>NC_142084.1:71962822-72278179 GCF_054644295.1 Miniopterus natalensis | reverse complement strand
CATCAGCCCCCTTTCTTGCCTTGCTCAGTATCCAGAACTCGCATCCTAACTCTGAGATGACCCAAGATCTGATCACTCTGTGTCCTTAGACAGCATGACGGTAAGGCCTGGCCCACAGCTACTGAAGGCATGAAAGGTGGGTGGGGCTCTGTGTACATAAACCTGCCTATGGATTTCTGTCACTTTACTTCTCCAAAACATGAACCTCAGAAGATGCTGCTTCCTTACTGAGGCCTGGAGCCCTTTCCCACTGAGACTCTGCTCTGCTTCTTGTGGCAGTGGAGCGAACCAGAGGTGGGGGCCAAGGAGTTCCAGCACTTGAGCTAGACAGACAGACTCTCCTTAGAATCCAAGCACCACCACCACGCTGCTCTCACCCCAATACCAAACACAAACACGGGCCCAGTCACAACTGCTGCTGATCAGGAGGGAGCCCAGAGCCACTGCTGGTTGGATGAACTTAATTTAATCTGATGATTCAGGATCTGGCCCGTGTTAGCCTCTGAACTACTCGATGAGCTCAGGCCTGAAGGAGCCTCCTCAGGAAGTGGCTCCCATGGATGCCCGTTACTGTCTTGGGAACACCCTCCCCAGGTACCCCATAATAAAGATGAACAGGAATGCCAGGAGCTCATCTTACAGAAAAATATAAATAAAAACTAGGAATGAAAATTAAGCCAACCATGCCGGCATAATAAAGAGAACAAGAGAATAAATCAAGGGTAAATACATTAAGGCATTCACACAGCACCATCTGTTTCAAGTTAAGCCCGTCACAGAGGAGGAAAAAACCCAGGTTTGTTAGCGTGATTTTATATTGTGCTTTGCTTCAGCATTTCCATAATTTACACACAAATCTGAGCATAGCCTGATTAAAGACACATGGCAGCCTGATACCTACCTGCCAGAAGTATTTCCACGTCCGTTACAGAACCACTTTTTGCTGGTATTACAGTAAACCACGCAAGCAGGATCATGTATTCCACAGTAACTAAAAAAGTAAAAAATGAACAGTTAAAGCTGGAAAGCCGCTCTCTGGTTTTAATTTGGCAGAATGTAAAATTCTTTCCTCTTACAACATTTTTAAGTTTTTCATTAAACACATACTCAAACTCAACAATCCTACTAACAAAATCCAATCAGTTAACTGTTGAGGCTTCCTGGCCCTGTGAATAGAGAAATGGGTTGAGGTGCTGTGTAGACCATCAGAGATATCCCAGACAGGAGTAAAGCCCCTTCCAAGTGGGGGGTAAGTGCTGTGTGAGGTGCCGAGCCCAACACCCCAAAGGCACCCCTATGGCCTTAAGTTTCAGGAACGTGACTCATAAGCAGGGAAACGGGTGTCCATGTGTAGCTCTGGGCACACGGAAGGTGAGCTGTGACCATGCTTCACATTCACGCTCCAACAGAGGGCGCCATGCTTCCAAAAAACGCTCAAATCAGACCCTGCAGCAGAGGCTCCTGGGTTCTGACAGAGCTCAGCTCCAAAGGAGCACATTGACAAGAGAGTGCCCCACAATCCCACCTGCACCCCCGGCCTCATTTTTCTGAAAGTCAACACACCAAAAACAAAACCACTGGCTCTCCAAAGAGTTCTCTATGTGTAGGAAGCCAAGACAGTCTCAAACCAGAATGTGCTTTGACCAAGAACCTTCCATACAACCCCCCACACATGGGGACAGCCTGGAGGGCCAGGGGTTGTACAGACTTCAACCACTTGCAGTGTCACCAGGGATGGCAACTGTGTATATGACAGGAACACTAATACATCACACATACATACACAAAAATATTTCTAAATAAGCCCTGGACAGTATGGCTCAGCAGTTAGATCATTGCCCCATGCACCAAAGGGTCTCAGGTTCAATTCCCAGTCAAGTGCACTTACCTGGGTTGCAGGTTCAATCCCAGGCACCAGCTGGGGAGAGTGCGGGAGGCAACCAATCGATGTCTCTCTCTCACATCAATGTTTTTTTTCTCCCCCCCTTCCTTTCACTCTCTCCAAAAATCAATAGAAAAATATCCTGCGATGAAGATTAACAAAACACAAAAACAAACATTTGTAAATGTGAACAAAGAGCCAATAAAGTATGGGGGGGAGGGGAGCATTCTGTCCCTTGGTGGGTAGGCCCTGGGGGCATTGTGCCCAAGGGGCAGGCACAGCTGAGTAGAAGCCAGGCCCAAAGCTGCCCTTACTGGCTGAGTGCCCTAAGCAAGATCATTTCACCACTTTGGTCTCAATTTTCTCTTGTGCATGTAACAAAAAAGCATGAATAAGTCTAAAAGTAAAGGATGGGCCCTGCTCTAGACAAGAATTCCAAATTTGGTCAACATGCAGGTCTACACACTGACTATCCACTTCCAACTTTTCAGGAGGCAGACATTTTAAAGAATCCAACAGTAATCTCTCTCTAAGAAATTTTAGTGGCTCTATTCACCCTATAATAGTGAGTGGGGCAGGTACCAGGACCACCACCAGGGCCTGAGGAAGGCCGAGAGGGGAACCTTTCCCTACCTGCTGGAAGAATCAAGGGTCACAGAGGGTGTTGAACCCATCCTCCTGCCTAGTAATGTGTATACAGGCCTGAGCAACCTCCTTATTCCCAAGGACATGTGACCAAGTGTCACAGTCCCCAATCTTGGAATGGTCTTGTGAAGCCAGCAGACACATTTGGAATGTGGAGGCTCTGGGGTGCCCCTGCTGTTGGCGCTCACCTGCAGGCATGTACTGGTAGGTCCTTTGTGTAATAAGTATCCTCTTCATCTTCTTCGAAGTTCAACTCGGCCAGCAACTGGCTGGTCTTGGCCACGCTGTCATCCACGGCCCCATTCTGCAGGATGCCCTCAGGTCCTCCAACCTACCGCAGAACAGCAGTGTCAGCAAGCAAGCCTCCAGCCTCCAGGCATTGGGCATGTGGCTTCTCCCCAAGTGAGCAACCATGGTGACCCTCCTATGAAGTGCTGGCCTGTCCTCCACTCTGAGACAGTTTAATGCCTTCTGCTTTGAAATTTCACCCTCTCTCTATCAAACCTACCCAGATCAAAACAGGGCACTGCTGGCCTAGATTATCTGCTCTGAATCCTGAGCAGACAGACCCAACCCCCAAGGAGCCACGACCACAACCAGGATGTAGAGGAAAATGCTTCATTTCCATCACTGAGGGCCAAGGGAGCAAGGTGACTTTTTACAAGCCAGTTAGTCCCCTCTGGGGACAGCTGCACAATAATGTCAGGCCAGAGGGCCAGGAATCCCATACAGTGAAGGGTCCTTCCAAAGTCCAAGCAGGAGTCAAGGTTATGAGCCCTGGAGCCGTAGGAGAGCAGTTATCTCCTCCGTAGACAGACTTTCTCCACTGCCAGTACCCTCTCGGAAAGGCAGCCCTTCTTGATTATGAATTAGAAATTGAACGTTAGGATAACCTTCCAAATTCAGGCAATCATTTTACTAAATAATATAACAGCAACAACACACAAACAAGCAACTTTAAGCAACTAAGCCATGAATTTTACAGGCACTTCTGATGAGCTCACAAGTCCATTCAGGGGTGCACAAACTCAGCTCCCCCAGGGGAACAGGAATCCTAATGTCACCCCTCCAGGAACCTCAGGTGGCAGTCAACAGTCCTGTCATCTCCTCCCAGGGGTCACAGCCCACACAAATCTGGGTGAGGCAGCAGGAGCATTGTGTGGTGAGGAAGCCTGGGGAGGAATGATAGGAGCCCCAGGGTAGGCACCCAGCCCTATTCCCTTGAAGAATGCCTGCCACCCAGAGCCAGGGGACCAAAACCCAGAGCCAGCACAGCCTGAGCCAGCAGTGCCTATCCACACTCTGGCCTAATCACCTGTAAGAGCCTAAGGATAGCTATTCTCATGAGGGGCATTCTGGATATTTCAAAGATAGATCTGGGATGTCAGGAAGTCAGCATCCTGTCGCAGAACACCTATGTCTGTAATAGTCTCAGCCCAGATCAGAACCCCACTTCAGTGTCAGCCACAATATGCTTTTTCAGGAAGGCAGTAACCAGGTTAATTACAAGACTATATGCTTTGTTTGAATTTTTTTTTCAAAGAGGAAAAATCAAAATCAACTTTTAGATTTTAATGCAAAGGAAACAATGCTATAAACATTATAACAAGCACCTCTTTGTGAATCCCTTATCTCCTTTAAAAAAATTTTGGTAAATTACACCTAACATAAAATGTAGCATCTTAACTACTTTTAAGTATACGGTTCAGGGGCATTTAAGTACATTCACACTGGTGTATAACCATTCTCATCATCCATCTCCAGAACTTTCCATCTTCCCAAACTGTGTCCCCATTAAACATTAATTCCCCATTCACCCCCCCCCCCCCCGGCACCCACCATTCTACTTTGTGTCTCTGTGAACTTGACTCCTTTAGGAACCTCTCATATAAATGGAATCACAGTATTTGTCCTTTTGTGTCTGGCTTATTTAATTTAGCATACTGTCTTTAAGGTTCACCCATGATGAAGCATGTGTCAGGTTTTACTTCCTTTTTAAGGCCAAATAGTATTTCATTACATAGATTCACTCCATTTTGTTTACCCAGCCATGTGTCAGTGGACACTTGGGTTGCTTCCACCTTTTGGTGCTGTGAATAATCCTGCTGCAAACACGGGTGTACATATATCTCTTAAGAGACCCTGCTTTCGTTTCTTTTGGTTATACACCCAGAAGTGGAGCTACTGGGTCACAAAGTCATTTTATGTTTAACTTTTTGAGGAATCGTCAGACTGTTTTCCTCAGTGGCTACACCATTTTTACATTCCCACCACAGTGCAAGGGTTACAATTTCTTCACATCCTCATCAACACTTGTTATACTTCTTGTTAAAAAAACAGTGGCAGCCATTCTAATGGACACGAGGTGGCATCTCATTGTGTTTTGATTTTCATTTCCCTGATGGCTATTAATACTGAACATCTTTTCATGTGCTTGTTGGCCACCTGTATATCCTCTTTGGAGACATGGTTTATTCAAGTCCTTTGGCCATTTTTAACTTTATTATTATTTTTTGTTGGTTATCAGTTCAAAGAGTCACCTCTGCATCTGGTAATGCTGCTCCTGACACATCGTAGTGTAAGGCTGCCAACAGGACCGGCACTGCTGGCTCTTGGTGTGACTGTACCTAGGCACGTTCGTGTTGGTTTCTGAAAGTGTGTGGCCAGCTCATGGCACCTGGATTTCAATTCAGGGCAGTGAGGGGGGCATATTTATCATGCTGTAGGAGCATCTGAGAAGGTAGTCTAGACCAGGTTCAACCTGCAGACCACCCTCTTGGGCTCAGAATGGTATTTACATTTTTAAATGATTGGACCAAATACCTAATAACAGCCTCAACTTTGTTTCTTGTCCAACAAAGTCTAGAGTACTTGCTATTAGCCCTTCAAGAAAATGTTTACTAGCTCCTAGTCTAGAAGAACTCCTAAAATCTCTTACCAGGTTTAACATATAAAGAAATATTCTTGGTGGTATCTGAATCTTTCCTCAAACATCAAAATTAGTACATGAAGTAAAAGAGGAAAGTGCACACCACCTGGGTGGTCCTCATCCTGCCCACTCCTGTCTCGCACTTCACCTCCCCTCACCAAGGAGAGGGATCAGGCACCTCAGGAGCATGTGAGGCTTGTAAGGGAGCCTGATCAGCCATGTGGCAACCCTCTCTAAACCATACTGACCCCTTCAGGCTTAATAAGGGGCAGAAATCTAAATCCACTCTCGGAACTCCAGGGAGACAACAGAATACGGATTCAAGGTAAGAGGTACTCTCCTAGCCCCTACTAAAGCCAAGGAGAAGTACAGATTCCCCAAGACCCGGGGCCCTGAAGCTTCCTGGCTGGGGAGTGTGGTGTGGCACCCCTCACTCATGTGCCTACATGCACATATGCACGTGCAAACACTCCTAGCTCCCACTAGGCTGCACTCCTGCCCAGCTGTAATCTGACCACAACACAAACTAACCTCTATAGCTGGATTGTTTTTGTTTTTAAAATATATCTTTATTGATTTGAGAGGAACGGAGAGGGAGAGGTAGAAATATCAATGATGAGTCACTGACAGGCTGCCTCCTGCACGCTCCCTACCAGGGATCGAGTCCACAACCCGGGCATGTGCCCTGACCAGGAATTGAACCAGGATCTCCTGGATCATAGGTCGATGCTCAACCACTAAGCCATGTCAGCTGGGCAATATAACTGGATTGTTAGTTTCTCCCTCTACTGTTTGTAAAGTTTTAAGATAAAATTAACTTCAACAATACATTTGATCACCCTGGCTGGTGTGCTCAGTGGTTAGAGCACTGGCCCAGGCACCAAAGGATCGTGGGTTCGATTCCCACTCAAGGGCATGTACCTTGGTTGCAGGTGTGCTCCCTGCCCCTGGTCGGGGCACCTGCAGTAGGTAACCAGTCAATGTGTCTCTTTCACATCCATGTTTCTCTCTCTCTCCCTTCCTCTGTTCCACTTTTTCTGAAAAGCAATAGAAAACATATCCTCAGGCGAGGATTAAAAAATAATAAAATAAAAAAATTCATTTGACCTTAGAAACTGTAATTAAATGAGTAAAGCACTAGAGAGTACCTGGCACAGAGGAGGCTGACAACCTACATCAGGTGACACAATGGGAAGAGTGCAGGGTGTCCTCGTCCTTGGCTGGCACAGGACTGAGGTCCTCCAAGGTCACTAACCCCTCACCTCCAGTCAGGACCCCTGGATCCTGCTGGGCTCAAGGGGGGGAGGGCTTCCCTGCACCCATGGGCACCCCAAGTCTACCTCCAGGCACCACGTCACTGGGGAAATTGTTCTCTCCACCTGTGTTCTGGACACTCACTATCTGAAGTCCATCTATGAGCTGCCAAGCTGATCAAGGCCTGCAGGGGTTTTCTGCCCAAGACAGTTCCATACAACCCACTACAGAATTCAGATGGTGCACATCAGAGCAATAGGAAGAGAGGTCACATAGGAAAAACATGCAAATTCAAAAACTACCCACCCCTCAATGTACTGGAAAAACTCTGTAAGCATCATACCACTCAATATGAAATAGACCTTTCTGTCCCTTGGTCTGAGTCAGTAGATACTCCAGATATACCACTCACTGTCCCTTGGCCCCTGCACAGCTGACTCCTGGTCCTTCAGGTCTCTGCCCCCCCCCCCCGAAGGCCTCCCCTGAACCCATCTGAGGTAACCCAGTGAGGCCACTAACACCTGTCCTGCTCCCTGCCATGACCCTAGCACCCAGAACTGAGACCATACCCTAGGAGACCCCCAGAGTATTGGTTAAATAAATACATCTCATCTAAAACACAAAGGCTGTAAAGTGATTCATCATTTGTTCTTTCACTCCCAAAGTTTAAATATAAAAGAGGGAGTGGGAAATCACCTTCCTCTTAGGGGGGCCTGAGGCAGAAAGGAGCTGCAAGGCCTCTGAGTCCCGCCTAGGAAAAGGATAGCATAAGGTCCAGCTTCTCCCAACTTTTGAAAAAGTTTCAAAATGAAACATCCACATACCGGGCACCTGGATCCACCAGCCACTCACATTTCACCACACCTGCTCTCTCCTCTTCACTCTGCATGCACACTTTTATTTTCCTGATCCACTTCAGAGTCCTGGGCACCAGGACAAGGGCTTTCTCCCCATAATCACAATTGAGGCATACCATGTATTACTGCACTTTGCAGACACAGCATTTCTTTTAACAAATTGAAGGCAAATCTCCCAGCAGCAAAAAGATTACAACTCACTGAAGACTCCAATGATCGTTAGCATTATATAGCAATAAAGTATTTTTAAATTAAGGTACGTGCATTGTTTTTTTAGATATAATGCTATTGCACACTTAACAGACTACAGTATACTGTAAACATAACTTTTATACACACTGGGAAAGAAGACATTGGCGTGACTGACTTCACTGCAGTGGTCTGGAACTGTATGTACCTACAGTGTCTCCAAAGGCATGCCTATAAAGGCATCATGCTCAGGAGCAATACTGATACAATACTGCTATCTAATACCCACAAGCACATTTCCCCAGTGTTCTAATAATGTCCTTTATGGTTATTTAAATTCAAGATCTAATGAAGGGATCACACATTACTGGTGATGTCTCTTAGCCTCCTCTAATCCATTAGTTTTAACACATGAAATTGCGAGTTCACCATTTTGGATTTACAAAGAAGGCATGGTCCCACCCAACAGAGAACTGGGTTCTAGATAAAAGGCACTCGCCCTCCTCTCCCTTATAGTGGATCCCTGTTCTGGTAAGCATGCTGAATCCATCTCTACAGTTCATTTCCCTGCTCTGAGGATACTGGACATGTCCCCAGTCACCTTGGGCTGCCCCTGCCTGCCCAGCTCTGGATGTCAGTCACTCCCAAAGGAGTGTGAGGACTGAGTAGGAACCCACCCCACACATGCAGGGAGAAGCCAAGCTGCGTCCAGAGGTGGGATACTTCTCAGGACGATGACTCAACTGGACCCCAGCTTAGCAGCATGAAAAGAAAAGGGGCTGCCCTGGAGAGCAGGACAGGTAGACATGACAATCACATAGGGGGTCCAGACCAAGCAAAGGCACCACTTTCTAACCAGTGAAGAATCTGACTGTGGAGAAAGGAAGCCCCAAGTATTATCCTGAAATACTGTTAGTGCTATTCACCTGACAACAGTATAGCTACAAAGGAGAGGTGTGCTTTTATGTTTCTAGAAATGCAGACTAAATACTGTAGGGCAATGGTTAGGTATGCTAATTCTTATGGAGCAACCTCAGAAGGAAGGTGAAGTGATACTTTAAAACATTTCAGTGAAGACAAACAAAAAAGGGAGGGAGAAAAATCTTCACAACTGTCAAATCAAGGCAATGGATGGACGGGGTTTACTTTCACTACTTACACATGAGAGAATCCATAATAAACATTTTTACACAATACAGGTGGCCACCTGAAATCTTGCGGAAGTTCTATCAAATGCCTCCCACTCAAGGTGAGGAGAGCCACCTCTCCAGGATCACTGTCATCCCTGGCAGCTGAGCTCTGCAAGTAGCTAAAGTAGACAGGGAGGTGCCATCTTCAGTGGCGAAAAAGGGCTCACAGAGCTCAGCAGGCAGCCTACATCTGCTGTATGTCTAGAAGCCTCCTGGCAACAGTCCACAGGGATCCTGAGAAGCCTGGCTCAGTTGTCCAGCTTGCAAGCTGCTACAGGACCAACACATAAAAAGGCACAGGACCCTTTGCAAGCCACAGGTCCACTTGGCCTCCCACGTTTCTCAGAAGCAGCAGCATTCTGCTCTCAAGGAAAGCTCTTCTGGCAAGAAGAGTCCAAGGACCCCCTGAGACCTGGAGATTCAGCTAGACTCACTGTTCCCTCTCCATCTTCCAAGGCCATACTCTGATCTAGGTGTCATGGCTCTACTCTGTGGGCTGCACTGTTCTGCACCACCACAGCTGTGCAGAATCTGCCCCCTCCAGCCTCCATGCTCGTCACTCTGATGGGGCCACTCCCTCCAGCAAGGCTTCTTGCCCCTCTCAGGTGGGGCCTCCAAAGGGTACACTGACTAGCACTGCCCCCACTCACACCTCCAATTCAAGGGGAGCCCTGCCTCAGCCCTGGGATCCTGGACCCTGATGAAAACACGGACAGGAACTCCTGTCTACTCTAGACATAACTCCTTGTGAGGACTCAAGGCAATGGGGCACATCCAGTGCAGAACAAGCACATGCCCAGGAGGAAGAGTGATCACTGTGGCAGCCTGGTACTGTGATAATTCACACATTCCCTTGAGAGCACGCAGGCACACATCCAACCACTGCACTGTCTGACCTCTCCCCTGGCCTAGGCCATACTCCACTGGGTCTCCAGCCATCTAAGGGCCCTTCCTTTCAAGTGAGGTCACAGCACCTGTCAGCAGCTCTGGGAAGCTCCAGATCCAGCCCAACCCCTTTGCATGGCACATCAGCGTTCATCCACACCCACTCTTCCTCCACGCCAAGCTCAGCTCCTTACAGCACCCCACACCCACCCCTCTGCCCAGTGGATGCACCTTCCTGAACCACTCACAAAGGCTCTCCATTTGCAGGGCAGACCACTCCCTCTTCTGGGCCCTCACCATCCCTAAGATCAACCACAGTCTGAGCAGCACCTGTCATTTCTAACAAAGTAGCTGCAGCAGGCAAAGAACTCACTGCTTGCTCTGCCTGAGGAGGGCACAGCAAGCAGAACTGCTGAGAGGGCAGGAGTCAGGGACCAGGCTGGAGGTTGGCCTGATGGCCTGCAGAGGGGACAGAAGTAAATGTGAACAGACGTGTTAGCACATCTCATCAAAGTACGACTGGGAGTGGCTGAGCACAGTCACCCTATTTCCCTGTTTCAGCTGTTGACCAAAGACTATAAAGATGAGCAAGAACAAAAATGGAGAAGCCCTGGTTGGTGTGGCTCAGTGGTGTGGGCCCGAGCACCGAAGGGTCATGGGTTCGATTCCCAGTAAAGGGCATGCACCTGCATTGTAGGTTCAATCCCCAGCCCCAGTTGGGGCGTGTACAGGAGGCAACCATTCAATGTGTCTCTCTCACGCTGATGTCTCTGTTTCTCTCCCCCCTCTCACTCCACTCTCTCTAAAAATCAATGGAAAAATATCCTTGGGTGAAAGAAAAGGTGGTGTAAGGGAGAAATCAAAGGCAGCAAGTGACTATGGTGATGGTCAGACAGCCCTGGAAATTTACTAGAAAAGACACTGACTTGCATATTTACAAATGAGAGGGCTCTACAGTATGTGATCATACTTCAATATAGCTACTGGAAAGATGCCTTTTTCTGGTATGTGGGAGCTAGACTGAGAGAGAACTTTAGTTTTTAGTTAAAACTGGTACTGTATTGACATTAATTTTCCCCCTAATCTTCCTAAATCTGGGTGAGGAAACAGGTAAACTGAGAAAGAAGTAATTTCACTTATTCACCATTAACTGACACAAAATCTCCCTTTGTTCTAATTGCTGGTTGAGTCCTCCCCATCAACTGGAAACAAACCTGGGAAATGCAACAGGGGGAAAGTGATGGATGAACACTTATTGGGGCTCCTGCAAGGTTATCAGTGTCTTTCTTATCTTTGATTTTCTCAAGGTGCACATATCATAGCTGAACTGCATATTCACAAAACCAGATGGAAAAAGTCCTACTCCAATTTTAAACTCACCACTTTTAGGAACCCCTGACTGTATCAAACTCACTCCTCATCATAAGCTATAGACCAGTAAGCAGAAGAGGATCTGTTTCCCTGATGGTCAAGGATATGTGGGGACAGCCTTCCATGAATTCTGAAGGCAGCAGGAGTACGGTTTTGAAGACCAAGTAACAACTCTTTATCCAAGTATCTTCCCACTTGAAAAGGAAAAAAAAGCCCAAGTTAATGTACTCAGGGCTACAACTGAGGAATTGCCTTTGTGTATCTGGCCACCTGTTTACAGCCACTGGGTTGTTTCCAGTCTGGGGCTCTCATGAACAAGGCTGCTGTAACACTCTGAGCAGCCCCACATTTGGGCAACTACCTTGTTTCTCTGCTGGGCCACAGAGCTGTGGGTTACCATCCCATCAATAAGGTATGAGAGTTCCAAGTGGTATTTCCAGCTTTAAAAACACACACACACACACACACACAAACTGAGCCACTCAAATAAGTGGGCAGTGGTATTCCCCATGTGGTTTTTACCTTACATCGAGATATAACTGACATACAATAAATGCTATATGTTTGAAGTATAAAATTGTATAAGTTGACACGTCAACGGATGTAAACACCCACAATCAAGACAATGAACACATTCACCACCCCCAAACCCCCTAATGCCCTTTGTCATTGTTCCCCTCCCCCAACCACAGACCTGCTTCCTACTACTCAAAGTTAGCTAGCACTTTCTAGAACTTTATATCACCAGAATCATATATAGAGATGGTGCTCCGACTTATGATCTTTTGACTTTACGATAGTAAGAAAGCAATGTGCATTTAGTACAAACCATACTCTAAATTTTAATCTTTTCCTGGGCTAGTGATATGTGTTACGATACTCTCTCATGAAGCTGGGCAGCGGCAGCGAGATGATTTTGCCCAACTATAGGCTAATGTAAGTGTTCTGAGCACATTTAAGGTAGGCTAGGCTAAGCTATGACATTTAGTAGGTTAGGTATATTAAATGCATTTTCAAATTATGATATTTTCAACTTACAATGGATTTATCGGGATGTAATCCCATTTTAAGTCAAGGAGCATCTTTTCTTTTGTCGAAGTGTTTTCACTCAGTGTAATTATTCTGAGATGCACCCACATCGTTGCATATATCAATAGTTTGTTCTTTTATTTGACTGGGTAGTATTCCCAACTCTTAGATTTTCACCATAATTCCAATGTTTAGAGGAAACACAATTGTAGCAAAAGTTAAGAAGAAATAGTTCAACTAGGCAGACTAGAAGGGTTATAACACTGGCCATTAGACAAAGGACTTCTGAAATTACCTTTCCCAGTCCTGTGGGGGTGGGGCAAGGATCCAGGAAAGGGTCAGCTGCTCAAAAGAAAACTGTCATAAGGACACCTGGCAAGGCTGTGTCACCACTTTTCATCCCAGGATCTGGAGGGATTTCATAATTATGTTTCATTTCATAAACAAGAAAATGAGTGTTACTTGAACCAACTCAAGAACTCAGCAAGTGTCACCTCTGGCCGGAACAGACATTCTGCCTCTAAGCAAACTTTCAGGTAAAACCAACTGTGCAAAACTGGCAGCCAGGACTATCCAACGTGGCAGCTCCTGAAAGAGTTACACAGTCACCACCAATTTCACTGAAGACATACATCCACAAAGAAACTTGTACAGCAATGTTCACAGCAGCACTATTCATAATAAGTATAAGTGGAAACAACTCAAATGTCCACCAACAGATGTATAAACAAAATGTGGTCTGTCCATACAAAAGTGGCTGCACAGCACTGGACACTTTACCACCACTCATCCAACAAGATCATATCAAAAGGCATTCAGAATGGGAGGTTTTTTGAGTCTCTCTGGAAGCCCCACCGTACAGTTGGTAACACAGGTAACTCCTGAGGTCAAACAGGAAAAGTCTTCCCAAATGTTGTAGGCAGCAAATGCCACCAACTGGCAGAGGAGATAACCAACTTTTTTCCACTTTCCTATTCTATTCAAACTTTCCTGCCCTCAAAATTAGGGCGTCCTCTTGTGACACAAAGGATACTACTCCCCTCCCCCAAATGCAAATCAAAAGTGAGTCTACAGCCCTGGCCAGTATGGCTCAGAAGTTAGAGCACTGGCCTGCAGACTGAAGGGTCCTAGGTTTGATTCTCAGTCATGGGCCTGTACCTCAGATGCATGTTTGACCCCCAGCCCCAGTAGTGTGTGTGTGGGAGACAACCAATCGATGTGTCTCTCTCACGTTGCCCCCCCCCCCCCATTCTCTCAGTGGAAAAAATATCCTTGGGTGAGGATAAAAAAAAAAAAAGTTAGGTTACAGATGGGTGGGTCATCAGGGCTAATTAAAAGTAAGGAAGGACCATCCCTTTTGATATCAGAACTCAAGTGAGCTCAACTACAATTTTTACCTCCACTGAAGAGTTTCAATGCTTTTATTTTGTACAGCTCAGTGTTCAGATGCAGGGAAATAAATCGATTATTTCAATTGAAAGAGAAAGACATGCCATCAATTAATTGAAAATACCAGGAATAAAACTAGAACCAGAGCTGCCCCTGGATTGCTACTGTTCTGGCTACAGTTAAAAAGGATTTGTAATAAAACCATTACCTTTCACAACCCTGAGCTGCCACAGATGGTGGCACTCTGCTCAACCAAGAGATCTTTATCCTAGGGCTTCCAGACATGCCGAGCACAAGTTACAGACAGCACTATCTGGCCCATTTATACAGTTCAGATTTAATGTATGTTTAAAAGTAACAAAATTAAAACTGCTATGCCCCATTTTACAGCTGTGGAAACAGAGAAGTCTAGAGTCTGAGACTGCAGGTGTGATCACCCACCTCTAGCAACTCATTCTTCTCTCCAGGCAAACTCTCCCCACTCTCCTCCCTCCCTCTATAGTAAACAAAAATGAAAAAAAAAACCAAAAGAAACATACATACTTGCACACCTGTTCTCCCTGATGCCCCACTCATCAGGCTTCTATTTTTAAGGAATCTGGGGTTAGAATGAGTCAAATGTTTTCTGCTTCTATTAGGGTCTAAAAGAAAGCCCAAGTGGGTGGTCTACCCACGGGAGTGACTCAACCAACTAGACTCCCAACCAGAATGCATCCCCCAGGACAGGGTTTGAGCTCACTCTGGCTGACGATGGGGTGGCTCCCCTAGCCCTGGCACTGCGTACTGATGCCATGGGACACCTGTGACAAGGTGAGCCCCGTAGCTCCTCCCTGGCTGAAAATTCAGGAAAATACACCCGAGGAAGGTGCCAAGCACAGGAAAACCTATTGAATGGAATCTGAGATCCAGAGGATGATGGCAACATTCCCTGGGACACCAGCCCAAGACCCTAGCCAGCCCCCTCTTCCACCCCAGGGCAGGGACCCAGGTCCAGGAAATGTATGCCTGATACTTCTCATAACCCAAACCCAAATTTAAAACACCTAGATAGCTTTTACTAAATGTTCACATCATTAAAAACAAATATCCGATGTGGAAAACCCATTTATGTAAAATCCACTATCACTGCCCACTGGAGGAACAAACTCAAACCCAACTTTTCCAAGGCAGGGCGATGGCGTTATGTAACACGTTGGTTTCAGCAACAGGTAATGCAAGAAGGAAAAACAAAATGCAACCTGCTTTTAGAATAGTTTCAATGGCCAGCGAGTATGTAGTTCTCTACTGGAGGCAAAAATTCCCTTTCTGCTCCAGGAGCCTCCCTCTATTCTCCCCGCCAGAGTCCCTGGGCCTGGGGAAATTTGATCTGGAGGCTCGGTGTGTGTGAATGGGGGGTGCCCAGATGGCCCCGAGCACAGGTGGGGGTAGGGCAGGGCTCCGGTTCGGCCGAAGGGGGGATTCGGGCAGATCGTTCAGGACCCAGATGGAGGAACACTCGGGGACAGGTCACGCAGACCTGACCGGAGACGGACCGAGGGCAGGTCACCTCGGACATGCTCAGAAGAGGACATGTTGCAGGTCACCTAAGACCTGGCCTGAGCTAGATCCGGACAGGGCCTTAGAGATACTCAAGGCAGGTCGCTCGCATGCAGAGTGAGACCTGAAGAAGGTCTGCCCTGCGCCCAGTAGGAGTGTGGCAAACGGGACAGTTTACTCTGGACCTGGCCAGAGTGGGGGTCCTGAAACATTACTCCGAATCCGGCCAGCGTGAGGGAACCGGAACAGGTTACTCTGGGGCCGGCCGGAGTCGGGTAGCCAGAGCAGGTCCGCGGGCGCTGAGGCCCGGTCCGGCTTCCGGTGCCGCCATGTGTAGCTCACCTGGGCATCAAGCTGTCCGGCCGCAGCGCCCGCACCCGCGCCGACAGGGACCCCTGGGCCGCCACCGCCGGGGCCTCCGGGAGGCGTCTGCGTCTGGCTGGGGAGGGTGAAGTCTGTGAACTCGAACTCAGAGCCTTGCGTATCGGCGCCAAGAAGCTCGGCCTCCTCGGTGTCCAGGAAAGTGAGCGTCTGCGAACTGGGCCCGTACGCCTCCACGCTCATGGTGCCGCCGCGCAGGGCCCGAAGGCCGGCTTCTCGCCGCACTCGAGCCCGCCGCCGCGCTGAGGCCTAGGCCGCAGTTCTCGGGCCGCAGCCGCCGCCTCGCCCACGACCCTGGACTGGACTGAAACGCCCACCGCGGCGCGAGCCGGGCCGTGAGCCGCGCTCCGAGCCGTCGCCGCTGCCACCTGTGAGCCCTCAGCGTCGCCGCTCCGCTCGGAGCAGCCAGCCGCTCGCAACCCCCAGCAGAAACCGCCGCCGCTGCCGCCGCCGCTGTGCGCGTGCGCGAGCCCGACGGCGGCGCAGGTGCGCGTGCGCGAGCCCGACGTCGGCGCAGGCGCGCGCGCTCATCGCCGACGCTTCCAACCGCGCCCGGACGCTTTGAGCATAGCGCGCCGACGGGACGTCCGGAACGCACGCGCCGGGGGCGGGGCTTCCAACTGCCAGAGCGTCGGCGTACCGCCCCAAGCTCTGCTTGGTGCTGCCCAGGTGGCTGGCTATAGGGACAAGTGGGTCTCCATTCCTTGGGTTAATTGAGCACTAACTGAATACCCTGCATAGGTGGAACACCCAGCTGGGGAGGCTTGGCGGGACGGTGCAGCCCCATCTCTCCGAGACGCCCCCTGTAAACTGAGGGTGCCTGCACATAATAGGTGTTCAGTGTGCATTTGTTGAATAAACAAATGAGGACAGCCCTTAGCACGGAGCCTGGTGCTCGGAATGGTGTCTACTGCTTGGGACATTAATATTCAGAAGCAGTATATAGGAAAGTGATTGGGACCACTTGCTCTAGGGTAAAATCCTGACCTGGCCACCTGTGGGTTGTGTGACTTTGTACAGGTAACTTCACCTCTCTGAGCCTGGAATTTCCTGGGAAATAGAAATAACAACCATTAAGATGGGATGAAGAGCTCTAGCTGGTGTGGCTAAGTGGTTAGAACGTCGGCCCGCAGACTGAAGGGTCCCGGGTTCGATTCCGGCCCAAGGGCATGTACCTTAGTTGCAGGCTGGAGCCTTGGCTCTGGTCAGGGCACTTTCGAGAGGCAACCAATTGATGTTTCTCTCTCCCTCTCCCTTCCACTCTGAAAAGCAATGGAAATATCCTTGGATGAGGATTAAAAGGAAAAAAGAAAAAGATGGGGTGGAGAATAAATGAACTTCCATTGCCAGTCAAGGGCACGTGCCTCAGTTTCGGGTTGAAACCCTGGCCCCAGTAGGGGCCGCAATGCGGGAGGTAACAACATATCGACGTTTCTCACTCCCTCCCTCCCTCCCTCCCTCTCTAAAAATCAATGAAAGAAAATATATCCTAGGGGTGAGAATTAAGAAAACAAAACAGAAAAAAAAATGAACTATTTAGTCACTCCCTTAATATTTGTAAAGTTCCATGAGGATCTTCCTCATGCAGAGAATAATAAACACATACAGTAGGTGCTCAGTGAAAGGCTGTCCAAGTTCAGCCACTGATTTATGAGCCTTAATCTCCTTAAATTTTGAAGTGCAGCTTTTTTTAAAAATAAATATGTTTTTATTGATTTCAGAGAAAGGAAGGGAGAAAGAGAGAGAGATAGAAACATCAATGATGAGAGTAATTGATCGGCTGCCTCCTGCACTCCCCACACTGGGGATCAAGCCCGCAACCCAGGCATGTGCCCTGACCTGGAATCAAACCGCAATCTCCTGGATCCCACAGTCTCCTGGATCCTAGGTCAATGCTCAACCACTGAGTCACGCCCACTGGGCTCAGCTTTCTTTTTTGTAGAGTGTCTTAGAGAACCCCCCCTTCCCTTTCTGTCCTAAGATTCTGGGGCTCTCTAAATACTTGAAGTCATCTCACAGGGCTCCTGGTTCCTGATCCTGCATGGTTCCTCATTTTCCAGTATTTCTGTCATGACATGATAAAATGTTCCTTTTTCTTCACATCTTTTCTGGTCTCCTGGGCACTAAAATGTGGGGATATGGAAAATGAATAATTAGGTTTCACCCCCCTCCAGGAAGACACAGTTTAAGGGAGAATCCCAACAAGTCTAACAGATGGTTTCAGTAAAATCCAGTCCTGCCATCCAATCATCCCAGGTGCCTCAGGAGGGAGGCCAAGCAGGGAATGTGGCCCAGATCAGCTGACCCTCAGGCCCCAGTGACATGGTAGCCAGGATTCCAGACCCATGCTTAGCCCTCCTTTCCCTGTCACCCCAAAACCTTCCTCTCCCATCTTCTGATGGAGACTTCTTCATAGTCTGTTTGTCATAATTGTGATTAAATTATTGTCAGTGTGATAATTTGTCTAATGGACACCATTTTTTGTAGAGGATGTTGTGAGTGCCTCCACCAGAACTTTTTTACTGGCTGGTGCATCCATATGCCAGCTGTTGCAATTATTGGGTGCTAACAGCTCACAGCCACCTCATCAGGGAGGTTCTCCCCCCCTGCCAAAAAACACACACCCTAGGGAAGCCCACAACAAGGATGGAATGATATGGGGCACAAGAGGCTGGACCCCTTGCATCAAAATGGGACCACTCTCATGGTTGTCAAGCTCCAGGGCTCCCCCTCACCCAGATCAGACTGAGGCTTGACTCCAGTTGAGCCTACTTCCTTGCCTGCTCCTTCCCTAACTTGTTCTGTGTCCCTTACTCCTTCACACATTTCCCCAAGCTCACATGACTCTGAATCCCATCTCAGGCTCTGCTTCTAGAGAACCCAATTCAAGCCAAGGTAGAAGCTAGTACTCTGAGGGCAGGAACAGTCTTATTTGCTGTTGTATGCCCAAAGCCTGCCACAAGAGGGAGCACACAGTAGGTGCTCAACAAATATTTTACAGGACAACTTATGAGCCCTTGTCACTGCTTGGGGAGAACAAGAAAAAATCCTATTACCCATGTTTATAGGTTGAAGGAATGACTAAAAGGATCACATTTTGTCAAAATCTTCCATTCCCAGTCACCTCTAGCACATTTCTCCCACAACTCCTCCCAGAAATGGTTGACAAAGACTGACACTATTATGTGCTGGCAAAGATGGGGAGGAACAACTCTTGTTCACGCTGCTGGATATACAAACCAGTGCAGCCACTTGGAAAGGCAGTTTGACAGTTTCTTCAAAAGTTGAACATGGACCCATCATGGGAGCCAGCTTTTCCGCTTTTTGGTATTTAACTGAGAGAAATGAAAGCAGACCTTGTATACAAATGCAGTTTATTTGAAATTGTCCCAAACTGGAAACAACCAGAATGTCCATCATCAGAAAAATGGGTGAACACACAACAAAATACTGAAGCCTAGGCCGCAGTTCTTGGGCCTCAGCCGGCGCCTCGCCCGTGACCCTGGACCGGACTGAACTACTGACATTTGCAACAACATGGATGTATCTCCAAAGCGTCAGGCTGAGTGAAAGAAGCCAGACCCAAAGGCTACATACTGTAAAATTCCATTTATAAACTATTCTAGGAAGTGCAAATGAATGAATGTAAATGGATAGGAAACAGATCAGAGGTAGTCTGGGAAGGGGCAGGAGGGATGGGATGACAAAGGCAAGAGGGAATATTTGGGGTGATGGCTGAGTTCACTATCTTGATTAACAGTTTCATGGCTGTAAACATAAGCCAAACACATTGAATTGTGCATGTTAAATACGTGCAGTTTTTTGTATGTCAGTCATAACTCAATAACACAAAAAGTAATGTGCATGACAGTATTATATGAAAAATGTGTGTAAGAAAAATACAGGGCGGGGCAAAAGTAGTTTTACAGATGTTCATATGGAAAACAATACAATAATAAATAATAATACAAGAATAAACTTTTGCAATGTATTGTTTTGCCCCACCCTGTGTAACAAAGAAATTTAAAGCTGTGACTTGAGAGTCCAAGATGGTGGCAGATTAAGTGGAAGCTACACTGACATTCTCCAAGGACCAAACTGGAATTACAACTAAAATATAGAAAAGCCATCCTGAATAATCAACTGTAGACTACCTGGGGAGCACCCTTATAACAAGAGACATAAAGTGGGTCCCACATAGAGATTGGTAGGAAGTGTGGAGGCTCAAGAGAGCTGGCTGGGATCCCACAGGCAGCAGCTGAAGGTCCAGAGGGATATCTCAGCTGTGGGAGGTTCCCACTGAGAACTCTGGGGTCTAAACCCCAAGCTGGGCTCCCCAGCCCAGAGCACCAGAACTGAGAAAGGTGTCCACATAATTGTCTGTGAAAAGCCGTGGAGTTTCTGTCTGCCAGGGAGAGACGGCTGGTAATACAGGCACCCTCTTAAAGGGCCAACACACAATTTCATGTGCAGCCACTAACCTTGGGCTCTGGCAGAGGAAGGGCAGAGTGTACTAGAGCTCTGTGAGGAAAATCCAGGGGTACTGGCTCTGGGGATAGAGTTTGGAGGCAACCACCTGGATTCCTGTGCTGGATCAATCCCCTACACTGCGGAGGACATATCTCTCAGGCAGACCTTTACCATCCAGGCAACTTTTGTCTGGGAGGGGGGAGCAATTGCCCCACCCATTGGAAAACCACTTTCCCCACTCCATAGAGTTTACCCCTTGCTGTGGTCTAGAGCCTGAGGCTCATTAAGAGACTGAGAATAACAATCAACCTGCAGGCAAAGGCAGATCTCTGGGCACTTTGAGTCTTTGTCTGATCTGCTCTGGACACAGGGCTTGGAAAAGCAGACCTTGGTGCACGCATCTTGGTCCTTTCCAAATGCACTCAGCCCCAGCAGAGGGAGCCACAAGCCGATAGCTCCAGAGTACTCAAGCCCAGTTACAAACAGCATCTGACATTAGTCTGCACCAGAGGCCCTCCAAAAAGACTGGTAGTCCTAACAGATCTATCTAATACATAGAAACAAGCCCAAATAGGCAGCCAAAACAGGGAGACAAAAAAAACAAGCCCCAAATAAAAGAACAAGATAATTCTCCAGAAGAAGAGCTAAATGAAATGGAGATAAGCAGTCTATCAGGTATAGAATTCAGAATAATGATTGTGAGGATGCTCAACAGCATGAAAAAAGACATGGAAACTATGAAGGAAATTAAGAATGACATAGCAGAAATAAAGACTACATTGGAAGGGATAAGTGGCAGATTAGTGGAAGCTGAGGGTGAGAACAGCAAATTAGAAGACAGGGTAGGAAAAACCACTCAATCAGAGATCCAAAAAGAAAAAACAATTAATAAACAAGAGGACAGCCTTAGCCAGTTTTGCTCAGTGGTTAGAGCATCAGCCCAAGGACTGAAGGGTCCTGGGTTCAATTCCAGCCAAGGGCATGTACATCAGTTGCAGGCTTGGTCCCCGGCCCTGGTCTGGTCACATGCGGGAGGCAACCGATCGATGTGTCTCTCTGACATCGATGTTTCTCTCTCTCCCTCTCTCTCCCTTCCACTCCCTCTGGAAAGCAATGGAAAAAATGTACTTGGATGAGGATAAAAAAAAACAACAAAAACAAAAAAGGAGGACAGTTTAAGGGAGCTGCAGGACAACATAAAATGTTAACAATATTCACATCACAGGAGCACCAGAAGGGGAAGAAAGTGAGCAAGGGATAGAGAAGCTGTTTGAAGAAATAATGGCAGAAAACTTCCCTAATCTGGTGAAGGGAAAAGTCACACAAGTTCAGGAGGCATAGAGAGTCCCAAGCAAGAAGAATCCAGAGGCCCATGTCCAGACACATCATAATTAAAATGCAAAAAATTCAAGGCAAAGAGAGGCTCTTAAAGGCAACCAGAGAAAAGCAATTTGTTACCTGCATAGAAGCTCCCATAAGTATGTCAGCTGATTTTTCAACAGAAACTCTATAGGCCAGAAGGGAATGGCACTAAGTATTCAAGGTAATGAAAAGCAAGGATCTGAAACCAAGACTACTCCATCCAGCAAGACTATCATTCAAAGTAGATGGTGAAATAAAGAGCTTTCCAGACAAAAAAAGGCTAAAAGAGTTTACCACCACCAAACCAGCATTGCAAGAAATGTTAAAGGGGCTGCTGTAATAAGAAGCAGAATGCTTGGTGGAACTCCTCTGTAGGACTATCCTGACCAGGGCTTTTGTTCGCTGGGAGTTTTTCTTTATTGCCGATTCGATTTCATGGATTGTTATTGGCCTATTCGGGTTTTCTGATTCTTCCTGATTCAGTTTTACATGATCTCACTCATCTGTGAAATCTAATGAACAAAATTAACTGATGAACAAAATAGATCCAGAGACACAGAAGCATGGAACAGACTGATGAATCTCAGAGGGAAGGCAGGGTTGGGGAAGAGATTAATCAAAGAACTTACATGCATATTTGCATAACCAATGAACACAGACAATAGTGTGGTGAAGGCCTGGAGGGGGTGTGGATGCAGGATGGAGGGGATCAATGGGGGAAAAAGGGGGACATCTTTAATACTTTCAACAATAAAGATAAATTTTAAAGAAAAAGCTGCAACTCAGATCTTTGTACACACATGTACACAGCAGCACTAGTCACAGTAGCCAGAAAGTGGATACAACCCAAATGTCCGTTAGCTGATGAGCAGATAAACAAAATGGTCTGTCTGTACAATGGAATACTATTCAGTCATGAAAAGGAATGAAGCACTGACACATGCTACAACTTGGATGAACCTTGAAAACATCGTGCTGAGTGAAAGAAGCCAGACACTAAAAACCAAGACAAAGAGAGACTCTTAAAGGCAACCAGAGAAAAGCAATTTGTTACCTGCACAGAGTGAATGATTCCATTTATATAAACTATCCGGAACAGGCAAATCCATAGCAACAGAAAGCAGATCAGAGGTTGCCAGAGGCTGGGGTAAAGGGAGATGCTTAATGGATACTGGGTTTCTGTTTGGGGCAATGAGAAATTTTGGAAATAGGTAATGGTGATGATTGCACAACATTTGGTGAATGTACTTAATGCCACTAAATTTTACAGTTAAAATGGCAAATTTTATGTTATATTTTACCAAAATGAAAGTTTAAAAAATAAAATTCAAATAAAAAGAAAAATATAACACATAACTGTGTTCTAACCATGTAGGATAGACCATTGCTGAGACTGAATTAACTAGAGCAGGTCTGGATTCACATCCTCACCCTGCCACTGATTCACTGTGTGACCTCTCTCAAATATCTTGGCCTCTCTGTGTCTCACCTGTGAAATGGGATTCTAATGGTCCCAATGCCTCATAGAATGTTATGTGAAGAGCTTAGGGCAGAATCTGGCCACCAGTCATCAAATGTCAGCTCTTTGCGAATGCTCAGTCTTCTTTGCTTTGTCTACATTTTAACAATTCATCATTGAAATAAAAACAAATAAAAAATAAACTAAAAAAAATTTCAGACCACACAAAGTTCTCTCAGGCCTACACCTCAGGTGTGTGTTTCTCTTGGCCTTGGTAGATCTCAACCAGTCCTAGACCTATCCCACTTGGTGACTTAAGCCAGTTTGAATTCACCCACCGGCCCTGAATTCACAACTGTGCCCTACTGCTGGTCCAGCTCCCCCTGGAGTTTCATGGCAGCCTCCAAATCCAGGAAAATGGAATTCTCTCATAGCAAGAGAGATCCCTTGAGGGTAAGCAGCCTGTGGCTACCATAGGGAAATTCCAGGACTTTAGAAAAAGGACATTTAGTATCCTGCAGCTGTTTCCCCCTAACCAGCCACCAGCTTCTTTGAAACCCTCTGTCGGGCTCCAGGCTCCTACAAAAGTGGCCCTTGAGACCCCGCCCTTGCTGAGAGGTGGCCAGCCCTGTGGGACCATGAACTGGACCCTGTATAAAGCCCTCCCAGGAACAGTGGGAGTTTGTGGGTTTCTGTGGGTTCCCCTTCTGCAGCTCCATTTTTGTTTCAAAGGAGCCCCTTGTGGGACATGAATGTGTGGCCAAGGCCCCGGTGATGCCGGTAGAAAAAGAAAAATAGGCATGTGTGTATATTTTATTGCCTCCTCTGCTCTCTGAACGGTCTCTTTGAAGGTGATGATGGGTTCACAGCAGGCCTTGGGTGGGGGTACAGCAGGCGGCCACCTTGATTCTAATTCAACCACAGGCTGCTTTTTGGGAGGATGTGCTGAGGTGTCTAGAGAGGTGGGTTATGGCCTGGCCTCAAAGCTCCGGCTCCCACAGAGACTCAAAGCTGCTATTGAGGGTAGCAGGGCCATCCAGGGTCTCCTGGAGGAAGACAACCCCTGGGGACCCCCTTCATTTCCTCACCAGGCTGCATGCTAGCATATATTTCAGGTGGAATTTTACTGTGGCTATTTTAGAAGGTGTTGGGCTGGGAAACTAACACCTCTCAGGGGGCCCAAGCCCATGTCACTGTCCCCAATTTACAGATAGCTGTGTCACCTCTTCTAGCAGGAAGATGGACAATAAACAAAGTCATCAGAACTCAGTAACTTGTGTAGTGTGTTAGAAGGTGAAAACAGAGCACATCACACCCACTAGGATGACCATAATCCAAAATGAAAAATAGCAAGTATTGTCAAGGTTGTGGAGAAAGCAAAACCCTAGTGCATTGCCAGTAGGAATGTAAAATGCTGCTGTGGGGAAAAGTCTGGCAGTTCCTCAAAAAGTTATATATAGAGTAAGTATGTGACCCAGAAATTCCACTTCTGAGTATATATCCAAAAGAACTGAAAGCAGGGATTCAAAGAGATACTGTACACGCATGTTCACAGCAGCATTATTCACTATTGCCAAAAGATGGAAACAACCCAAATGACCATCAATAGATGAGTAAATAGACAGAACATGGGTAGGTTCTATTTTCAATATTTTGAGGAACCTCCATAATGTTTCTATAGTAGCTGCACCATTTTACATTCCCACCAACAGTGCACAAGGGTTCTAATAGCTCCACATCCTCATCAGCATTTGTTCTCTGGGGTTTTTTTATAGTAGTCATCCTAATGGGTGTGAGATGATATCTCACTGTGGTTTTGATTTGCGTTTCCCTGATGACTAGCTAAGTGGAGCAGCAAATAAAATTTTAGGATAAGCATATCCCAAGTAACATTTGGAATATACTTACCCTAAAAAAATTATTTATTATTGCCCTGGCTGGTGTGGCTCAGTTGGTTGGGCGTTGTCCCATGCACCAAAAGGTTGCCAGGTTTGATTCCCAGTCAGGGCACATACCTGGGTTTCCTCGGTAGGGGGCATGCAGAAGGCAGCCAATCCATGTTTCGCTCTGACAAAAATGTTTCTCTCTCCCTCTCCCTTCTTCTCTCTTCAAAAATCTTTTTTTAAAAAAATTATTTGTTGTCTGTCTGAATTCAGATTCAGCTGGGCATCCTGTATTTTTGTTGATTTGTTTGTTTTTCCATTGTGGTAAAATACACATTACAAAATTTACCACTTGAATCTTTTTTTATTTTTAAATCCTCACGTGAAGGTATGTCTATTGATTTTTAGAGAGAGAGAGATGGGGGAGAAAGAGAGAGAGAAAGAGAAAAACATTGATGTGAGAGAGAAACACTGATCAGTTGCCACTCTTTCATGCCCCGACTGGATTGTCACAGTATGAACTCACCACAGAGTTCTCCCTCCTGGCACCTGACCAGCTCTTCAGTTCAGCTCAGATCTGTTAACCGGCAAAGGGATCATGACTCTTTCCTGGGGCACCCACCCTCAGTGTCCTGTTCCTCTGCTCTTGCTTTTTTTAAGATTGTGGGTGTTAAGTAAGAGGCACCCTCAGTTGCTGCCCATCCATCTCATCTTGGCCTATAAAGACTTGAAAAACAACAGCACTAACAAGGTATCTAACCCCCAGGCCACATCTCTGGGATGACTCCAGCCCCTCTTACAGAACCTGCCTGAGAAACCTCAGGGCTGCCAAAAGATCTGTTCGCTGCACCCATGCCTGGAGATGGGTCCCGTCTCAGCCTCTGTGGGAGCTGAACTTCCCCAAGCGCCAGTTAGCAAACCCAGGTGGGTTTCATGGGGACCAGCCCCTCTTCCTGCTTTCTGAAATTTTTCACCCCCTGACTCTACAGAGCCCCCCTCAACTTCCTCCCTGTTCCCTCACTCTCTCCTTTAAAATGCTCAATTAAAGTTGAGTTCACTCCACAGTGCACCCTTTTCTTTATTGTCATGGTATGTTACTGATCGAAATCTATCCTGACCATTTTAACTAATATCCCCATTGTTTATCTTTGACAAGGTGGAGTTTCTACCTCCTCAGGGAAACCTCGGTTTTATTCTCACAGCCGCTCAGCTGATCGGCGAAGCCCACCTGATTACTTAGGATTACCTGGTTGTGGATGTTACCACGGCAACACCTCAAACTCACCATCACACTGTCTTAGGATAATTGAAGGCTCTGGCTCTGGGTGGCGAAGTGCCCACCCAGCCTCTGGTTCTTAGGGCATCACGAACATTGACGAGCCCAGCTCTGTGACAGCCTGCGGAGGAGGCCACTACCAAGCTTCCTGCTGGTGCTGGCACCTCTCTCTGAATACCTTGGGAAATGGAGTGTCCCCTGGGCCCTCCTGTGGGACACTATCCTATGGGGGGTTTCCACATTCACTCCAGCACGTCCACTGATCTGTTTCTGCCAGGAAATCTCACCTAGGCATTTCTGCTCTGCTCAACCTGGGCTAGTGCTTTCTCCAGGCTTCTAACCAGCTGCACCATCAGTCCCTGGGGTCCTTTCCCAGATGTTAAATCCCATGTTCCAAGAAAGTGCCCCCCAATAGCTAAAACATGGAAGCAATGTGGTAAGTGTCCATCGACAAATGAATGCATAAACAAAATGTAGCATAGCCGTATAATGGAATATTATTCAGCCATAAAAAGGGAGGAAATTCTGACACATGCTATAGCATGGATGAACCTTGAGATCATTATGCTAAGTGAATTGAGCCAGATACAAAAGGACAAATACTGTGTGATTCCACTTATATAAGTCACCTAGAGTCATCAAATTCATAGAGACAGAAAGTTGAATTATGGTTGTCAGGGCCTGGGGAAGGGGGATGGAAGTTTATGTCTAATGGGGACAGGGTTTCAGTTTTGCAGGATAAAGGAGTTCTGTAGTTGGAGGTGATGATAGCTGCACAGCAGTGAGAATGTACTTAAATGCCACTCACCTGGACAGTTAGAAAAGGTTAAGATGATAAATTTTATGTTATGTTACCACAGTATTTTTAAAAGAGAGGGGATAAATAGAAACGTAAGGGACATGACAACCAAATGGGGACTTCGTTTGGAGCCTGATTCTAACACCCTGACTAAAAAGTCGACTTTTGAGACAGCTGAGGAAATTGGAAGGTGGACAACACATCATGGTTCCATATGAAAATCCCTGTGGGTTTGGAGCTGTGTAAGTAGCAAAGAAATAGAGAAATGACTTGAGGACTTGGGTTGCTTTAAAATATTTCAGCAAATAAAGTAAAAAAATAAATTAAAAATAAAGTAACCTTGAGAACATTACGTTCAGTGAAAGAAGCTAGACACAAAAGGCCACATATATGATCCTTTTTATATGAAATGTCCAGAACAGGTAAATCCATAGGGACAGAAAGCAAATCAGTGGAGGAGGAGGGATAGGAAATGACTGCTAATGGGAACAGGGGTCTCCTTTAGGGTCATGGAAACGTTCTGGAACTAGGTAGAGGTGCTGATTGAACACCATTGTGAATGTGCTAAATGCCACTGAATTGTTCACTTTAAAATGGTGAATTTCACCTCTGTTAGAAAAGAGAAAACCCACTTTGGAACTGCTCTGTTTATCCTTGCACCGTCTCGGGAAAGCTGCTGCCCTTCCCGGCCTCCGTTTTCAGCCTGGGGCATGGGGGTAATGCAGAGCCCCCACCGACCCAATTCCGATACCCACCTGAGGGCAGGACTGGTCCCCTTTATTCCTGCTATGTCTCCAGCACCCAACACAGAGACTGGCACATGGTGGGGGTGCAGCAGGTGTTTGAGTGAGTAAATGATGGAAAATGCATCACCCCTGGGCTGTAGCCTGAGTCTCTGTTTTTCCAGGGGGTTTCTCCCTAGTCAGGAGATGGAGGCAAGGGGGACTTTGCTTAGCTAGAAAATCCCTGCAGAACCCAGGCCTCAGAGGAGGGCAGGCTGGATCCAAGCGGCTCTGCAGGAGGAACAGAGGTGTGATTAGGCCTTTCCGCTCTGCAGTGAGACTCAAGGCCCTGGACTCCATAAAACAGCCCTACTGGGACTGGAAACATTTTTCTTTATATGTTCCTGGAGACACTGGCAGGGCTTGTAAGAAAAATTCCAGGGGAATAAGGAGACAGGTTTTTGGCATCCATTGAGGGCCAGCAGGGTGTGGCCAGACCTTGGGGGTCTTGGGGGTACCAGACCATTCTAGGGAAGGCTGAGAGGCCCTGGTAGGGCCAGGTGGCCATAAGCATGTTATCTGGGCTGGGAGGCTCTTACAGGTGACGATCTCCCTGAGCCCTGGGGTGGCAAGGATAGCGGATGGCCTCAGCATCTACTCCACAGGAATTCATATAAAGCTGTTTCAAGATGTTCCTAGCCGGCAAGAGCATGTTGAACCCACAGGCTGCTGAGGTCTGGGGAGGGAGCCTCCAGGTGCTTGGCACAGGGCAATGGAGTATGAGTCTGATGTGCCCTCTGCTCACACACCGATCAGGGCTTCCAGTCACCCTGAGATGGAGTCCCTGTCTCCCACCACGGCCAGTTCCAGGAATGCTGCCTTGTTTTCTGTCACTTCCAGGCCTTTGCCCATGCTGCTCTGCCCACCCTGAGCACACTATGTGGCCTCTGACCTGGCCGATTCTCATCCCGCCTTCAGTTGGAACTTAGATGTTCCTCCTCCTGGCCCCCATAGCTACCTGTGAACCTCCCATCACATCTCCAATCACCCTGGCATGTATTAAGGTCAAAGTTCTTGATTGTAAATCCTGGGGTGTTGCTGGGGGCACTCAGAGGGTAGATGTTTCTCAAACATTGGCATTGGGGCTGGTATGTCCCCTCATCCTCAAGAAGACACCACCTCACTTAGTATGTGCTGGGCATGATGGTACACATTGGGGGTAAAATACGATTTGTATTTGTATGAAAACACAAACAAAAAAGATAATTTCAAAGCATTAAGAGTGTTTGGAAGAAAGTCAGGTGAAGATATTTTTGCTTCGGAGTTGGAGGAGATCTCCTGAGTTGGTGATCTTTAAGCTGAGATCCAGGAAAGTAACATGTAAATAAGGAGGAGGCACATTCCAGACAGAAGGGGTGGTTCATGCAAAGGCCCTGGGGTAGGGAAAGGGCATGACTGTTTGAGAAGTATCGAGCAGGCCAATGTGTCTGGAGCAGAGTGAGCAAAGGAGAGACAGGCTAGGGAACAGGGTGAGGTAAGATCACATGGGGCTTTGCAGGCTATGGGGAGGAGATGGATTTTATTCTGAAAGTAATGGGGAGCCATGGAGGATGTGTGAGCTGAAGAGTAAAACAATCTGATTTATAATTTTGAGACATCCCCTCTGGCTCCCATGGGGAATAGGCTGGAGCAGGTTCCAGGCAGGAGTCAGCAGGGTTAAGACCAGGGCAGGGAGGATTTGTACTTGTATGTTTTGGAGGCTGAGGGGATAAGAACCACTGATGTACTGAATGTGGGAGGCAGGGAGGACTCTCAGACCCTGCCCAGCTCTCAGGCCCAGCCTGAATGGATTGCCTATGACAGGAAGTCTAGTAGAAGTGATGTCTGGGACCAACAGCCCCACCTTGGCCCTGTGCTACAGTGTCTGGTTGGAGCCACATGTCTGGGTCAGAATTTCCCTGCTCCAGATGGTACCATGGGCTTTTGGGGCAAGGAGTAGCCTTTGACAGCTGGGCCTGGACAGGATCCACCTGGGAGAGGCAGGCAGGGGGCATGGGCCAAGCCCTAGCCCAAACCTTTGTTCAAGCAGATGGGGCCCACATTTTCCCCATCCCAGGCTCTTTTGCTCTAGCTGGAAACCAGGACCCAGTCAAAAAGTCCAGATGTGCAGTTGGATGCAGCCCGATGACAGTGCGGTTTGGGGAGGCCCAGTGTCCAGAGGGTCAGGCTCTGGGTAGCCTTGCTGGCCAGACCTGGTAGATGGAGGAGGGCGGGGCAGGACGGCTCCAGCTTTGAGTCTCTGGCTGCAAAGGTTAAAAAAATAATCACCAGCACTGAGACCTTGCCCCTCCCAGCATCAACCCCAGCACTGGGTGAAAAAACAGGCCCTGGG
The DNA here is from genome assembly GCF_054644295.1 of Miniopterus natalensis. Classification (NCBI taxonomy): domain Eukaryota; kingdom Metazoa; phylum Chordata; class Mammalia; order Chiroptera; family Miniopteridae; genus Miniopterus; species Miniopterus natalensis. The sequence continues at coordinate 72,248,279 of NC_142084.1, read as the reverse complement.
ACACCTGCCAGCCCACAGGCCTGAGACCCATCCTGGGGCCTGTTCAGGAACAGAGGTAGGGGTCAGAAGTTGGATTTCAACATCTCTCTGGCCATGAGGGGTAACTCAGTTTCCCATCTGGAAAATGTGGCATTGATCTGAAATCACACACCCTGGTAAAGCACCAGGGACAAGAGCCTAGTTGTTCCAAATATTCCAGGCCAGGGAGGCAAGGAAGCTGTTTAAAATCAGGTGAGTTGCCCTGGCTGATGTGGCTCAGTTGATTGGGTGTCACCTGCATACCAAAAGGTTGTTGCTTAGATTCCTGGTCAAGGCACATGCCTGGGTTGGGGGCTCAATCCCAGTGGGGCGCATGTAAGAGTCAGCCAATCGATGTTACACTCCCACATAAATGTTTCTCTCTCCCTCTCCCTCTCCCTCTCCCTCTCCCTCTCCCTCTCCCTCTCCCTCTCCCTCTCCCTCTCCCTCTCCCTCTCCCTCTCCCTCTCCCTCTCCCTCTCCCTCTCCCTCTCCCTCCTCCTTACTCCCTCTCTAAAAATCAATAAATCTATTTTTTAAAAGTCAGTGGGTTAAATCACTTTTGGGTCTGATGATCAGTCACAGTTACTAAGTTCAAGTATGGATCGAGAAGATGGAGAGTGGTGCCAGGGACTGGGAGCAGGGCAAAGGAGGTTGTTTAATGGGGATAGAGTTTCAGTTTTTCTACATGAAGAGTTCTGGGGATAAATGATGGTAATGGTCGCACACAATGTGAATGCAATTAATGCCTCTGGACTGCACACTTAAACATTAAGATGGTAAATTTTATGTTATATGTCTTTACCACAATAAAATGTAATTTTTAAAAAAGGGAAAAAGGTGGAGATTGGAATCAGATCTGCTTCTCTTTTACTGTGTGGCCCTGAGCAGATGTCTTGCCCTCTCTGGGCTTCTGTTTGCTCCCTGCCTCCCTCCCACCCTCTCTCCCAGCTCTGGGTCATCATCGCTGTTCTTATCTTGATGATTCATTTTTACATTCTACATTTCCTAATTTCAACCCTTTGAGGTCTGACTCGGGGCTGGGAGCAGCTTTGAAACCAGTGATGGGGTGAGGAGATCCCTTCCATTGGCTCCTCCTCTGCCACATACCAGCCATTTGGAAATAACAGACTGGTGGCAGCCCTAGGCCAAACCCGTTTCCTTATGAGGTTCAAGATTGCCTGATACCAGGGGAGATCAAGAGGCAGCAAAGTAGTGAAGGGCCTCAGTTGGGCCTGGGGCTGCCTTCAGCAGCAGCCTCCCAGAGAGGCCTGGGCTGGAGCTGCAACTGCCACCCTTCCCAAGGGCACAGGGCAGCAAGAAGGGCCTCAAATGTAGCACTGGAGGTGGAGGCAGAGGATAGAGGCTTTGCACACTACCAGAGTCACCCCCATTAAAGCAGGTCAGACTTAGCCTGTGATCCAGAAAGCCCCTGAGTCAGGAATCTGGGATAGAGGACCCAGGCTTCACCATGTTAAGCATCTGGTGCTGTCCAGAAGGGGTTGACCCCTCCTCCATCTAGAGAGGTTGACCCAGGCCTCCTGGCCTGACCAATCAAAGTCCTCCATCTCCCCTGACAATGATTGGTTCTGGAAGGGTCATGGTACCCTGAGCTGGGTCAATGAGAGTCAGCCCTGAGATCTCTTCTGGGCCTATCAGGAGAAAGGTGCTCTGTTTCCATTGGGCCATGGGGCTGGAGAAATGTAGGCCTGGCCCAGTTTTTGCACCCCAAGGGACAGGAAGAGAGCTGACTAGGAGATGCAAATCAGAATCATCACAAGACACCACTCCACACCCACTAGGATGGCCATAATAGAAAACTTAAAAAACAAGTGTTGGCAAAGATGTGGAGAAACTAGAACCCTTGTGCACTGCTAGTTGGAGTGTCCAATGGTGCAGTTGCTGTAAAAAAGTGTGGCATTCCTCAGAAAGTTAAACATAGAGTTATCATCTGATCCAGCAATGTCACTCATAGGTATATACCCAAGAGAACTGAAAACAGGTGTTGAAACAAAATTGCACACCCATGTTCATAGCATTCATTATCACAATGGCCAAAAGGTGGAAATAACTCAATGACCCTCAGCTGGCGAATGGATAAGTAGATGTGGTCTATGCATACGATGGAACGCTATTCAGGCATAAAAAAGAATGAGGCACTGAGATACACTGCAATGTGGACAAACCTTGAAGAAATACTCAATGAGAGAAGCCAAACACATAAGGATGCATGTTGTATGGTTCAGTTTCTATGAAATGTCCAGAAGAGGCAAATCCATAGAAACAGAAAGTAGATTAGTGGTTGGGGCTGGGGGCAGGGGGGAATGTGGGGTGATTATTCATGGGGATGGGGTTTTCTTTTGGAAGATGAAAATATTCTGGAACTAGATAGAGGTGACGGTTGCATGACTAAAATCCAGTGAATTGTACACTTTCCAGTTGTTGAAATGATAAATTTTACATCATGTGTATTTTATCACTTCGTTATTAAAGGAAGAAGACAACTGACGGAAAGACATCCTGAAAGCATCATTTGGGCTTCAGAATCCAGCCATGCCTAAAGGTAGCCCTGCCACGGAGGTAAGGCAACGAGGGATGGGCTTTCTCTCCCTGTAAGCTGGTTTCAGGGATCAGCTGCATTTGTTCAATCCCATGTCCCCACCGGGATGAGAACTGAAGGAGCCAGGGCCTCAGAAGTGCGAGAACCCCACTGCCTGGCCCTCTGCTTTCCCATCTGTAAGATGGGAGGAGGGCACGGGACTTCCATGCCAGCAATACCCGGTCCCAATGTGTACTCACTATGATCACATTTTGTCCCGACAGCAGCTCTGTGAGCAAGATGTTCTGAGCTCAGCGGAGGGAAGACATCACTGAGTCTCATGCCCTGGCTTCCTCACTGTGCCACATCTGGAAGCAAATGGCTAGGGATCCAGGAGGAGGCAGCCTGGGCCCCCAACAGGCAGCCTCACTGGGTTCTGATGAGCTCATTCTCAACATCCAACAGACAGGAGTTTGAGTCCTGGCGCTGGCTCCCTGTGATCCTGGGCCAGGAGTCTCCTCCTTTGGGCCTGTTTCCCCTCTCCAAAACAGACTGATTGTTTGGGCATCAGGGGTGGGGTCCGCTGGGAGAAGTTGCTGTCCCAGGAAAACTCATTAATACATGGATGTGTCTGGGGGAATCTGAGCTGAGCTGTGACTCCTGGCATGAGCAGAGGTGAGAACTCAGCTGGAGAAGGGGGGCAGTTCAGCAGTCTACCACTGCCCAGAGGGGATGTGCCAGAGTACAGCCTCCCCTCGATGCTGTGTTGCTGTTGGCTTTTAAAAGGACATGGATGTAGAAGTAACTTTTTGATACTTTTTCCGCTTGCTGCTGAGCACTCGTTGTCCCAGTACGCCTGGCTGGAGGCTGGCAGTTTCCCGGCACCTGGACAGCCTCACTTGGCATAGGGATCCGCTGAGTGGTGGTTGGCTAGCTGCAGGAATCGGGGATGGCGTGCTCCATCTCTCCTGTGGCTTTCCCAGAGGTGGGGGAGAAAGTGCTTTGTAGCTCCCTTGGCCCCTGGGAGCCTCCTTGGACAGTCGACAGGTGAGGGTGTGGCTGAGAGAATGGTTCTGCTGGGGTCAATTCTGAGACTCCATCCTGCGGCACCTCAGATGTGGGAGGCCCCAATGCTGTGTCCCAGCCCTCCGGGGTCCAGTGGCTACCATCCTACAGCTCTGTGCTTCTGCTGACTGGTGGCCACATCACCCTGGGTCTGTGGTTCTAGGATCTCACAATTCTGTGGCTTTAGCACTCTGTGGTCCCATGGCTCCACTGACCCATGACGTTATGACTCTGATGTTTCTTAGTTCTATGGCTCCTTGTTCTGTGGTCTCATGGCTCTTAGGTTCTTTGGAACTCCTTGGCTCTAGTAATTATTCAACCCAGTGGCAGTCAGGAAGATTCAACAGATGGGTAACTACTATGTGCTTCACTTTCATTATTTTTTCATTTTTTCAGTCCTTACCCAAGGAGTGAGGATATTTTTCCCCCGTTGACTTTTAGAGAGAGTGGAATGAAGGGGGAGAGAGAGAGGGAGAAAAAGAGAGAGAAACATAGATTGGTTGCCTCTTACATGTGCCCTGAGCGGGGGCAGGGATCGGACTTGCCACTCAGGTAAGCTCCCTTGACCAGAATTCAACCCACGATCCTCTGTGCCCAGGCCGGCGCTCTAACTGCAGAGCAATGCCAGCCTGGGCTCACCTTCATTATTTTATTGACTCCTCGCAGTGACCTCTGAATGGGGTTGCCACATAGCCAGAGAGGGTTCTGGGGAGAGTCCATCTATCCATCTAATCTACCCCCTTACCCACCTATCCACTCACCTATCCAATCATCTGCTCACCTATCTGTCCATCCATCCACCCACCCAGCCATCCCATCTATCCAGCCATCATCCATACATTTATCACCCATCCATCTATCCATCCACCCTCTCATCCATCCATCCATGGCCATACACCCATCCATTCACCCATCCACTCATCCACTCATCCACCCACCCACCTACCCACTCACTCATCTGTCCATCCACCCACCCATCTATTTACCTTCCATCTAACCATTTCACCCACCTGTGCATCGCTCCTCATTCATCCACTCTTCTACCCATTCATCCCTGATCCACCCGCCCATCCATCCATCCTACTCATCCACCATACAACCATCCATTCACCCACCTGTACATCCATCCATCCTTCATTTATTCCATTATGTGTGCATGGTGCTGGAGACGTGGTGGGGAACACGATGGTGGGGCTCATTTGACATACCGCACACCCCATGGAACCCAGCAGTGCCACACAGTGTGGTCAAGCTGTGATAAGGATGCTGAGGGCACTTTGGAGGACAGAAGAGGCCACTAACCCATCTAGAATGAGAAGAAATGAGCCATGTTAAAGGGGATGGTGCACCAGGGAGCAGCCACAGCCTAGGTAAAGGGGTGGGAGGGCAGAAAGAGATGGAGCTGGAGAGGCCTGGGGAGTCCAAACATGGATCTCAGCTCATGGCTCTGACCCTGCACCAGGCTCTCATCCCCACACACTTCCCTGTGGTCCCGCCCCCCTTTCTCACCAGTGCCCCTCTGCTCCAGCTATACCTACCTTCTCATTGAACATATCAGGCACATCCCACCATGGCCTTTACCCCTGCTGTGCCCTCTGCCTGGGGTGCTCCTAGTTAGCCAGAACCACTCACCTGTACAGGTCCTGGTACCAACATCCCTCCTGCAGAGGGGCCTCCCTGAGTCCTGGGCTCCTTCTTCCAGCCCAGCTGGCCCTAATCCTGTGCAGCCCTACTTCTGTGTGGCAAGTGTCCCATGCAGTTTGTATGTACTTTTCAGCCTTCGAAGCCATCCCCCACGGGGCTGAGAGGCTGAGACCTCCTCCACTTGCTTGCTGTGTGGGAAGGGGTCAATGTTTGTTCAGTGGATGAAATTATTTAATTTCATCCCACTGATAATCACTTATTTGGTACCTACTGTGTGCCAGTCCTCCCACTTTTGGGTTGGGGCTCCTCCCTGCCTGGTAGCTCCCTCCCCCACTGGCCTGTGCCCCAGCCAGGCCCCTGACCGCCAGGCAACTGATGGGTAAACATACCCCACCCTCGGCCTCCATCCAGCCATCACTGGGCTGAACAAGGGCCTCCTGTTAATGAGCTAGGATGGAGGCTGGAGAGAGACTAGAGGAGGTAGGCTCTGTCCACAAGCCCACCATCCCCCGACAGAGCCCCAGAAACGTGGGTGGGGGACTCTCCTCCTGCCACTAGGCTATGTGCCTTCATGAGGAGGGGAGGGAGTGCGTGACTTTTCTCTCTGAGCATCCAGTGCCCAAATTGAGGAGATGGAACAAACCTGCCTTGCTAAGCCTGACTGCCCATCTGGAGAGTGGGGATGTTACCAACAGAGAGCTCATCACTTTCCGTGGACTAATTCATTCAGTTCTCACAATGACCGTAAGGGGTGGAGTTCTTATGGTCTCCATTTTCACCTTGGTTTTGACTGCTACTGTGGGAAAACCTTCAGGGTTTCCATTTTTCACTTTGTTAGACAGAGAGAGGGCCTGAGAGAGACAACAATTCTGCAGTTAACCTGGCAGGCAGTCCCTCTCTCTGTAACACAGACACAGGGTTGTTTTATGAAAATTCTCATTAAATGTGAGAGGAAAGGAGAGAAGAGCAGGGCAGTCTTTTCTCCTGCCACAGTTATCCCTGGAAAACTATGAAGATAATGGCTGTGCAAAATTGTTTTTAGAGATCAGTACCCATTGAATGCTGCATCATTAAATCCAGTGGTCCTCCTGTTCCTAAACAAGTTCTTCTCCTGAAGCAACTTTGCTTGCTAACCTTGAGAAGTAAAAATTTACATTATAATAAACTTTTGAAGGTGGTCCTTCCTGCTGCTGAGAGATAGAAGGGGGGGGGGGGGGGACGCAAAAGGAAGAAACTGAGACACAGAGAAGCTAAGCAACTTGCCTCAGGTCACACAGCAGAGCTGGGATATGAAACTCAGGGCCCAAATGCCAGAGAACAAGACCTTCATCACTGTGCCCTGCTGCCTCCCACGATGACCTATGACAGATTCCTGCCTCCTGGGGCTGCAGAGGGTGGGGGTGAGGACAGAAAGGGAAAATCCACAAAAGTGGTTGGCAAGGTTTTGAGTGTTTGGTACTTACTAAATAAAATTATAGCCACTATATTTATCATTATCTTTTTCTTTATCACCTGTCAGGAAGCCTAGGACAGAATGGGGACAAGGCTGGGGCAAACGGAGGCTGGGAGAGAAGGCAGGGCTTGCTGAAGGTCACAGAGCAAGTCAGGATGAGTGTATCAGGCTCCAGTGGCCAAATGGCACCCTGTCCCCCTGCCTTTTGCCCCCTGCCACTTGGTCCTTCTGGAGAGATGGGTCCAGTGGGGCCCTAAGAGGCAGGCTGGGTCAGGCTCCTTAACTGTGGCCTCCCTCTTGGCCCTGATGAATTCCCCAGACCCTGGGCCTGTGGCCAGGCCCGCCCAGGGCAGGGCGGCTGCCTTCCCGACATATTTTCCCTCTGGATTCACCAGAGGAGGCAGCTGGGCGAGCTGGGGGCGCCCACATGTCTCCTGGCCCAACAGGCTTCTGCCAGGAGGGGGCCCAGGGGCCCCATTATGAAGGCCCCAGCCCCTTGGCCCCAGCCTGGCCAGGCTCCCAGAACCACTGGGTCTGGTGTGGTGGGAAGGGGAGCTGGTTGGGGCGCCAGCCAAATGCTCAGGCCAGGAGGTCCCAGGCAGAGGGGCCTGGGCCAGCACTTCTCATCTAGATTCTGTGGTGAAGGGCAGGGAGAGGTGTGTGAAGGGGTCCTGCCTTCCCCACTTCTCATCCTGGCTGTGTGATCTTGCAGTGTCTCATCTCCTCTGCCACGAAAATGTGAATAAAAACTCTCCAAGGTGTAAGTGACATAGTGTGTAATTCCCTTATTGTATAAGGAGGCTGACACTGGAGCCAGATGCTGCACATGGGTTTGCTCATTCAATCCTCCCAACAGGGATCACCCTCATTTCACATGTGAGGAAACTGAGGCACAGACAGGTCAAACAACTTGGCCAGGTCACATAGCAAGGCTGTGCCTAGCTGAAGTTCCAACCCAGGCCATGTTCCCCCAAGTGTGTCCTAAAGTATAAGGCTGGCAAGGGTTACTACTATTATGTATAGCAATAATGTTGCATTAATTATAAGGATAGTAACAATGTTACATTAATGGTAGCAGGTGCTGTCACAGATCACCAAATCCTCCAGCCTTCCCTCTCTATACCAGCCCCAGGGTCCCGAGTAGCCCCCAGGCAGGGAGGGACAGAACTAAACACAGTCCCCAGGGTCAGGCCATCCCAACCTTCTCTGCCAGGAATACTCTGCCACAGGTCCCAGAGGGCTGTCACACAAGCACCAGCCCCTGAGCCCTGCCCAAGAAGAGCAGAGAGGGCTTTCTGGAAGAGGAGGCATCAGAGCCAGGACTAGAAGTACAGGGGAAGGTATTTGGAGTGGCAGAGAACAGCAGGTACAAAGGCCAGAAAAGACACCCAAAATGAGGAGGAAGGAAACACTACCTCAAAAGTGTATTTCAGGGCTGGTGGGATCCAGGAGGCAAGAGCGTGAAACCAGAATGCCTGTCTCTGGCCCTCTGTTGTGTGATATGCAAACAGGGACATCCTCAGGGACTCCGCCTTTGTTGTTCCCTCTGCCTGGAGTGCCCTTCCTCACTTCCCATGGCCTGAACAAGGCCACGTGTGTCCAAGCCCCAGCCTCGTGCCAAGCCTGTGGCAGAGGCCTGGCTTCCATGTGCCCTTGTCCCAGCTGCATGAGGCACACGCATGCCTGCCGGCCTTGCTGGAGCTGTGGTTTTCCCAAGAATTCCAGCATCAGCCTGGAGCGGCCCCCAGGTGTGCCAGATGCCAAGAAAAACAGGAGGTGAGCTCATGGCAGGCAGAGGCAAGGCGGGTGTTTCATTGGAAATGCCCAGGCTGGGGCCAGCTGTTCCCACCCAGCCTCCCCTCCAGGCCTATCCCTCCTCACTCACCCTCTGTGACTACCCATTGCCCTCAGAACACAGCCCAAGCCCTGCACCACTGGCACTGCTTCTCCTGAGCCCCAAGATCTCTCTGCCCTGAGATCAGTCTGTCCGTCAGGCTCAAAAATTTTTGCCTCAGGGGTTTTGTGAATGATGTTCTTCTATCTGGAATACTTTTTTATCGTTTCCTTGCCTAGCCCTGTCCTCCTCATCTTCCTGGTCCTAGTTTGGTGTTTCTTTTTCTTCTGGGGAGTCAGCCCAGACTCCTCCCACCTCAGGCACCTCTTTCGAGCTCCCCCATCACAGTCCTGGCCCCTTTGGAAGATTACGCAGCTGCTGGGCTCCCCATGAGGCAGAGGCCAGGTTTGGTTTGTTCACCCTGTGTTCCCAGCGTCTAGCACAGGACATTACACACAGTAGGTGCTCAATGCAAACTTGTGGGATAAATGAATGTGCCCCAAATTGTCCCACCTGCAAGCTCCACATGCTTCCCTCTGCCAAAATTGTCTTCACCTTTTCTCTTTGCTGATCTGAGCCCTCCCTTTCCTTTAGGTTTCCTTGCCATCTCCTCCAGGAAGCCCTCATTGATTTCTCTGCAGCCTCTCAGGTGAACAGATCTGGCAATGACACTACCCTGGCTTCACCCCTCCACTCGCATTGGCCTTAGGCTAGTCCCACCATTTGGGCCTCAGTTTCTCCACCTTTAGAATAGAGGCTGTAGGCCTCCAGAGAGTAGAAGTAAAGGGTGGGGTGGAGAGGGTTAACTCCAGAAAACTGAGGTGTTTTGTAGCTCAAGAGTGTGGCTGGGCTGAGAAGGATGATTCTCCTGATTAGTAGTAATTTTTGTTTTTATTAAAGGCTGTTCCCACAGCAGCTGGAGCAAAGCTTGGAAGGCATGGTGAAGTCTCGACAAACAGAAGTCCAGGGCCCCCCTCTGACCTCCAGCTGGAGCCTTTTAATTTGTGCACCCCACCCCAGGGTGGGGGGGGGGAATGGACACTCACAGACTAGGAAACTGAGTGGGCTGCCCCTGGGCTACCAGGCTGCCCCCACCAGCAACCACCAGGCAGGGAAACACAGAGAGGGGAAATCAGACAGGGGTGAGGGGAGTCACCTGCAATTCTCTGGGGTTGGGGGCCAGGAGCATGCCTCCGTGGACCTGGGTAGGGAGACTGAGGGTCCCTGCTCTCATCCAACCCCTCATTTTCCTGTAATAATCATCATCATTAACAATGATACTGATTACCACATTGCGTAGGGGAAAACTGAGGCACAGAGAGACCTCACTTGCCCCATGTTGAAGCAAGTGTGGAGTGAGGGAGCGGAGGGTCAGTTAGCCTGACCTAAAGCAGGGAGGGAGGTGGAGGTGGGTCTTAACCTTTAGCCACTCTTGACTGTTTCCCCAAGCGTGAGTTGAGGGGGCTGCCATGGGGTTCGCCTCCTTCCCAGCTGTGCCCCAGGCTTGGCGTACAGCAGGCACTCAGTAAATAAGTGAATGAAAGGGCTGGAAGGTATCCCACCTGACCCCCCGCCCCACCGACCCCTGCACTGGCCCCCTATGACTCAGTTTCCCCACCAGTCCCGGTTTGGCCATGCCAGGCGGGGCTTTGAACGCAAAGGCCAACGCTGGCTGTTTACCTTGCGGCTGGACGTTGGGCAGGGCGGCGGTGGGCCGTCCCTGGGGCCGGCCGCGCCATTGGGATAAATAAGCCCCGCGGGTCTCGTGGGCGGCAGAGAGCAAGCCGAAGTCCAGCTCCCTTTCGCCACCATGGTTCTCGCAGCTGCCTTCGTTCTCCTGCTCTCCCTGACCGCCCTCGGTGCGTCGGGTCAGGGCCAGATCCCACTGGGTAAGCCGCACCCTCCCCCACGCCGTGCTCCCAACCCCGAAACAGACAGGAGGACCCCCGGGAGGCCCGGGGTCGCGGCTTCCTGTGGCTCGGGACGGTGAGCGGGGGCATGCGGGATGAAGAAAGCAGGCAGCCGGGCAGAGGCTCAAGGAATGGGGTGGGCGTCCGAGTCCCTGCGGCGGCGGTGGCGTGAGGAGCGGCGTGGAGGGGAGTCTCCGGGCCCGGCATCCCATCAGCGCCCCCTATTGGCGCAGGTGCAGGCCTGGGACCACAGATGCTGCGAGAACTGCAGGAGACCAACGCGGCGCTGCGGGACGTGCGGGAGCTGCTGAGGCAGCAGGTGCGGGCAGGGGTGGAGGGTACAGGAGTGCGGGGGAGGGAAGAGAGGCCTGGAAGAGGCGGGGCGGGGAGGGCGCTCAGGGAGGCGGGGGCTGCGCCTGGGCAGGGGACGGGAGACAGGGGACCCGTAGGGAGGGTGGGAGGGGCGGGGAGAAGGGAGACTCAGGGGAGGGGGAGAGGAACGGGGCAGAGGCTCAAGGAATGGGATGGGTGTCCAGAGTTCCTGCGGCGGCGGTGGCGTGACCACACACCGTCCCCCCTGCACCGCAGGTCAAGGAGATCACGTTCCTGAAAAACACGGTGATGGAGTGTGACGCGTGCGGTGAGTGGAGCTAAGGAGGCAGAGACCGGGTGACAGGAGAGCAAGAGTGCTGGGGAGACAGACAGAAACCAAGAGCGAAGGCGAAATGGGGACGAAAAGAGACGAGGAAGAGAACGAGGCTGACAGAGATGGAGAAATTGGATGAGGGGTGGGGAGAGACAAATAAGTAATGGAGACAGATGATGGGAGGGCACACAAAGAGAGGCAGAAGCCGTGCGGGAGGTGCAGGGGGTGGCGAGGCGCGAAGGGAAGCGCTGAGGACGAAAGAGCACGGAGAGCGGGAGACTGTAAGACCCGCGGGCGGCGCGAGCAGCCCGGGTGGGGTCCTGATCGGTTCGGCCCCCTTCAGACACGCGGTACTGGTAGGCTCCGCCCCTGGGCGTGGCCCTGACTGCCCAGGCCCGCCCCCGCAGGGATGCAGCCCGCGCGCACCCCCGGCGTGAGCGTTCGGCCTCTACCCCAGTGCGCGCCCGGCTACTGCTTCCCAGGCGTGGCCTGCACCATGACCCCGGGCGGCGCGCGCTGCGGACCCTGCCCCGCGGGCTTCACAGGCAACGGCTCACACTGCACCGATATCAACGAGGTGTGCCCGCCCCCACCGTCCCGACGATCCCCCAACTCCCCAACATCCCCACGACCTCCTTGTCAGCTGGGGGTGCTCCCCCAGAGGACCCTCTCACAGTCGGGGGCCCACGTCCAGACGACCTCCCCACCGCCGGGGGTCACCCACTCCGACCACCCCCCTCACCACCAGGGACATCCACCCAGACAACCCCCTCCACTGCCAGTGACACCCGCCCCGGCAATACCCCTACCGCCGGGAGAGCTCCCCCCCAACAACCCCCTTCACCTCCAAGGCTCCGAAGCTCCAAGGACTCTTCCACCACCGCGGGGAGCCAGCCCCGACGAACCCCTCGCCGGTGGGCACGCACGCCCAGACGACCACTTCCCCCCTCCGCTGGGGATGCGCGCCCTCACAATTCCTTCCCCCACCCATGACCACCCAGCCCACTAGGTTCTAGGAACAGCCAGGGACACCCCTCTCCTCCCCTGGTCCCGCCTCTGCCCCCATCAAGGCAAAGTCGTGTCTGACCCCAGGAACGATGGCCCTCGTCCTACGTGGCATCTCACCCTCCAAGTACTGGCTGATGTCCCTTGGACTTTCTAACTCCCAGCCTAAGAAACCTTAAGGCGCTGCTGGGGGCCGGGGTTGAGGGGAACAGCTCCAGCTCTGTGTTCTCTGACCCTCCAAGGCCTTTTACCTCCCAGTGTAACGCCCATCCCTGCTTCCCCCGGGTCCGCTGCATCAACACCAGCCCGGGCTTCCGCTGCGAGGCCTGCCCGCCAGGGTATAGCGGCCCCACCCACGAGGGCGTGGGGCTGGCCTTCGCCAAGGCGAACAAGCAGGTGAGGCCCTTGGGGAGTGGCTACAGGAGGGGGGGGCGCATTTTGTTTAGTAAACTTGCTCTAGCCTCGCGGCCTTTTCCCTGCCTCGCTCCGGCGACCGGTGATGGGGACCGGCTGGAGGGAGTCAGTAGGGTAAGGGTGTGAGTTAAGGATGGTCGGGGTTTGGAGCGGGATGGAGGAGAGAGGTAGCATGCAGAGGACTGCGAAACAGGTCAGGGGGTGTCTGTGTGAGGGCAGTGACCTCTGCGCTCCCTGCCATCCAGGTTTGCACGGACATTAATGAGTGTGAGACTGGGCAGCATAACTGCGTCCCCAACTCTGTGTGCGTCAACACCCGGGTAAGGCCGGGGAGGAGAGAAGGGTGGTGACACGGGGTAGGGGATGGGGTGAAGCTCGAAGTGACAGCGTCCAGGGCTAACCTCCCTTGGCCCACATGCAGGGCTCCTTCCAGTGCGGCCAGTGCCAGCCCGGCTTCGTGGGTGACCAAGCTTCCGGCTGCCGTCCTCGCGCCCAGCGCTTCTGCCCCGACGGCACTCCCAGCACGTGCCACGAGAAGGCCGACTGCGTCCTGGAGCGCGATGGCTCGCGTTCGTGCGTGGTGAGTGCGGGCGGGCGGGGAGGGGCGTGGAATGGGGAGACGGGGTTCGGTGACCCTGGAGCATCCACTCACCCCCCCCACCCACAGTGTGCCATCGGCTGGGCTGGCAACGGGGTTCTCTGCGGCCGAGACACAGACCTGGACGGCTTCCCCGACGAGAAGCTGCGCTGCTCAGAGCGCCACTGCCGCAAGGTGGGCGGGGACAAGGGGCGTGGTCTGGTGCGGGGGAGGGGAGCATGAGCGAAGGGCGTGGTCCATCATGGGGTGGGCGGGCTGCATGGCCACGCCCCTCACGCCTGCCCTGCCCGCCCCTAGGACAACTGCGTGACTGTGCCCAACTCAGGACAGGAGGACGTGGACCGTGACGGCATTGGAGATGCCTGCGATCCTGATGCCGACGGGGACGGGGTCCTCAACGAGGAGGTGGGGCCAAGGCGGGGCCTAGGCTAGCTGGGAGGGGTGTGGCTTTGGCGAGGGCGTGGCATCAGAGTCCAGACTCGGGGCTCCCGAGGTGATGAGGGGGTCCCTGCAGAGAAGGCGGAGCCTCAGAGGGGCTAGTCTTGGATGTGACCTTTGCTCCACTTTCACTGACTCCTCCCCCCTTAACGGGTCCTGTCCCCCAGGACAACTGCCCGCTGGTACGGAACCCAGACCAGCGCAATTCGGACGATGACAAATGGGGCGATGCGTGCGACAACTGCCGAACCCAGAAAAACGGAGACCAGAAGGACACAGACCAAGACGGCCGAGGCGACGCCTGCGACGACGACATCGACGGTGACCGTGAGCGTGGCAGGGGGTAGGGGAAAGGGGTGTTGCGTGAGAGGGCGCCCAGGGTTGGGGCTCGACCGCAGCGGGGTTCGGAAGCCAAGGATTTGAGCTTACCTGGGGGGCCTGGACCGTGTGGACTGTGCTCAGAGGAGCAGAAAATGCCGGCTATGTCAGATGCTGTAGGAAGGAAACACAGGACAGAGCCCGGGGTTTAGGGTTGGAGAGGTACCCGTTTTACACTTGGGGCATAGAAACTCAGGGGGGTGCGTTCACAGGGCAAGGGGGGGGCCAGCTGAGCTGCCCCCTAGTGAGGACCAGTCCCCTACTTGGCCATCTATTCATGAAGTCTCTATGAGGCTGAGCCAGGGACAGAAGTATTTGGTTTAACTTTGTAGTAAACCAAGAGATAGAAAAGGGTAGGACTCTGCCCCAGGCTTGCACTTGCCCTGCTGAAGTCAGCCTGGCCCCACCTGATCTTTGGGTCCTGTCCTGTTCCCCTGCTTCCCGAAGGGATCCAAAATGTGGTGGACAACTGTCCCAGGGTGCGCAACTCAGACCAGAAGGATGGTGATGGCGATGGTGTAGGGGATGTCTGTGATAACTGTCCCCAGAAGAGCAACCCAGACCAGGTGAGGGCAGGTCAGACCCCAGTTGGGTCAGCCTGGCTTGAGCTCCAGGCTGTGTTAACAAGACTGCAGCCCATTCAGAGCAGCTCGAGGGGTATTCCTTGGGGTCAGGAGGACCTTTGCTCTGGACCTGGGTGTGGGTTGGAGGCTTCTGAGTTCCTCTGCTCTGATTGTGGTCACCTGCAACCCGCCCCCAGGGGGATGTGGACCACGACTTCGTGGGAGACGCTTGTGACAGTGACCAAGACCAGTAAGGAGGTCTTCTGGAGTGGGGTTGGGGGCTCAGGGTGGGTGGCTTCTGACCGGGCCCTGTGGGGATCTCATTGTCTCTCTCCCCTACTCATCCATTCTAGGGATGGTGATGGGCACCAGGACTCAAGGGACAACTGCCCCACAGTGCCCAACAGCGCCCAGCAGGACTCAGACCGTGATGGACAGGGTGACGCCTGCGATGAGGATGACGACAATGATGGGGTCCCTGACAATCAGGATAACTGCCGCCTGGTACCCAACCCAGGCCAGGAAGACTCAGATCGTAAGGCAGGGGGCAGGGCCTGTGGTTGGGGACAGGGCGCTGGAGCCACTGGGGACGATTTCAAGTGGGGTGGTGGGGTTGGTGGAAGGTGTGGGCATGGCCGGTAGCTGGTGTGGGCGGGGTTAGGCATGGAGTGGGTCACCCAGCGCTGACCTCACTGCCCCAGGGTCTCCCACCTCTTCTCAGGGGATGGCGTAGGTGATGCGTGCCAGGGCGACTTTGATGCTGACAAGGTGGTGGACAAGATCGATGTTTGTCCGGAGAACGCCGAGGTCACCCTCACCGATTTTCGGGCCTTCCAAACAGTGGTGCTGGACCCCGAGGGTGACGCACAAATAGACCCCAACTGGGTGGTGCTCAACCAGGTAGGGACATGGACCAGGCTGAAGGTGGGGGGAGATCAGGACCCCCACTTAGGGTCCTAACCTAGGGGCCTGAAAGCTGAGGGCCCCATGGCCAGTCTGAGGCTCTTCTTCCTTTGACCCCATTAGGGGATGGAGATTGTGCAGACGATGAACAGTGACCCTGGCCTGGCTGTGGGTGAGACACTGGGAGGGGAAAGGCTCTGCAGGGAGCTGCTCAGGGGCTGGGCCAGAGCGATGGTGGGGCGATGCCAGGTTGGGTCTGGACTAGGGCAGGGTAGCTGAGGCAGGTCAAGGGCTCAGGGGCATGGCTGTGTCTGGATTCAGGGGGTGGGGATGGGGTGGGTCTACTGAGGGGGAATCTGAGCCCAGGGGCCAAGCTGGACTCTAGAGGGGGTGGTTCTTGTGAGTCCAGGACCCCACTGGTGTCCTACCTCCCCAGGTTACACTGCTTTCAATGGTGTGGACTTCGAAGGCACTTTTCATGTGAACACTGCCACAGATGATGACTATGCTGGCTTCATCTTTGGCTACCAGGACAGCTCGAGCTTCTATGTGGTCATGTGGAAGCAGATGGAGCAGACCTACTGGCAGGCCAACCCCTTCCGTGCTGTGGCTGAACCTGGCATCCAGCTCAAGGTATGTGGGGTTGGGGTGGGCTCCTTATCTCTCATTCCATGCTCTCTAGGAGGCCCCTAAACCCTTCCATAGAACCCCAAAGCTTTCAGTCCCCAGCATCATTCTATGGACCTCAAAGTCTTCCTACCCACTTCCAGGTCTCCTCTGGATTCCCACAGGCCCCAAATCCCCCCATTTCCTCCCACAGGCCCTCAAACCCTCACCCAGTGCCCCCAATCATCTTTTGGGCCCTGAAACCCTCTCACAGTCCCCTAAGCTTTCCCTCAGGTTCCAAATCCTCCTGCAGACCCCCTAGACTATGTTGCAGAAATTTCTTAGCGAATTTCCCAAATCCTCTAGACCTCAGTTTATTCCATAGACACCCAAAACTTTCTACAGGCCACTAAATCCTCCTGCAGACCCCCAAATCTTCCCACACCCCAAACCTATTCACAGACTTCCACAACCTCTCATGAGACCCCAGACCATTGCTGCCCCACATGACCCACCTGCAAATCTCCATGTGGTGCTCAAGAAGTCTTCCTTGCGGGTTCCCCATTCAGACCCTCCAGGGCCCCCATCATTCCTCTATGACCTGCAGCAACCCTGCAGCAGGGCAGGGTTCTGGGGAGCTTCAATGGCCTGTGTGGTCTCTGACCCTGTGCTCCTGTTCCTGGGTGTGCCAGGCTGTAAAGTCATCCACGGGCCCTGGGGAGCACCTGCGGAATGCGCTGTGGCACACAGGGGACACAGCGTCACAGGTGCGGCTGCTATGGAAAGACCCCCGCAATGTGGGCTGGAAGGACAAGACATCCTACCGCTGGTTCCTGCAGCACCGGCCCCAAGTAGGCTACATCAGGTGGGGACCCTGCTCCTGTCAAGGGACTGAGTCCCTGCTCCACCCTGGCTCCTGGAAGGAGAGAGGCTCAGGGGGCCTTGGTCCCCTCGTCTGTAAAGCAGGAACAATGCAGGCAGCTAGAATTAACTGTGACAGGCTCTGGGGCATAACACCCCTCCTAGGACCCAGCACATAGTGGGGCCTCAGCTAGAAGGTGGGGTCTCACCCAAACCCCATTTCTCAATCCCTACTCTGTGCAGGAAGTCCAGGCACTCTGCTCAGTTAGGGAACTGCAGGACCCTGGACATCCATTCTCTAACAAATGGAAACTGAGCTACCAGTCAGGAGCCCTACCTGCCCCGATTCTGAGAGAGGACCCATGGCCCCCATTCTGAGAGAGGAGGGGCCCATCTTCCAGGGCAGGACACCAGAGTTCTAAGGCACTTCACTGTCCCCTGCCTCACTGTCCCCTGCTCCCCACAGAGTGCGGTTCTACGAGGGCCCTGAGCTGGTGGCTGACAGCAATGTGGTCTTGGACACAACTATGCGGGGTGGCCGCCTGGGTGTCTTCTGCTTTTCCCAGGAGAACATCATCTGGGCCAACCTGCGCTACCGCTGCAACGGTGAGAGGAGTGGGTAAGGGGAGGGGATGAGGGGAGGGCCTGCCAACACCCTGCTGGACTCGCCCTTTCTCACTCACCTGTCCTCTTATCCTCCACAGATACCATCCCAGAGGACTATGAAACCCAAGGGCTGCTGCAGGCCTAGGGATGGGTGGGGACCTGCCTTTAGATGACAGTCACCTTCAGGGCTGGAGCACTGAGGAGCAACCAGCCTTGGGGGAGGGAGATCAGAGAGGATGAAATAAAGTGTGTTCGGCAGGATGGTGGCTGTGGTCTCTGCTTTGGGGAGATGGTGGGGTCTGGCCTTGGAGAGTGGGACTTGTGGCTGATTCCCCTCTGAACTGACTAGGAGTGTCCAGTTGCTGCAGCCCACCCACTCCTGGAGTGTCTGCTCCAGGATCCTGGGGGTAAGTTGCTCTCCTTCCAGGACACAGGTCTAAGTAGCTGGCTGGTAGGGTGAGGCTGTGAGGGGGGCATATCTGCATGTCCATATTCATGTGTATGTGTGTGTGTGTGTGTGTGTGTGTGTGTGTGTGTGTGGCTCCTATATCTGTGACACCCATATTTCATCTCAGGGTTGGAGAAAGGGGACAGAAAAAAGGGGAGGAGCCAGAGACGAAAACATTGGGTTTTTATTAGGTTTCATTACAAAGGATGCAAAGGTACAAAGACAAAAGCGTCCACGCCAGAGGACAGGCAGGGGCCGGCCGAGTGCACCCTGAGCTGCCCGCCCCAGCCCGCCACGGGCACCCACACGCACGGCCCATGGACATCCACAGCAGAGTGTACATGCTGGGGGGGGCAGAGCCAGCCTGGGGACAGTGGGACAAAGGTGGGGCAGGGCTCAGACCAATGGGTTTGCATATATTAGAAGTGCCACCCAGCCCCTTGGGGGCAGTTCTGGGGTGGGGATAGCACGTGGGGGGGCAATGGACCTCAGGTGCCAAAGCCTTCCCTCCCAAGGCCTGATGAGGGAGGCTATGGCAGTATCCCCTTGTCCCAGTGGGGAAGAGGTCAGAAGTGACAGGCTAGGGTGGGCTGGGCATCAATTGCCCCCAAATTTCAGAACCCTGTGAGACAGGGGCAACATGCCCCCCTGCACATGCCACGTCCCTAGCTCCTTGTGATGTGAGGTGTTGGGGACTGGCCAGGAGGGTGGAAGGCAGAGGGAGCCATCTGCAGCCAGCATCACCCTGATATCCAACCCCTGCCCCTCATCCTAACTGGGAGGGGCCCTAAGACACATGGATCTGAGCCAGTGACAGGAGGGAAACTTAGCCCCAGGTCACAAAGGTCTTGTTTCTGCTCCCCATGCCCCTGGGGGTGCAGATCACCCTACCTCCTCCCTCTCCTGGGGAATGCTCAGTTGCCTGTGGCATGAGGAGGGTAATAAGAGGCCTGAGCCCCACTCAGCCATCACCCCTGAAGGAATGTCACAGGGACCCCTAGTCACATACATACTGTGAAACCCTCAGGAGGTGGGGGCCCAGGGACCAAAGAGAATGGGGGAAGAAACAGGCCCAGCTGCCCACTTACTCCAGGGAAGCCTCCCAAGTTGGCGAGGCATGAAGTCCTCCCCAAGCTCTGCAGGCCACATGGGGAGGGGTGAGGTAGCCACAGACCCCTCACCTGGAATGCCACCTGCCAGGAGCAATGGGCCAGGACCAGGGTGCCCAGTACCCTTGACCTTGATGACCCCATAACCCAGTCCTACACTGGGACCTCACAACCTTTGACCACAGCTTCATCAGAACCCAGGGGCTGCTTTGTCAGTTCCCCAATGCCTCTAGACCTCACACACCTAGCCATATGGTGGTGGGGGTGCATCCTGTGGAAAGCAGAAAGCTGAGTCTGGTGGAGAGGGGTCTGAAAGGATGTTTGGTTATGAACCAGCTAAGGGTCCCATGGCCCCTTAGCGAAAGTCACTCATGGGCATTCATGAGGTCCAGGAAGCCTGACAGATGAGGTCCCCCCATACTGGACATCTGGCCCCAGTAGGATGACTGAATGGTCATGGGGCCCGTTGCCCTCCATATAGGGTCTCATTTGACAGAGCTAACCTCACCCACCCCACTGTGACACATGGGCCTCACAGCAGACCACCCTAATGAGTATCCTTCCAGGTCAAACACACTAACCACTCAGAATCCTCCTTCACCCTTAAAACCCATGAGCAGATAACAGCACAGAGAGGCCAAAAAATCCAGCCCACATAAGGGGTTGGCGTGGCATCCCTGGGATAAGGTCCAGAAGCACACAGTCCTGCCCTCAATGGTTGCTCCTAGGGAGCCCTGTGAACCACTGCGGTGAGGCTGGACCCACTACAATTAGCGCCCCTTCTGCTGTGCCTTGTCCCCACAGAAGAGCCTAGCCAGCTTTTGGATGCTGTTTGGCTGTGGGTCCCCAAATTTTGCTATGGGGTTGATCTGCCCCCCTGAGCTTTCCACTGAGGGTCTCAGGGACCCCTGCCCCAAGAGACTGGCACTCACCCTTCCTGCCCAGAAGTGTCAAGGGGAGGGGGCTGCAGGACGCTCCAAACAGCGCTGCCTGTCTTCCCCCTGTAAGGGCATGGAGGGGGGAGGTCAGCATGGGCACCTATAATGGGGGATGTGATCCCAAGACCCTGTTTTCTCCAGTCCATCCTGGGCACAACCCTCCTCTCTGGAGGACAGAGAGGGTTGCTAACCCCAGGCTCCATCCTCAGCCCATGAGCCATGTAGGGGAACAAACGCACCGCCCTGGGGACTTGGAGGGCAGAGGGTAAACTGAGGCAGGTGGGGATAGGCCAGGTGGCTAGAGCTCCCAGGGGAAAGGTTTGCACAGCTGAGGGGGCTCAGCTAAAGCCGGGAGCACTCGGGGCGGGGGCAGCAGGGGGATAGCTTGGCTGGCCTCTGAGCTCATGTGGGACCAGCGTACAGGCTTGAAGTCCAGGCTTGCTCTGAGCTCGTGAGTAGGACATGGGCGGTAGGTTTACAAACAGAACACAGGCACAGGCCTGTTCCTCATGGTGCGGCTTGCCTAAAATCACAGTATTTTCACATCACAAGTCAAAGGACTGATTCCCCTAGGCTGTCTTGCCTCAGAAAGTCTTAACAACTCAAGAATATTTAGTAGAGAAGTGATATTTAAGAAAAAACAACAAAATTCCCTGTTGCAGACCCGAGGAGGTCTCCCAAGGCCCAGGAAGACATGGGGATACCTGGCTGCTGGCTCCTGGTGGGGCCCCCTCCCAGGATAGCTCCACATCTATGCCTCTCATAGGCAGAAGATGCATGTTAATACAATGTCACCTGTGCTCCAGGCCATGGGCCTCTCCTGTCCATCTGCACCCAGAACTGGCACTGGAGAGATGGGAAGCACAGGCTGACAAGGCTCCCTCACTGGATCCCCAATGCCTTATTTGAAATTGCATCCAGGAAGGTTGCTTGTAATTTTATTAAGGCCATTTTTAAAAAAGTTCTACATACAAGTCTAATGGTAACCAAACTTTTCTATATACATGTAGGTTTTTTTTGTGTGGTTTTTTTTTTTAAATGTTCCCATCTATGTCCCCAGCCCCTGCCATAGTAAAAGGACAGGCCCTGGACCTGGACAGACTGACACTGTGCTCCCCCAGCCCGGACAATGGTGGCAGGGCCAAGTGATTGAGGAGGGGGGCCTTCTCACATGTGTGGCTGCCCAGCTGCTTGGATACATGCTAACAGCCTGGCCAAAAAGCGAGAGGGAAGGACAACTGCTAGGATCATATCCAGCTCCCATACACATGGCACCCAAGGCCTAGGCAGAAGGGTGGACGCCAACACCACAGAGAAACACACCAGGCAGAACTGTCAGTTCAACAGCAGGTGGAGGAGCAAGTCGAGATGCAACTTGGGAACTGAAACAGAGGTTCCTACTAAAGCAGCTGACAAGAAACAAAGCCAGACCACCATCCCCTCAAAGGGCCTGGAGGGCAGAGGGATGATCACCTCTGCCTATCAAGGTGCTTTGAGAAGCAAGCACCTAGAAATCCACTGCTAAAAGCATGCTGCTCTTTGCCTCTAAACCCAGTCCTATCAAGAGGAGCAATAAAAGAAGTGGCCACGAAGATGAATGTCAGCTAGTTCTCAGGATGCTTATGAGAGACAACCACATCAGGAGCAGAGGGGCCACAACTATTGCCAGCTTTAGGGTCTGGGACACACCAGCTCTGAGGACTGGTGGACACCTTCAGAAGGGCCAGGCAGAGTCAGGTCTTCTCCAGACCCTTAATAAAAGCAGTGGCGCCTTCTCAGAAGTCTGTTACATAGCCAGAGCGAAGGCACCTCCAGTCACCCGAGTTTCTGTCAGAGTCCCTGCCTGGCACAACCTGCTGTCAGTGGGCTGGGCAGCCACTCAACCCTTCTGTTTTGAGATAACTTGAGTTGAAACTAATGAGGCCAGGGTGGCAGCTCAGATAGCAGACTGCTTCCAGTTAGCTTTAAAAAATGTGTAACATATTTCTGGAATAAAAAGATGCTCTCAGGCAAGTATTGGCTTGAAGGAGTCAGCTACTCATCTACACCCAAAATGGAAATACAAACCAAAAGAAACAATAAAAAAATACAGTATGCCCTGGCCACCCCCTTCCTACTCGTCTGTAAATAACAGTAACAGTGACCACTGTACAGAGAAGATGAAAACAAGTTCTAACACCCCCTCCTCCCCAGAATGACCGGACTCCACATGCATTCCCTAGCAGGCTGTCATCCTGGCCAGGGACTTCCTGGCAGAGGCAGCCGCAGAGGGACCTGGTGTGGGGGTAGGTAAGGCAGGAGGGGGTTGGGAAGATCTAGCTGCTCTGTTTACATCTTTGCATCCACCCCCATGGGAAGGGCTCCAGCATTCTGTTCACTCAGGAATATTAAAGACAGCAATCAAAATAGTGTTTATTTTGCGCTGGGTCTGCCCCTCTCTCTGGTGCCCTCTCCCTTTTGGCGGGTGGGGATGGCTCTCTACCTAACCATAACCTGGGGGTGGCAGGTGAGGGAATGGGAACCGGGGATGAAGGAAGGCAGTGAGAGCTGGACAACAGTCAGAAATGCACATCTGCCCACCACAGTGCAGAGCAGAACCCAGTGCCCCCAGGCCTGTGGCCCTGCCCAACACGCTTCCTGCATCTTACAGGGACTGACGGCTCATGGCCTAGGGTGGGAGGCGAAAGAGTACGCGCAGGGGGCAGTCCAGGGGGGCAACTCACAGCCTCCCAAGGGAGGAGGACAGCCGAGGAGGGTGGGGGTGCTTGGCGGCATTGCAAGCTCAGAATCACAAGCTCGGCCGTTTGCAGGGACAGGGTGTGCAGTCCCTGGGCTCAGGGAGACTCCGTTGGGACAACGGCAGGGTGACGGGGCTGGGGCTGGGCAGCAGAGTGCTGGGAGTGCACTCACAGACGATCCATCCTGAAGGTGTCCTCAGTGGCCGGGTCGGCCAGGACCATGTCAGGGTCGTTGAGCATGTGCAGTCCGTCCAGGGTCAAGGGGTCGATCTTGAGTTCGTCCAGGGGGAACTGGCTGTCAGAGTCGAAGCTGACATCACCAACCCCAGCCAACGTGCTGGTCAGTTCTTTAGAGAGGCTAGGAGGGGACTCTCCTGTCACTGGAGTGGGGGGAACACAAAAGTCAGCTCAGTCTTGGTTCCCCACCCCATGTTCAGGGAAGAGGCCTTGGGCCACAGCAGGTGTGCTTACTGAGGGTCTGCCTTCCAGAGGACATTTTCAATTGTCATGACTGGGGAAGGGGGTGCTATTAACATCATGTGGGTGGAGACCATGGACACTGCTCAACACTCCACAATGCATAGGATGGCCCCACCCAGAGAAAGATCCAGCCCCAGACATCAGCAGGCAGTCTCTTCCTCGTGTCAGAGAAACAGGCATTTCCATCAAGGGCCCTCCCTGTGGCTTGGAAGAAGTCTGGTTCCTCTACAGACCCAGGTTCAAACCTGGACTCCCTCCTCTACTTGTGAGGAGTCCCTTTGCCTGTTTCCCCATCTGGGAACCAGTATAAAAATCTCCATCTTTCTGGACTATCAGGGTCATCATGGGGCCTGGTCCTCCTCAGGCATCTGAGGCACCCTTAGGGTGGGGAGGAAGTACTGTCTGCACTTGGGGTCCCAGCCTTAGGGGGCTCTGGGCATAGACCCATCCATCCTGGCAATGTGAGTGGGGACAACCAGAGTGTGTCCACCTCAATCCCACAATAGCCCTGGCTTACAAGGGAACTGTTTCCTTCTTCAATAAACCCAAGAACTTTTGGTTGGAGGAAGCAGAGATGATGGGGTGGGGAGGGCAAAGAGGTCTGGGCTCTGCTACATGGAGCAGGACTTTCTCACACATACTGTGCGTGGCACCAGGTGCTTGGGCACTGTACTCAGGCCATTTGAGACACATATTGCAGTGTGTGCAAGCTGTTACACGTCTGTTGGCTGCACAGGAAGTACCCCACCCGCCATGCAGGGCCCACCTTATGGTTACCTATGTTCCCAACACACTCAGCTAACAGGGTTCAGGTGCCTGGGTGGCAGGCATGGAGCTGGGAGAGTGACTGGCTCTATCCAGTTCTTGCTCTGAGCATAGGGTGCTGTATGCCGGGTATAGGGTCCAGGTGAGTGTATCCCTGGCCTCTCTGTAGCCCAGCAGTGAATCAAGGTTAGGGAGAGGGGTCTGGCCTCCTTGGGTCTACATCAAAGGCAGGGACACCTTGGTTTTGTCATGACTTACCCTGCAGGGCAGGGGTTCCATCTCCCCCAGGGCTGAGGCCTATGGCAGTTGCTGGGCTCTGCAGGGACACCAGGACTGAGACCTCTGCCCAGGATGCCATACACAGGGCCTCACCTGTGAGAATGATGTTGGGGATACTGCTGTGGCTGGGATAGCCAAGCTGCTGTGTGTCTGGCAGGCTCCCGTGGCTGCCTGTCAGGCCCATCATGGCTGCCTGTGAGTAGTTGAGTGTAGAGCCCGGGCTGTAAAGACTGCTGGAGCTGATGGCGGTCTCCAACATGTTGAACTGCTCCAGCTGGGAGGGGACACAGGGTGTGAGGCTGGCCACTGAGCACTGCTGCTGTGGGAAGGCCTGCCTGAGGCCTCTTGGACCACCTCCTCTACCGGATGCCTAGAGCTGTGCTCAGCTCCACCCTCAGGGGCTGCCCACACAAGTCCCTCTGCCCTGATTGCTCCTAACCCACATGGGCCTGCCCCCATACACACCCTCAGGGCTTGCTGATGGATGGACAAATGGATGGATGGATGGATGGATGGATGGATGGATGGATGGGTGAGTGACCAGCTCCAGGCAGCAGCCAATCCCTCCTGTGCCCACACGCCTGATCCTGACCTCCACACAAAGCTAACTTGACCTCCCACAAACCCACATGCATGGCCCACGCTGAGTGCCACTGTGACAGCCACCGCCTGCCCCTGCTGGCGTTCACTGCCACACCAGGTGCATATGCCAGTGATTGCAAAGGCAGTCACATGCTCCACTGCCTAGAGACAGGAGGGGCCAGGAGCAGAGCTCACACCCGAGGGCAGGCAGGGTCTGGGCGAGCGTTTGCTGGGGGCGTTGTGGCCCAGGCACCCGCTCACCTGGTGGGACAAAGCATTGGCCTGCCTGGCCGCCATCTGCTGCTCATAGTACGAGTCCCCAAACACGCTGCCCAGGGTAGAAGAATGCTGCAGATAGAAGAAAGGCCTGCTGTTGTCATGATACCCACCACCAGGTGGGGGCACCTCCCACAGGCTGGTTGAGCCCACAGGGAGGCCCCTGAGACCTACTAGAGGATGCACAAGACAAGTGAGGCTGATGACAGCTATTCCAAGGCACCCACACAGAGCTGGCGCCCCCCTCCATCTCAGGATGACTGCTGCTTTCTACTGCCTGCTCCAGGCAGGGCGGGGCTCTACACCTTGACATTTCTGAAAGCACCATCCCCATCTCCTTTCCTTGAGCCCAGACAGAAGGGAGTGGGTGACATGGGGATCAGGAACCCCACCTGACAAGTCCCAGAGGAAAGCATGTAACTGGGGCCAAGGCACGAGGTTCCCTAAATATTCAGAATGGGATGAGCACTTGGTGAGCTTTGTCAGGCCCCTGAGGAGACATGGGACAGGTTAGCAGGCCACACACATGTGGACAGGACAGGCACAGAGCAAACACAGGACTAGCACTCGGAAAGCCCCCCCCCCACCTGTTGGCTCCTGGCAGCCTGCCCTCGAGAGCCATGGGCCCATTGGCGGGGATGCAGCCTCATTTCTGCTTGTTTAAGGCTGGCCAGGAAAGGGAAGTGGGGGCTGCTCCTGGGAGAGAAGCAGTGGGCCAGGACCTCAAAGGCGGTAGAGACAGCGGAAAGAGCTTGGAGCCCCTGCCCACTCTGGAGATACTGCCAGGGATGGTGGGATGGAGCCAGGCAGGATGTGGGAGAGGAGAGGGATGGCTGCACCCAAAACACCAGGCCTGGAGAAATATATCCCCAGCCTGGACCCCAAGTATCTCTTCTGCAGGACAGGGTAACCCATGGAAGCTGTTGCACCATGGCCATTCCCAGGTGTCTCAAGTGATGTGTGTGTCTGGCATGCATCCTCTCAAATGTCTCCACAGACCAAAGACCCTAGAATCCTCCCTCTGAGTTCCCTGTTCTAGAAAGGTCCCTACATGCTCTGACAATGGCCAAGGCTTGAGTCTCAGGCTTCCATCCCAGACAGGGGTTGGCCACAACCCCACTGGCTGCTCTGGGTGGTCAACGGGCTGAGAGCAGAAAGGGACAGATGGCTACCCTGGTAGGTAGGGAGCCTCCTGGAGACGAATGTTGTATTCAAACACCAGGGAAGAGTTAAAAATTACCAGTGTCAGGTTTTAAAAAGGGGGCTGAGGGTTTTGGCTGGGTTTGCCCATGAAGGTGGCACGTTTGTTCTGGGGGACCTATTCCTTTCCCCATGCCCTTGGCCCCAGAGAGGCCAAGCACGCAGAGGGGGGCCCAAGCCACAGTTTCTCTTGTGAGGAGACCATGAGAGTGCCAGAAACTGAAGAGGGAGGCAACACAGGAGACACAATCCCTGCTGCCTGAGGCCCAGTATGTCTGCTCAAGGCCAGGTGGCATTCCTGCTGTCCTGTGTGTCCAGGAAAGATGCTGTCTGGGTCAGGGAGACACAGGCCCTCGGGGCTGATAATTGTGTCCTGGAGGACCCAACCTGCAGAGGGAAGTCAGGTCTGCCCTCTGCCCAGCACTCTTTGCCTCTGAACAACCCCTTGCCCCTTTGGTCAGACAGCCTGATAGCCCCGTCCTCACACCTGGAATGAGCAGTCTACATCCCTCCACAGATGGACCAACACACAGACGGGTTTGACATGACAGGAAAACGCTCTCTGCCTGGGATGAACCACTTTGGTTCAAGCAAATCTCTCCTGAAAGAAATCTACTTAATCCTTTAACTCCTATCTTGCTTCAAATTAGAGGGATGCTACTCAAGTACTGGCCCTAGGCAGGGCTGCCCATTGGGACAGGCACCACCTGCTGTCTCCCCTGCCAGGATCAGCTTCTCCAGCCCATTGTATCCCACGGCACCACTTGATGAGACCGTTCTGGAAGCCATGAGCACTCAGAGCCAGCATGCATGAACGGAGAGCATGTGGACATCAGGCTGAGCCCCAGCCTGCCCCAAGATTATTGCCATTTTCCCTGCGTGCCTACAAAGCAGGAGGCTGCACCCTGATAGTCTCAGCAGGATGCCTAGTGGCCATGAGTGGTGGAGGAAGACCTGGGGAGAGCCCCTCCTGTAGAAGATGGAGCCTCAAGACCCTCCTGAACAAGATGCCCACTGTCCCAACACACAGGACTGGGTTTGGGGTGCACATCTGAGAGCTGGGCAGATGGGGAGAAGGGAGCCTGATGTCTTTCCTGCCAGGTCTTGTCTGGAGGGGAAGCTCTACTCCTTGCTCTATGCAGAAAAGAGAATCCTATCTCCCCTTGGCTGAGAATAAGGCCTCAGGGCCTGGGGCACTTTAGGGATCCCTAGAGGTTTCTCAACTTGGTGATATTTTAGTGACTGAGAGGCAGGATCCTGGAGAGACTTCACTGAGAGTGAGATCTTTCAGACAGAGGTGTCAGCTTTTCAGGCACCCCTTCTCCTCTGATGGAACATTACAGATGGAATGTGGCTATGGCTGAGCCAGGCTAAGGGGAACCCTGAGGAACCTGGATAGACTGTGTGCATGTTAGAAATTAGGGACGAATTGTGCCGGGTATAGGAGGGGAACCTGCATCTGACAGGTATGGTCAAGCCCTGCCTGTTGCCTGTTGCCTAGGGTCTAGGGTCAGCCTCCGTCTCATCTGTGGAAAGAGGACAAGGACTTGACAGGCTACAGTGCTGTTCAGAGAAGCTTCCTGGGGGACACACCTTCCTATGGGGTATAGGTGAGGGGAGGGGGCTGAGTAGTGACCCCACTACAGCTAGCTGTCACCCCAGTGGTGCTCCAAAGCAATGGGAGCACCCCCTACTTTCAAAAGTCTCAAGGTGCCAGGCCTCAGGCCAGACACAGGTAGGGGCATGTGAACAGGATGTTGGATGCCATGTTTGAGCCACACTTGGGGCTGTCCCCAGCCACTGGATGAGGAGCCGAGGTGTGGTTGACTCTGAGATCTTGTATGTGCCCTGATTGGGGATCAAACCCACAACCTTGGTGTATTGGGACAGTGCTCTAACCAGCTGAGCTACCTGGTCAGGGCCAACACTGAGTTCTTTAACAGGATGAGGAGCCCACCTACCACCCCAGGTGGGGCTGTGCACAGACCAGAGGAGCAGCAGAAACAAGGAGCAGCGGGAACGAGGGGCAGCACCTTCTCCTCCCAGCCCCATGGAGCAGACGAGATGGGATGAAGTGAGGCATGAGGCACAGATGGCAGGCAAGGGCACAGGGAGACAAGGTGAGCTGGGGCATGGGCTGGCGGCATCCCTTACTTGTGGGGAGCTCCCAGGGGAGAAGCCTTGATTGGAGACAGGTGAGGTGGGAGACTGGTTGGCTGGGGAGCCGGCACTAGTGCGGTACTGCTGCAGAGCCGGGGCCTGTGACAACAAACAGGTCAGTACACAGAGGCCCCAGCCTGGCTCCCAGCTGAGCCTCCCATAGACTCGCATCCCTCAGTGAGCAGAGGACCTGGGGCCAGAGCTCTGGGCCTCATAGGGACCTGCCTCCAAACCCAGCTCCCAGGTGTGGGGGGCTAGAGTCAGAGAACCTAGAACTGAGCCTCATGAATTGCCCAGAAAGGCTATAGGGGAGTAAGGGTTGGGTACACCTTGATTCAGCAGGCTTCAAAGCACCCACACTACATACATGTGCACACAGCCACACACATGCACACTCACAATACACAGGCAGAGATGGCCTATGGCTGAGCAGGCAGGCGCTGCTTTTTGCTCCTGACTCTGGATGGATTCCTTGCTCTCTCAGCCCTGAGTCTGCACTGGCATGTCTGCCCACCTCAAGGTGGTGGCACTGACAACAGGGCTCCCAGCACTGAGAAGTCACCATTACTGGCATGGCTTAGGACAACCCTGATGGTGTCATGCTATCCAGAGATCTCAGAGGGCTGGTGACCTCCTTGTTCAAAGGCAGAGGACCCTGGCTTCTCACCAGGCCCTGGCTTCTCACCACAGATGAGAAAGGCTGGACCAGGATCTGGATTTAAACCCTGCCTGACCTCTTTGAGCCTGCTGTTCACTGAGGCTGGACAGCTGGCCCAAGGCCCCATAAGTGTTTGGTCTCCCCCATTTCCTCAGTGAACTGCTCTGAGCAGTTTGAGGGGGGTTGAGCCTGGGTGAGGCATGGTAGCTCAATTACCAGGGTGTGGGTGGCACCACTGTGGTCACTTGAAGACCAGAAAAATATCCAGAGAGATGTTCTCGCCTGCGAGAGTCTGCAGAAACTCTGAAGGAGGCTCCCTGTGCCTCAAGGGAGCCAGCAGTCCCTGGAGGGTGCCAGGAGAGACTCCCTGATCTGGGAGCCTAGGGAGGAGCTGTGTGCGCACCTAGCCCGAACAACCATACTCCCAATGTCCACCCAGCTTCAAAGCCAGGCCCCACTGCAGGAGGGTGTTGGGGAACTGGGTGCCCAGGTCAGCCCCAGCAACAGAGCTGCCCCCACACCTGCTATGTTAATGCCAAAGGAAAGGCTTCGGCACTTTCCTGTGTGTGGGGGGGTGTCTGCCCACTATGGGTTGAAGCAGCTTGGAAATGTGGGTTTCTACTGTTAGGTCACTGCCTGCCCACCCGCTTGGTGGGGGTGTTCTTTGCAGAGCACATGGTGTTCTGAAGGCATTTATCCCATGGCTGGTAGCTGAGGGCCGAATGGGGAGGGCTCACTGTGTTCCAAACACGGGTCTCAATTTCTCTGGATGTGGCCAAAGGTAGCAATGATGACCCCCTTCCCACCAGGGTAACCAGGGTCAAAGTTTGAACAATCAGGAAGCTTTGGTGTTGCAGAGGTAAAAACCTAACACTCGTTACCCTGAGCCCAGCCCAGACAGGGTGCACAATGGTATGAGCTGTAGCCCCTGGATTGGGCAGAGGGTTCCATGGTTTGAGCCACAGCCCTTTTGACCCAGTCCAGGAAAGCTGATTCCATGGTCTGAGCTATAGCCTCCTGGTCCCATCCTATAACTGAGCTGCAGCCCCAGCCCAGGCAGGGGGGTCCCAGCATCTGAGCTGAAGCCTCCAGCTCAGGCACTGTGCTGCATCCCTTCCTCCTGTCCAAGTTTACCTCTGTCCCTCTAGCTCCCAGATGCCCTTTCCCCAGGCTCTGAGAGCTGTGCTCTCCCTGCCTATAGGAAAGCCCCTTTTATGGATGGCAAGGGCCATAGAGAACGGCTTGGCAGCCAGACTTGGGTAGCCCATCTTAGGTAAAGTTTGGGACACTGACCCCTGCTTGTGTCTGTTTCCCCATGTGTACACAGGCTGACATCCTTGGCTTGAGAATTCCAGGCAGAAACTCCATTGGGTGTCCAGCCCCCAGCAGTGTCTGCTTCAGCCCCAAACCCTGGCAAGCTGGTCTCCAAGTGGAGCCTGGGGATGGCTGCAGACAAAGCTGAGCATCCAATGGAGCCTCCCACAGCCCCAGGCTCCTCCTGCATGACCCCACAGCCAGGACCCGATGACCCCGTCCCGGGCTTACCGAGGTGATGTCGATTCCCATCGGTGGCTGGCCTGGGTTGTCTGGGGGGGACTGGGGGAGAGAGGACGGTACCGTGACTGCGAGTGGGGGCAGCTGGGGCCCCCGAGTCAGACTGGTGCTCGGCATCAGGGGGCTGCCTGGGGGGAGGCTGATGGGCACCTGTGGAGGTGGCGGGGGTGGCTGCTGCTGGGATGCAGGCGGCGGGGGTGGTGGGGGCTGGGGTTGTGGTGGAGTCGACTGCTGGGAGCCAGCCTGGGTGAAGAAGGCATAGGGCAGCTGCTGCTCCAGAGACAGGGCATCCATGGCCACGGCCTGCGGGAAGAGGAGGACATCAGGCTCAGGCATCAGCAGTGGGAGCCAGGCCACTAGCACTTGGTTCCCAAGGAGCCCCACAGCCTGGCAAGCTCAGCAATAATGTGATAAACAAAGGGACATCCACACCCTGGACCAGGGAAGCCCAGGCCTAGAGGGACCTCACCCAGGGCCATGGAGGGTGAGGTTGCAGCTGGAAAGGACCTGGGCATTTAATTCAGCTGGCTGCACCCTACACCCAACCAGCCTTTCTTTCACCCTCATCACACACCAAGAGGTGGGCACAACCTTCTGTACTCATGCAGGTTCAGGAAGTTCTGGCTTCTCTGAGCTGAAGTTTCCCCACTGCAGGCAGGCACCAGGTATCACACTACAGTAGCCTAGAGGGTGGCCAGCACCGAGCCCCCTGGGGGAGGGGAAGGGACTTCTCACCACC
This sequence comes from Miniopterus natalensis, assembly GCF_054644295.1. NCBI lineage: Eukaryota > Metazoa > Chordata > Mammalia > Chiroptera > Miniopteridae > Miniopterus > Miniopterus natalensis. The sequence goes on along the minus strand of NC_142084.1, from coordinate 72,216,872 downwards.
AGCCTGCAGTCTGGTCTACCTGGAGAGGGTGTGGGTCATGAAGGCCCTGGTGTAGCTACTAGGTAATGACCAGCTCAAGCCTTTTTAGAGTTGGAAAGAGGAAAATAAGCAGAGGAAGTTTTCAATGGTCATGAGTCTAGGACAGGCAGGACTCCTGCCCTGTGATGGAGGCAGTGCATTCCTGGGAGCTTAACAGATGCCTAATCTCTAATAAGTACTTTCCAGAAAGAGAAAGCTAGCCTAAGAGACTGGGGGTGGGGAAAAGGGGCAGGGGTCATAGATGGATAGAGTGATGACACAGCTGCCAGAAAAACCACCATGGCTCTGTCTGGATCCTGATCTGAACAAGACCACTGTATAAGCAGACACGGAGGGGAACCATATCCAGAATGGGCATCGAAATGTGTGAAGGAATGACTTTAATTTTCTTATAAGTGGATGATGCCATTGAGGTTATGTTAAAAAAACACAAAGAGCAAAAATGTTGTCAGGGATTTTAAAAAACACAGACAAGCCATGGTTGGTGTGGCTCAGTTGGTTGAACGTCATCCCATGCACTGAGGGATCATGGGTTCGGTTCCTGATCAGGGCACACACCAGGGTTACAGGCTCTATCCCCAGTGGGGTAGCCTCTGGGGTTGGCCAATTGATATTTCTTTCTTGCATTGATGTTTCTCTCTCTCTCTCCTCTAAAACTCAGTGAAAACATATTTTTAAAAAATAGACAAAACGGACCAATTCCTAAAAACACATAAACTACCCAAACGGACTGAAGAATAGAAAATCTGAGTGAATCTATATCAAGTAAGGAGGTTGAATTAGTAATCAAAAACCTCCCAGTGAAGACAAAAGCTCAGATCTGGGTGGCTTCACTCATGACTTTACCAAACATTTAAAGAATTAACACCAATGCTCAAACTCTTCCAAAAAACAGAAGAGGAGGGAACACTTCCTGACTCATTCTATTGCTTCAACTGACAAAATAAACAAAAGAAGAATCAAATTACTGAAATCAGAAACAAAAGTGGGAACATTACTACCAACTTTATAGAAATAAAAGGATTATGAACAATAGTACACCAGTTCACTGTGTGAGCTAGATGAAACAGACCAATTCCTAGACACACACGGCTACCAAAAAAACAGATGAAGCAAAATTACATTAAATTGGGGGGGAGAAACTCTCTAAAATTCTATTTTCGAAATTTCAACTAGATCCTAAAGAAGAGAAAGTACTGTGCCCCATTCACACAGTAAGCGCTAATGTCGGACCTGCCTGTGATGGCACAGGGGACTCCAGGCCACTAATGCATTCCCCATATGTTTGAAAGTTGACAAAAAGCCAAAAATGCTGAGCTGTTTTTAAGGTCCCCTGGAAGGAGAAGGAGGCCTCCCAGAGAGGCAGAGCTGGGCCACCCCCCACCCCACTGTGCCCTCAAACCTGAGTGATGGGTGACAGCGGGGAGAGGGTGGGTGACACCTGCTGGGCCTGCTGCCGCCGTGCCTCCGAACTCAGGGACAGTGGACTGACACCAGCTGGACGGTGCTGCGGTGAGGAGCCTGGAGTGCTCATCGCTGGAAGGAAGGGGGGGGGGATATGACTCCAGCCTCCAAAGGGCCACTCACACACCCACAGTCACTGCTGGGGACAGCTCAATCGCTCAGATAGAAGTCACTGGGCATGTCTTGATGGTTAAACCCAGGGTACCCCCTCCAAGGTCCTGATACTCTGACTTTGGGGACCCCAGCTCTGTGTGGTCTGTATTCTTCCAGAATCCCTTGATGACAAACACTCTCCATACTGATACTGCCATCCCTTCAGAAGGGGTGTGTCCTGCAGGCCCTGCCAGGCAGCACTTCTCTGCCTCTGGGCTGCTACATAATTGCCCCTAGATGGAAATGTGACCAGACTGATCCAATGAGAGCCTGACCCAGGACTTTTGATGGAAATCTAAGAGAGGCTGAAGGGGGGTGGGGGGGTGGGGGGGTGGGGGTGTGTGTGTGGGGGGGGGGTATCCTGTGGCTGGAAGGGAAAGGATCAACTGAAGAATGAGGTGGGAGAGGCAGCACCTGAGTCCTGGATGCAGCTACACTGGCACTTCCCCTCTTCGGCAATCAATCTTTTTTTCCTAAACTGGCTTGGGTTTTGATTAGCTTCAAGCAAGTCAGTCCTGCCTAACACTGTAGTTTCCTACTGACCTTCATGCCCTCCTTACTCTCATTTGATGTACATGTCCCTTCCCATAACTGCTCCTTCTTCCAGATCTCCTTTCAGCCCTGGACCTGTGTAACTGGCAGCCACTCCATCCCCCATCTCTCACTTCCACCCCCAACCTGTGTATTTTTCATGCTGGAACGTCAGCCCAGCCGGGATGCCTAAGCTAGAAACTCAGTAACTCTTAACTTCTTCCAAAACCCACATTCCTGATGGAGCTCCTGCCAGGGACTCTACATTGACCTTCCCCTCCCCTTGACCCCCTCACCCAGCAATCCGATCCCTGGATACAACTGTTGTGAAGGAGCTGAGTGAGGTCAAATTCAGTGTAGCAGCAGTTGGGGCCTGTTAGGTTATCCTGGGGCACTGTGCCAAGCCCCCCGATGCCAGGGGGAGCCCTGGGGACCTGGCCTGACCACCCAGACTGTTTCCTTGTCCTTGAGATGGAGATGATACCAGCCACCCTTGCCAGTTAACTGTGAGGCTTTAACGAGTTGTGAGCAAGCTCTAGGGAGTCAAGGCCAGTGAAGGTGCCTAACACAGGGGAGCCAGGTCCACCCTGCCAAGGGCACCAGGTCAACCTTGTTACAGAAGGTAAGATGACAGGTTCACAAGCCAGTGGGAATGCACCCAGTGCACACTGAGGGAGATGATGAGCAGCCTTTTCTCTGCCCAGGGCAGCTGCTTGCTGTGTCATCCATGTGAGGGCCAGCTCACACCTGCACTTCCCCTTGGATGCCCTGGTGGCTCTCTTGGCTGAGCACTGTGGGGGACCTGGAGCTATTGACTGCTCCCAAAGCAGGGCCTGGGGATCCAATTTCTGCACAGACCTTGGGATCCAGAATCAGGCTGCTATGGACACAGTGACATCAAGGGAGGCAGGGTCAAGAGGCCTGGGCAGGAGTCCAGGAGACACCTGCTCAGAGCGCACTCAGAATGGGTACCCTGGGCGGTTCCCTCATCTTCTCTGAGAGTCCACCACTTCGTATGTCCAGCAGGCTGAGGAACACGTGACATCCAGAAAGAGATGTCAGTGTTCAGTAAGCAGCAGAGTCAAATGCCAGGAGAGGAATAGTGGGGGCAACAGGGGCAGGTAGGCCTGTGGCAAACTGGAGCACTCTGGCCCATCTTGAAGCACAGGATCTTGACCCACTACTGCTAGGCCTTCTGATTCAAGAGAAGTCAGAAATCCAGATTTTTACATGCATTCTCCTGATGTTTAAGTGTCTGTTCAAAGCATGACACACACACTCGTGGGCCAGACAAAATACACCACTGGGCTGGATTTGGCACTTGGGCTACCAGCCTCTAACATCTGCCCTGAATACAAAGGTGATTTTGAATCCTCCGCTGGACTGCAGAGTAAGCTCCTGGCCTCACATAGGGGCCAGGAGGGCAGATGAATGCCTTACTGTTGAATTCCTTTTGGCAACCTGGATCACCTTTGGGAAAAGGAGTGGGGCCAGCTGGAAGGGAAATCTGGGCAGGCAGGGAGAGCTGCCAGAGGAGGATGAGCCAGGTAGTAGGGGCCGGTCCCAAGACACATAAGCCCTGAGTGCAGGGGCAGCCAGGCACAGAGCAGTGCCAGGAAGGAGGAGCTGGGCCTGTTGTCCTCCTGGGTCCCAACAGACAGCCAGGGAACTGACTTCAGCAAATGTGGAAGGGGACAAAAGGGGCTGCTGTCTCCCCTGATGAGAAGGCCTCTTCCTCCTCTTGGGCTCATGTTTTGACTGGTGAGTGAGCTGAGGGGGGGCAGGTAGGGACAATCTCCACATGTGCCAGAGGCCAAGGCTCAACTTGACTTAAAACGCACCCAGAAAGAAAAGCCCCTGCCAGGCAAGCCGCTGGAGCAGCAGGTTTGAAAATCCAACACATGTTAGACATCACTGGCAGATACTGGAACCAGGTGGCGGGGGTCTGGCCCCAGCCCCCAGAGTCCCCTCCCACCAGCAGCCTGACCCAGGGTCTGCCGCTTTCACATGTGCTTGTTTTCCTGTGCTTGTTTAGTCTCTGCTCAAGTCAGAAGTGCACAGTTCCTGGCAGGCGCTGGGGGGCTGCTAAGAACCCTCGGGTGGAGGAGGTGGTCCTCTGGAGGGAGTGATGCTCAGGAGGCCACACCCAGAAGTGGGGAAAAATGGGGCCAGGAAACGGCAGTGTCAACATAGCCAGGAAAAGTGGGGGCAGGGGGGACCAGGGGGCTGTAGCCCCAGAACCAACCTTGCAATATCTACCTTTGCACAGGCCAATGCTTGCACTGTTGCCCACTCGTCTCTAGGGGCCATGAGTCTCGGGCTTCCCTGAATCTGCTCATTTATCTTTGGGATTTCCCTGGTGTGTGTGTGTGGGGGGGGGGGGCGGGCACGGCTGGGTTGGTGCCCTCTGCTCGGTAGCTAAGCCTGGTGGGCATAGGGCCAGGGGTGTGGAAGAAAACGCAACCTCAACATCGTCAGGCCAGAGTCCCATTCTTCTCTTCATTGTCTGGCCTCCACCCCCTTATCTAAAAGCGTAGGAACATGGCACTGTTCACACACCTCACGTTCCCAGGCCCTGTGAGCACCAGAGACAGGACTGACTCTCCTCCACTCCTCACATCAACCTGGCTCTCAGGCCAGTCAATTTCCCCCACAAATCTCTCTTCAGTGTCTGATGGGGCCCTGCCTTGGTCCAGGTGCTGCCTCCCCCTCTGACAGCCTGTTCTCCATGAGCAGTCAGAGCACTTGCAGCAAACATGACTTTGTGTATGTGATTATCTCAAAAAATGCTGCATGGAGCTGCCCACCTGATGAACAGGTGAATGCTGGCCATTCCGTGGTCCCTGTGCAGGACGAAGGGAACACAATGTAGTGCTCTCACTGACCACCAAGTCCTAATTCCTGTACGCTCACAGAAGGGGCCCCCTTGGCCCCTCCTGTCCACTCCACTACTGGGGTGGCTGGGGATACCCTATCTCCTCTCTGAATGCAAACCCACACATTCCACAGTCAACTCAGTGCAGGAGTCACAGTGAGGTTGCAGCAGAGTGAGGCTCAGCCCAGGAGACAGGTGAGAACAAAGTAGTAACTCAGGGTGAGTAGAGAAAAGCAGAAAAGCAAGGCTGTGTAAGAGACCAGGTAGAGGGTGTGAGCAGAGGCCAGGAGGCCTCACTATGGGAAGGAGGTGTGAGCAGAGATGAAGAAGGTGAAGGGCCCCTTGCCATCTATGGGAAGAGGACCATGGGGGAGGAACAGCATATGCAAAGGCGCCAAGGTGAGCTCATCAGCTGGAGATGAGAGGTGTAGGGGGTGGGAGATGAGGGGCTATGCAAGGCCCTGAGCAGAGAAGGACCATGAGCTGACAGCTGTTCTGGGTGGAGAAGAGGCTGGGACTATGAAGGGGAATGGCAGCAGGTAGAGGCTGTGCAGGGTGAGTAGTGTCCTGATTGTGGGGCTAATAGGACATGCCAATCAGTCAAGGTGGGCAAGAGGACGGAGGAATTGAGGAGGATAGCTCCAGGTTCCTGGCCTGTGCTGCAGGGGGATAGTGCCACAGGTCCCTAGGAGGAACAGGGCTGGGGTGGTGCCAGAAGACATTGAGATGAACAAAGGCCCCAAGGGTCCTCCCTGAAGACATGGCCAGGGAGAAATGAATGTGGATCCTGGGGAGGGGGTCAGGCTAGAGTGTCCCAAGTAGGCATCCACAGTCAGCTGTGGGTGGGAAGAAAGGGAAAGCCTGGCCAACCCCATTCTCTGAAGACCCCAGCATCCCTCAGAACCACTGTCCCATCCCTGGAGGCACCATGAGCCTTCCCAATGCAGGGCCTTTGCCCAGGCTGTGCCCTCTGTCTGAATGCCATTCCCCTTGGGGTAGCCTAGTAACATTAAGCCCCCATGCTGGGCTCTGCTCCCACCCTATGCCCAGCATTTTGGAAGTGACCCTGCTCAGTCATCACAAACACACAAACACACGTGCCATCCTTGCTAGACAGTGAGCTCTGCTAGGGAAGCAAGCGTCCTCATCCTCCGGGCCTTACCCTGGCCAGTGCCTCCAATGCCCAGATGTGTCAGGTTGGCAGTGAGGTTGCCGGTGCTGCTGGAACTGCTGAGCGCCGGGAAAGTGGGTTCCTCGGGGTCCAGCGGGGTTGGAAGTGGGGAGGGGAAGTGGATGTTGGTCAGGTCGGGCAGGGAACCCCCAGTGTTGTGGGTGGCGGGAATCAGGGCTGTAGTGTTTTCCTGGTCAGCGGATGGAAAGATGCTGGGAAAAGGCCAGACAGGGGAATTGAGCTCTTGGACTGCGGCTGCCGGTTCTCCCCCAGAAGCTGTAGTGGCAGTGGGAGGGAGCTTGCAAAAAAAACCCCAAAAACTAGCAGGTGCAAAATGACATCCTGCTATCAGATGCTGTCATGCTTAAGAAACAACCATCAGCCCACACCTCCAATGGGACCTTAGGAACAGCCTACCCCTGCAGGGAAGAGCATGGGATGAGGGTCCTCCTGGTGCCAGGGGGCAGAGAGTATCTAAGGGGTGGAGCACCCCCCAGGGCAAGCCCTGCTGGATGGCCACCAGTAAGTAGCTCAGCATCCCTCTTGTCTGGACTTGCAGCCTTGTGAGCAGCTGGGAACTGGGGGGAGGTGAGGCTGCCCAAGTAGCTCTTGGGGGCCATAGGCATGCAGGAAAGTCCCACTGTGACTTACTTGATTCCAGGGACCTCGCAGGACTTGGGCCTGGACCCTGTCTAAAAGAGAAGACAGCAGAGGCTGAGCAGCCTCCTCATAGCATGGCTGATCCCCTCAAGAGGGCTAAGGCGATGCTCAAGGAGAAGCAAGCTTTTGGGATCCCAGGGAGTACCACAGATGAAAAGCATCCCCACAGGATTGGGGGGGGCTGCCTCAGACATGCCCAGGAGCCAACCAAGAGTTAAGTGGAGAGGGTCTCCCTATGGCCCCTCCTGGCTTCACTGTATCTGCCTGGTAAGGTGGCACAGTCCAGAGGTGATGTGGTGCCTTGTCAGAGATGGTGTTCAGGGGGATCGTGTTGTCTGTTCTTCATATCTTAACCCCTCAGGGCTGTGCCACAGCTGCTGGCCACCAGCTTTGTAGCAGGCCTACTGAAAACCTAGGTAGCTGAGGATAACCCCTCATATATTCCTGGATCAGGGTAAGGAGGAGGAAGGTCACCAGAGCAGAGACTGCCTCTGCTCAGCATCTGTCTGTCTACTCCCAGAAAGGACATCATGTGGGGAAGCCTGGACTGGCTGCCCTGAACACAAAGAGGCTGCCCCTCTGCCCCTAACTGACTGGCCCTCCTGTGGTGCCTAGAGCTGTGACTCCCATGGGGACCCCAGCATTCCATCACTTGAGGACTGGAACTCTGGCAACCCTGCAGGCTGGCCTGGGAGAAGGGGTCCCAGGGAAACCCTACTGGCAATAAGACCCTGGTTTTTCCTCTGTAAGCTAGAGGCATTATCACCACTGGAGATCTGCAGGCTCCAGGCCAGCCCTAGACTCTTGTTCAAGGACAAAGCAGGGGACTCTCTTCCTATGGCAGCAGACATGATAGGACAAAGCTTGTGTGCTGACAGGGGCTCCGCTTTGTCACGTTCCCAAATTCCTGTCTGCCTCTGAGGCCCTCAGGTAGACATTCCTGCTGATGTGTTCTTTACGGATTATCAAACAAGAAGGTGGACCCACTCCGGGGAGGGCTGGGCCAGCTTGCATACACACCCAGTGAGGAGCGAATGCCTCACTGGCAGTGACTGGGCCACTCAGGGGGGCATGTGACCAGCAGGCCTTGAGCCTCTATAGGGAACTGGGTGGAAGGGGTTTCTACTTGGCCACAGGCTCCTTAATTCTGGGAGTAAACATTCTCTTTATTACCAGATTTTTGTAAAGCAACTTGACAATGACTTTCTAAAGAATCTTTTCAAAAACATTCCACATAAACAGTATTAAGAATTCACCCAGCCCAGCCGGGTGTGGCTCAGCGGTTGAGCATCGACCTAGGATCCAGGTGATCGGGGTTCAATTCCCGGTCAGGGCACATACCCGGGTTGCGGGCTGCAGCCAATCAATGACTCTCTCATCATTGATGTTTCTATCTCTCTCTCTCCCTCTCCTTTCCTCTCTCTGAAATCAATAAAGATATATTAAAAAAAAAAAAAAAAAAAAAAAAGAATTCACCCAGCCTTGGCCGATGTGGCTCAGTGGTTACAGTGTTGGCCTGCGCACCAAAGGGTTTCAGGTTTGATTCCTGGCCCTAGTCGGGGCGTATTTGGGAGGCAACCAATCAATGTGTCTCTCAGATTGATGTTTCTGTTTCTCTCTCTCTCTCTCTGTCCCTCCCTCCCTTCTACTCTCTCTAAAAAACAATGGAAATGGAAAAATATCCTCAGGTGAGGATTAACCAAAAAAAAAAAAAAGGAATTCACCTACTGTCTCCAACCCACCCCAAACAAATTCAACAAAATCCCTGTACTGACATCCTCACAGAGGCACACATCACTTCGTACAGTAGTTAAAAGAAGTCTCGCCAGGATGCTGGGCTCTGCCACCCTCTTTTCACTCCCAGGATGTCAGGGCGTTTCCCCAACACTAGCCATCTTCTCTTCCTTTATCGCAGCACCACATTCAGGTATAGGTAGGGACCCTGATGTCCTTGTGTCATCCTTGTGCAGGGGCCATACTAATCCCTGTATTGTCCAATTTTAGCATGTGTGCTGTGGAAGCAAGCACGGGTTTTATTTAATTCTTTACATGCTTTTTACCAGTGTAACAGGCCTGCATTCATGCTAAATCAGTTTACTTGAGTGGTTAAATCTGAGTGAGGGTTTTACTTCAGGGAGGATAAAGTTTCCTCAATGTGTTGTTTCATCACCTTTGTCCGCCTGTGCTTATAAAAAGATCAAAAAAGAAATCACTTAGAAAAGCCCAGAGGCTCTTACCTTCTTGGTGTCCCATGCTTGCTTGGAAAGGTTCTTGTCTGTCTCTGACGTGGTCTCCTCCATTCCCGGGACTGTTAGTAGTAAGACTGCAGTGAGGTGTGGGGAGAATGAGAGTCAAAAAAGGAATCTCTGTAGCTGCCTGGTGGTACCAGGAGGGCACTTCCCTGACATACAGTCACAACAGTGATAGTAGTATAACTGCCCCAATAGTGGCTTCTGGAGATTGTACTAAAGTACAAAATGGGTTTCATTAAAACAAAACAAAACAAAAATCTAAAAAAAAGAATAACCCGGCTGGGTGTGGCCTGGTGGTTGAGCATCAACCTAGGATCCAGGAGATCGCAGTTCGATTCCCGGTCAGGGCACATGCCCAGGTTGTGGGCTTGATCCCCAGATGGGTGCATGCAGGAGGCAGCCAATCAGTGACTCTCATCGTTGATGTTTCTATCTCTCTCTCCCTCTTCCTTCCTCTCTCTGAAATCAATAAAGATATATTTTTAAATAAATAAATAAATAAGTCAGAGAACTTGTGACTTAAGCTCTAGAGCTAAGGACATGCATCAATTCAGCCTCCCTATGGGACTGACTTGGGCCTCAGAGGCCTTGGGCTACAGAGAACAGCTGAGAACTTCTCCCCATCTCCTGTGAGTGGCCAGTGCCCTGTGGACACCTGCCTCTCCCTCTTGGGCCATCATCACAGTGTCATATGGCTCAATGTCAGCTGGGTTGGGTAGATCCACCATGGTAGCTATGGACCCATGAGTTAGTTGAAATGCCAACCAGCCCTAGAGTAGGGAAGGAAGGGAAGAGAGGAGGAGGGGAGGGAAATTCTGAGAGACTGGATGGGCATCATTTGAGGCCATGAAACCAGATGTGCCTAAAGGCCCCTTTCCTTGAACTTTTTGTAACAGTGAGATTAAACATTTTCTTGATGAGACCCAATTTATTCATGCCTGTTGAAGGTTCAGTTTTGCACTGGCAATAAAGCCATAATTAACAGAGAGATGGGTCAATTTCTCCTTCTTGAAACCTGGAAGGGCCAGACTAGGAGGTGGGAGGGCAGCCAGACTAACCTGTGACCCCCTCACTGTTTGGGCCCCTCCTGGAGAAATGAGGACAGGTAACATGTCTCCTTTTCCCCACCTAAAGGCCAACTGGACTCTGAGGTGCCAGGGGTTCCAGGCTTGCAGCTCTCTTCCACAGTCACAGAGTCCCACCTATCTCAAAAGCCCACATTTCTTGGGAGACTCACCAGGGAGACCACCTCAGAACTGCCCCCCAGACAGGAAACAGGAGGGAAGCGCCAGGCACCATGTCCTCATCACCTCTGAACATTCAGAATCTTGGCTTTTATTATGAAGATAGTTCCTTCTGCAATCTCGCCTTCACTGCCTGATGAGCTAGGGTCCCAGAAAGATGGAGTACAAAGAGAGCCAGCCCCCCAAGGGGTAACATTCTGGTGGACAATCCTCCTGTCAGTACAATCTCCCTGGTGTTTACACACTTGCACAGTGAACTGCTAACAAAAAGCAATAAGGATTTGGGCTTTAACTGTACGTGATTCTCTGGTTTCAGTGTCTTGGGACAGATAGGCCCCTATGGGGTTTCCTGGGGCTGGCCTCACAGAATTGCGCTCCCCTCTCTGGATGACAATGCCCCAGTTTTTAAGATGGCAGATGCCCTCCTGGAAGGTCCTAGTGATGCTGCCCATGCCCAACTCTGAGGAGGGGCTGGGGGCCTGGGCAGATCTGCCCCGCCACAGAGCTATGTACATGGCCCAGTTGGAGAGGAGGCTCTGAGCAAGAGCTGGGAAAGAACCAGCTTCTTTCCCATCCACCAAGGCCAGAATGAGCCCAGAGGCTGTGGACCATGAGGGTTCTGAGCAGCACAGCCAGGATATGGTCTAGTATGGGACAAACTATATCTGAAGCTGAACATCCAGCTTTGGTCTGCTTGGTCATGAGCTGATAACTGTCCCTTTTGCTTGAGCTTGCTGCCTCCTACGTTTGAAAGAAACACACAAGGCCCCCAGGCTGAGTGGCCATGCTGAACCCATGAATAGAAGGCAATGGGTATTTACAAGCGCTGTTTTCTCTGGCTAGAAAACTCATACACACTCTTCAAAACCCAACTCAAATAGCGCCATCTTTGAAGTTTACCTGAGCCCCTCCCTTTGTCCCACAGCACCCAGAGTCTTCCTTCGCAGGTCTGTCCACCCATGACCTATGACCTCTGGGAGCACAGGGACTACCACTGGCCTTGCCTGACCTGAGGAAAGATGCCAGGTGCCTGGCCCATACCTCTTTTCTGGTGTGCGTCCTGGGACCCTCCCGTAAAGGGCTCTGGCTGGGTGGGCGTCATTGTGCTCTGATGCAGGGCAGAGTCAGAATTGGTCCTGGAGAGAAGAGAGACAGTGAGCCTGGGCCCTAAGGGTGATGAAGGGGGACAGTCCTGGCCCCACTTGATCCAGGACACACCTGATAGGACAGGGGGCAGTTGTAGGTCTTTTTTGTGGACTCTTGCACCTGAGCATAATTCTCAAAAGAACCACAGGAGTGGCAGTGACCATGGTTTTCATTTGCAAAGCCTGTTTGCAGCCCGGCTGGGCACAGCTCAAGGGTTGAGCATCGACCTAGGATGAAGGAGATTGCGGTTCAATTCCTAGTCAGGGCACATGCCTGGGTTGCAGTCTTGATCCTCAGTTGGGGGCGTGCAAGAGGCAGCTGATCAGTGATGACCTCTCATCACTAATGTTTCTCTCTCCCCCTCTCCCTTTCTCTGAGATCAATAAAATATATATATTTTTTAAAAGCCTGTTTACAGCAGAGATGTTCTCTGTCCTAACCTGCCCCTGTCTGTCCCCACCCCCTGTGCATTTCTCAGCTTTAGGGAAAGGACAGAGCCTTCATGCTGAAATCTTCTGGAGAGGAGGTCCAATGGTCCCACAATGGGCAACCCCACCCTCTGGGATACTCACTTACGAACCAGGTATGATGGACAGGAAGAGTAGGCAGTGACATAAGGCTCAGAGAAGGCCCCAGAAAGAATGCAGCCCCTGGGGGGAGGAGGTTATGAGGGAATGGCATGTGTGTGGGGGGGGGAGGGGTCTTGTCCCATTCAGCCCAAATGCTGCCAGGAGTTCCACACTCTGCCCCAGGGACAAGGGCAATCTGCCCCCAGCTACAGGTGCCTGGAAGGAGGGATTACAGAACATCCCTCAGCTGCCCAGGACACTATGGGAATCCAAGGGTAGCTGGGTGGACATGTAAAGGACAGATCTATCAGCACTGCTGGCAATTCAGGGATGGGAATAAGAGATGCATGCACTCAATGGGGACATCCCAGACACTGAGAATGGCATGGAAAAACTTAGTTAAGGGAGAAGAGCAGGTTACAAAGGATCAGCCAGTCTCAGACCCCAAGGCCAGGTAAGCAGTGAGGAACCAATCAGGGTCCTAGCCCCACCACCAGCTGTGTGTCTTTGAGCAAGAATTCTGACCTATGTTCACTTCAATAGGGATGATAACACCCATTCTATAATGCTCTGTATTTTTTTTTTTTTTATTGATTTCAGAGAGAGGAAGGGAGAGGGAGAGATAGAAACATCAATGATGAGATTCACTCATTGGCTGCCTCCTGCATGCCTCCTACTGTGGATTGAGCCCACAACCCAGGCATGTGTCTTGACCGGGAACCAAACTGTGACCTCCTGGTTCATAGGTTGATGCTCAACCACTGAGCCACACCAGCCAGGCTCTGTATGTTTTATATCAGTTAATGTATGTGACCGATGAATAAAGCCTGATATATGATAAGTGCTTGGCGGGAATTTAATTATGTTATTGAATTAAATATATTACATGTTGTATTATATACATATATATTTTTAAGTTTGCTTACTTTTGGTCTTTTACTGAAATCTCATACACACATACACATTTTCTGTGTGTGGTAAAGCATGCGTAATATAAAATTTACCTTTTTAATCATTTTTTTCATAGTTTAATTTTTTTTAATTTATTGATTTTGAGAGCAAGCAAGAGGAAGGGGAGGGGAGAGAAACATCAATTTGTTGTCCCACCCATCTATGCATTCACTGGTTGATTCTTGCATGTGCCCTGACTGGCGATCAAACCTACAATCTTGGCATATCAGGCGGATGCTCTAACCAACTGAGCTACCCGGCCAGAGCCTTAACCATTTTTAAGTGTATACTTCTATGGCATTAAATGTATTCACACTGGTGTGCAGCATCACCTGTATTATTGTAGGTATATATACTTATTATTTTAGACCTTTCTAGATGATGGCATTATGGGTGTTTTTTCCTCCTCTAGGTATATTTATTTATTCTCCTAATCTTCTAGCAATAAATGTATAATACTTTTATAATCACATTTGCATGACTGTTTAGCAATGTGGGAAACCACAACATTAAATCCAGGGGGAAAAGCAAGCTACAACACTGAATATCCAATATAATCCCAACTTTGCTTAAAAAAGAAAAATAGAGCTGATTTCTACAAACTCCTGGATGCTTCTTAGTTTTGTCATTTTAAAGTGACTACTACTGGTTTTTCCAAGCACAACCAGAATGAAAGTTTGGTTTTGTTTTCAACAAGAGGGCTGGGAGGCTGGCTCCAGATCACTGACCTTCTCCAGCTGGTATCCGAGGGTGGCGAGAGGTACACGGTACCATAGGGGCAGCTGTCCGCTTGAGAGTGCGTTAAGGGGACTGTGCTGTTGACTAAGGCCCCACCCTAGCCCCAAAAACCTGGTGGCCAGGCTACTGGGAACCTGCAAACAGCTGGGGCTACAGGGCAGGAAAGGGGGGGGCCCTTCTTTCCTGGCTGCAAGTGGCCCCAGGGGTGGCCCTATCCACCTAGCACTCAGCACTCACCCCCTGCAAGTGCACGTGTGGGTTGCACCCCTTCCAAGAGGGGCCTCAGCTGTGAAACCGTGGCCCACAGGGGCGGCATGGAGTCTAGTTCAGATGACCCAGGTCATGACTCTTAATTCTGGACTGATGGGCGGATCCCAGGGCCTGAGGGCTCCGTCTGGGGCCCAGCTGGTTGGGCTCCCCCAGCCACGGAAATGAGAACCAGGAAAGAACAGGCTTCTCTGTTCTAGGAAGCAGGGGCCCCAGAGCAGCACTCAGACTCTGGGGTGGGTGGGGCTGGCTGGCTGAGCACCAAGGGGTGGCTGAGGTGGGGGGGGGGAACTCCTGACGATCTCTCTGCTTGGCTGAGGTGCAGATGGGAGTTCTGTGTTTTCAGATGGTCTCCCTCAGATCTGTCTGGGTCTAGCTCGGACCCTCTCAGTCACACTGCCCTGGCTGCTCTGTCCTCTACGTCACCCTGAGAGGGGTCCACCAACATGGCCTTGATGTGTGGTCACCCTGTTCACAGCCTTCCTGGGTTCCACTGCCTAGCTAGGCGTCCAAGTGCAATGTGATTCAGTGTCACCTTCCCCAACTCTCACCTCCCCCAACTCTCACCTCCGGCTGCATGCTCCAGCGGCCACTTCTGCATCCTTGTTCCTGTGTCCCTCAGTCCCCACCTAGTGAAAGGCTCTTCAGCTTGCCTCATTGCCTCCTCTGGGAAGTCCACTGGAGCCACCCTGATCCATCCCCAGAGCTGGTAGCTCCATTAGTTAGACAAACTCAGGGTCCTGCAGTCACCAACAAGGCCCTGCCCCTCTGCCCAAGTCCTCTGGGAAAAGGATATCTGCCGTCCATGTTTGTCCACCGACAGAGGCCGGCGGTGTGGGGAGCCGAGCCGGCCGCGCTCCCGGTATACTCTGTCCACCAGCCCATGGTGCCGGGTAGTCCGGCTGGTGTCCAGGCCTGAGGACTGGAAGGGTGTCTAGGGGAGGGGAGAGGGAGAGGAAATGGAAAAAAAATGAGAGAAATCCAAAATGGTTATCAGCTGTGGCCTGACCCCAGGATTTGACCTCAGGGCCTCCCACTCCTGAGACAACCTTGGCCACCATGAGGCAACCTGAACCAGTTTCCTCCTTTGACCAGCTCCCGGCCTCCTAACACTGCAGGGTTGGGGGTGAGCTGAGGACCCTGGGCACCAGGGCGGCAGGCGTGCAGTGCAGCCGGCATGCACAGGCCAGGCAGAGCGGCACAAGCTCGGGACCAGTGCCGGCCAGGGTGCCAGGGGTGCAGACGGCCTGAGCACTCCCCTACCCTGACCCCTCCACCCCCACCCTCAGCCTCACCAGGTGCAGATGGCCTCCACCTTCTCTCTCGGGCCTGGCTGGCCTACTCTTCCCACCTACGTCATCTCTGGAAGGGCTGCCAAGAGACAGCCCAAGGCTTCTAGCCGAGGATGTCAAGGGCCACCTGGCCAAGTGCTGGCTCCCTGGAGGCTGATTGTTGAGCCTGGGGTCAGCCTTGCCTGAGACTCAGCCCCTAGTATATCCTGGCAACACCATAAGCCAAGTGCAGGCACTTTCTGGGGCCCTGGTCTACGACTTGGCAGGATAGGGCTTCTTCCAGCACCTGAGGCTGGCATGAGGTCCCTGGCCAGGCCCTGCTCCCTCTCCCAGCTCCATGCCCCTGGCCCCCCCAGGAGCCTCTCTCTGCCATCCCTGGCACCGAGGGGCTTCTTGCCATCTGACTGTGGTAAGACTGGCAAATTAAGCCAGGTCTGGACACAGCCCATTTCCATCCCTGCCCATCTGGTCCTTGGGCCCTCCTGTCTTCTCTGGGAAGAGGGGCAAAAAGTGGTTGGAATCTTGCTCTTCCCCATGTAGCCAAACACCTCACCTGGCATTCAGGGTTGAATGCTCTCCCAGTGTCCAGGATCCTTGTCTCTCTCTGACCTAGCACAGACCCTGCGAGCTTGGGAGATGGCTGTAACTAAGAGACGAAGGGAACCTTGCCATCCAGCAGGAACACCAGAGGGCAGAGGCCGCTCATCTCCTCTCAGAGATGCCTGGGAAGCGGAGGGAAAACTGAGGTGGCTGAAGCAGAGCCAGAGGCAGAGAGAAGCTCAGCCCGGCCACAGCCCAGCTCACTAAGATCTGTGTACATGTATGTGCATGTGTCATGGGAACAACCATGCAGCGTTGGTGCGCATGCTCAAATTCTTAGGTGGGGTCCCTCCACATGAACACACAAAACTACCCCAGACACTGGAGGGGGGGGTTGCAGAGCAAATCTGTTTCCATTGTCAGACAGGACACCTCCCACCAGGCCAAGAGGGCAGCCACACTGGGGACACCAATAGCCTCAGCCCAGGGGCTCATTTACCAGAGAGACAGGAGCTGTTGCCAGGGCATCCCCCAGAAATCCGATGGGCTGGAAATGCAAAGAATTGAGACTCTGAGATGCTCCAGCCTCACCTGGTCCCTTGGGACCCCAACAGGCCCCTGCACCCTCAGCCCCAGGGGACTCCACACCGACCTAGGCAGGGCAAGCTCAGGGTGCCCAGAGAAATGCTCTCCTCCAGGGAGGAGGGGGGGATAGGAAGACAGAGGAAGGGGAGAACCATGGAGGAGGGAGGAGAACTCCAACTTAGAAGTGCCCTGATGAAGAGGTCAGGTTTTGGTCAGCTAGACAGCTCTATGCATCTGTTGTGATGAGAAGGCTGTCCAAGCAGGCCCTGCCCCAAGGGCCCAGAGTTGAGCTGGGCAGACCCTGAGCCAGCCTGGGGGATCCTGGCCAATGGCCTTCTGCATCCCAGTAGCGCTATCATGGGAGAAGTAGGAGCAAGGGGGTTACTCGGGTGGGAGCTGAGCTCCCTGAGGGACCATCCCAAGTTCCACCTGGCCTATCAGCATGTGGACACATGTGGCTGTTTCTGGGGCCCTGTCTCAAAAATGGGACAAAAGGGTAGCAGTCCATGGACCTGTCCCTGCAGAGCAGACACCATGCTGGAGTGGCCTGGGTCTCAGCCCTGGCTCCCTGGCCCACCTTGACTCCACTTCAACCTATACCAGTGTCAGGTGTGGCCCCGGAGAAGAAGCTGGCACTGCACCCAGGTGGTGAGTTTTATCTCTCCCCATTTATGACAAGGATGTGCATGGGGGACCTGTGGCCTGCAGGAGCCATGCTGTGTGGGTCTCTGCCAAGAAACATTTGCAGACAAGTGGGGTCAGGCCTCAGGGCCTCCTTCTGAGAAGCACTGGGCTTGAGGATTAGTGAGGCTGATGGAGCCAAGCCCCAGAGGCCCTAAGCAGTTCCCGCTGCTGCACAGACAGCCAACAGGTGTAGTGGCTGCTGAAATGCTCGAGGCCAGATTGAGGCCTCACTGCAGGGTCTGCTGATGCTGACAGGGGACCTGGCCACGGGGGATCTGGGCGAGGCCTGAGCAGGCCATCCCAAGGACAGGAAAGGAGTAGGCAGGTGTGGGGTGGGAGGGCTTTGGCAATTTGCTGACACTGGCTGTCCAAAGCAGCCATCACACACTCACACACACACACACACACACACACACACACACAATTTGCTGACACTGGCTGTCCAAAGCAGCCATCACACACTCACACACACACACACACACACACACACACACAATTTGCTGACACTGGCTGTCCAAAGCAGCCATCACACACACACACACACACACACACACACACACACACACACACACTCACACACACACACACACACACACACACACACACTTGCACAGAGTGGTTGCATCACAGGCGGGAGGCCAGGGCAAGCTCCCCTAGGAAGGCAGTGTGGGAAGGGGGTGGAGGGGTACTCACCTGGAAAGGCAAATCCACAGTGCCACTCCCAATCTGGTTCACATTGGGAAGGGACCCGCCATAGTACTGGCCACGGCTTGGGCCCAGCTGCAGGTACTGGGACTTCTGGAGCTGGAGCTACAAGAGAAACCAGCAGCTGCAGCAAGGGCTGGGGGGGTTTGTCCCCAACACACCTCAAAGAGCACCCCTCCAAGGGCCCTGGAAAAGACCCAAGTGGTGGAGTCAGTGGTACCAGTTAGAGAATATAGGACCCCATGACTGAGAATCTCAAAGAAGCCAGGTGTCTCTCCACCCAAAGAGACAGAATCAGAAACCCAAGGTGCCACAAGAGGTCTTCCCCAGGACCCTGAACTTGGGGGAGCCTCCTTTGCTGGCTGACAGGGCAGTTTTGTGAATGAGTGAGAGTATCGAGCAGGCCTGCAGCCTACAGCCCAAGGAGGAGGCCCCTCACCCACCAGGGGAGCTATTTATCATTGTGGCCAAAGGCTTCATTAGCAGGCACAGGCCTGAGGCTGCAAAATGACACCCAGACAAACATAAAAGAAATCTTTCCAATGGCCTGAATCAGAGGGGCCAGCTCAGAAGTGTAGCACTGGCTTTCAAAGTGCAGGATGTGGATCCCTCTGGCAGCACACAGGACTAGCAGGTCTGCCAGACCCTGCCTGAGTTCAAGGGTCCTGCCCAAGGCCCCAGGCTCCTTCCACCTGTCACTCTGTCTCACCAGGGCTGGCTGCAGTGGTTGGCTCTCATCTGGGCTGGCGGAATTCCTGCAGCCCTCTGCCCATCATTCAATTGGGGACTTGTCCCACCTTAGAGCCAGGAGCCCGAGGCTCCCTGACCAGTAGTGGCCGCCTTGGACCTGGCCTGGCATCTGCCTCTTCTCTCCCAAGCAGCTGATGCCACTTTTGGGGAACAGCAGCAGATGCCCTGGCCCAGGCAGCACCACCTGTAGCCCATCACACTGCTGTGGGAAGCAGGTGTCATGAATGAGGGGCGGTGGCCGGGCACGCAGGAAGGGGTGGTGTCACTCTCCCAGCTGGGGCAGTTGGTTGCTAGGGTCGACTGTGTACACAACAAGGCCACTTGCAGTCCCTCACAAATAGCTCCTGGCGGCCTCCACCAGCTGGCCACCCACACTCCCCACTTCCCAACGACGGCACAGCTTCCTGGGGGGGGGAGGCTTGGATACTGGAGTGAAAGTGAAGCCTGGGAACTGGCCACCCACCCAGCAGAGCACCTAACCCAGGTAAGTAGCTTTTTCCTGCAAGCTGCGTGGAGCTGGGAGAGAGGCTGACCTTGCTCTGTTCCTACCCAGGTGGTTTTCAAGAGTCTGCAGGGCCTAGCCCAGGGTCTGTCTCCGACATGAACACCCCACTGTGTCCTTCCCCACATTCATGAGGGACAACACAGGCCAGGGACCCTACCCATGCTTTGGCACAGGTAATCTCAGACCCAAGACCCACTGATGCCCTCCTTGTGTCAGAGCCACATGGCAAGAGCCTGCCGTGCTTCCACCTCTTAAGAACCGGGCCACAGCCCCCTTCTGGCCCTCAGTTTCCTCCACCAGTTTCCTCATCTCAGCCCTGTGCTCCTTTGTTTCCAGGCAGGGCCCCTTACCCCCCAACACATCCTGTGCCCAAGCCCCACAGTGCAAGATATCCTTCTCCCCCAACCCCGCCCAACACCCATTCCCTTGTAGAGAGCCCCGTGTAAATGCTGACTTCTCCAGCCTCCTTCGGTCCCACCTTGCTGAGAGGACCCCACAAGGGTGGGGTTGCCCAGCAAAGTGCACATCCTCAGCTTCTGTCAGTGCCCATACCCCTGCTGGGCACATCCCTCCCATCCTGGCAGCATCCACAGAGCTGGGTAAAGTGGAGACCACAAGGGCAGGGAACAGGGAGGGGGCCAGTGGCCCTGGGAAGATGTGTGACAGATGCAGCCACTTCTTCAGGGCACTCCCCTCCCCAATCCTCAGTCCCTCCTCCCCCTCCAACAGGATGCAGTGACACCCCCAGCTGCCAGCCCCTCCCAGGCTTCACTCTCTAGACAAGCTAGCCTTGATCAGGCCCAAATGGTGGGCCTTCTAATGAGATTAAGGGGAGCCAGTGTGCTGAAGGCTGAGCTCTGTCCAGCAAAGCCAGGTTGGGCGAGGGAGAAGTCCTGTGTTCTGAGTAGGCCTGTTTTCCCCTCTCACCACGAAGGCTTCACAGTCTGGCCCTTTGCTCTCCCCGACCACCAGGCTCCACCAACTGAGACTGTTGCTGCCATGAGGCCTTTGCACTGGTGCTGCCTCCTCCAAGAGGCTCTTCCCACTGGGCTAGCCCAACACTGAGCACCTCATCACCATTGGGTTACTTCCCCCACAGCTCACTGTCCAAAACTACCTGACTGAGGTATGTGACTGAGGTGTATGTCCGTCTGTCTGTTTCCTCCCATCAGATTGTCGGCCCCATAAGGACCCTGGCACAATGGAAGAGCTCAGCATACACGGAGAACAAATGAAAACAGGTGGCATGTGAGTGCAGGAACAAGAGTTGGATGCACTCAGGATCCCAGGCAGGAACCATGTTTCTCCTGTGCCCACATGGAACTGCTACCCCCAACCTGGAGAAACTGAGGCAGGCCCAGAATAAAAACAGATGGCTGTCCAGGTGCAGAGGCAGCATGTGCCCCAGTCTAGGGCCCAATGTGAGAACCACCCATGAGAGGGAAGCAAACAGCACATACTGTCCCCTTGCCAGCTCGAGCACATGATGCTTTCAGGACTGAGCACTAATTGGGATCCAGAGGGATTTGCACACCCTGGCCCAAGCCACCTTTGGGGGTGTCCCTGGCAGGGAGAGACCAGGGCTTCACCCAGTTCTTCAAGTGTTCCAGCACCCATGGGGGCACATGCAGGGAGCCCCCAAGAGCCCCTGATAGAATCTAATTCTGAGTCTTGTGGTGCCACCAGTGGGTTTTCTGGGTCCAACATTCTCTGACAGGTATGTTCATCCAGTTTGGCTGCATCCCTCCAGGTTCCTTTTCAGTTTCAGCTTGGACAGCAGGTGGTGAGTTCAAGGAGGAAAGATAGCCCCTCCTGGGCTCCATTCCCCACACTGGGCCCTCCCCCTACAATGCTCTATTGAGGTGGCATGTGCATGGCTTTGAACATCTCACTGAGGCTGTGGAGGATGGCACCGAACACCCTGGGAAGTGTTATTCCAGGGAGAGGAGGACCGAGGGTCACCAGCTCTGATTTGGGACTCCCCAGGCTCCATCCTATGGCTGTAACAGACAGCAGTGACCACTCATGCCATAGGTCCATGGGTCATGCTGTCTTTCCCCATGCCTCCTCTTACCTACTTTGGAAAGGATTGGAAACCTGGGCTCTGGGGAAGATGGCTGTACCTGCAGGTACCCAAAAAGGAAGTCCAAAGATAGCTTTTCTCTTTTTCTCTAATCCTCATCAGAGGATATGTTTCTATTGATTTCAGAAAGAGAGAAAGAGAAACATTGATATGGAAGAGAAACATTGACTGCTTCCTGTATGTGCCCAACTGGGGATTGAACCCTAACCTGACTAGGAATTGAACCTGCAACCTTTTGGTGCAAGGGATGATGCCCCAACCAAGAGAGCCACCCAGCCAGGGCTTAATGTACAATTCAGTGGCATCTAGTACATTTACAATGTGCAACCATCACCACTTTCTAGTTCCAGAACATTTCTGTAATCCAAAGGGAAACCCCATCCCCATTAGCAGTCACTCCCCATCTCCCTCTCCCTACAACCACTAAGCTACTTTCTGTCTCTATGGATTTGCCTGTTCTGCAGCTTTCATATAGATGGAATCACACATTATATGGTCTTTTGTGCATGGCTTCTTTCACTCAGCATGTTTTCCAGGTTCATCTCCATGTTGTAGCATGTGTCAATGCTTCACTCTTTTTCATGGCTGAATAATGTTTCATTGTGTGGATGGACCACACTGTGTTTATCTTACGTCTACTGATGGACCCTTGAGCTGTTTCCACCTTTTGTGAATTTCGATTGTGAATACAGTGCTACTGTAGACATGGGTGTAAAAGGATCTGTTTGAATCCCTGTTCAAATCTTTAGGTATATCCCTAGGAGTGGAATGGCTAGGTCTTTTGGTAACTCTGTAATTGATTTTTTGAGGGATAGCCATACTGTTTTCCATAGTGGCTGCACCATTTTACATTCCCACCAGCAATACATAAGGGTTCCAATTTCTCCACATCCTTGCCTATACTTGTTGGTTTCCTGTTGTTTTAACAGTAGCCATGCTGGTGAGTGTGACATGATATTTCATTGTGGGTTTGACTTGCATTTCCCTGGTGACTACTGATGTTGAGCACCTTGTCATGGCTTGTTGGTCGTCTACCATCTTTGGAGAAACATCTGTCAAGTCCTTTGCCCATTTGTAACTGGGTTTGTGTGTCTTTTTCATGTTGAATCATAAGAGTTCTTTATATTTCTGAATATTAATCCCTATCAGCTATATAGTTTGTAAATATTTTCTCCCATTCTGAGAGTTCTTTTTACTTTCTTATAGTCTCTTGATGCACAAAAGTTTTTAATGTTAATAGAGTCCAATTAACCTATTTTTCTTTCACTGCTTGTGCTTTTAGTGTCATATCTAAAAATCCATCACCAAATCCAAGGCCAGGAAGAGTTACACTTATGCTTCCTTCTAGGAGTTTTATAGATTTAGCTCCTACATTTAGATATTTGGTCCACTGTGAGACTTTGAGTTAATTCTGATTAATGTTGCTGCTGCTCCAGTCCCACATCACAGCCTGCCCCCATGCAGACCAAGGGCTCCACAGTGAGGAAAGTCCAGCCAACCCCCAGAAGCATGCCAGGAACACTGGAGTTTCAAATCACACATCTGCTTAGTGAGGAAGGGAATAATGAATGAATGAGGGAATGAATGAAAGCATCACAGGCTTGTGGCCGAATGAGGATTGCAGGCTGAGTCACTCTCCCCCCGCACCCCGCCGCCGGCTGAGTGAGACACTCCCCAGCTGCCTTCTCATTCGTTCCCAAAGTGTAAATACAGAACCAGATACACAAACACCAAGCGTGCCTCGGAATGCCTTTAATCAGGCTCTGTGGTTGCTGCCAAGTTCCCGGCCCTGGCTGAATCAGAGGGTCCACTGGGAACACGTTTGTTTCCCTGTTGGTGCGGTTGTTGAGCACAGACCTTCCGGCTGGGATGTGTGAAGGGTCCCTCGGGGTCTGAGCTCAGCACAGCTGGCTCATGTGGGCCTCTCTCCCAGAGAATGAGACCCCAGACCTGCCAGCCAGCTGGGCGCCCACCCTGAGTGAGGCCTTGCTGCAGCCCTCAGGGGGAGACAGGGCTTCACTTCCATTTTATAAGCTGGGAAACTGAGATACTGAGGGACAACAGGCCCTGAGGTTGCCCAGTGACAGGAGGGGCCTCAGTCGTAATCCAGGCTCTTTTCCTAACAAATCCAACTTTCCACAAGGTCCTTCCTTCTGCCTTCAGGTCCTTGCACCCACCCCACCCTTTTCCAGAACTTTCCATGGAACTCCTCATCACCTAGGTTTCAGCTCATACACCTCTTCAGGAAGCCCTCCCTGACCCCTACTTCCAAAACAACCCTCTGGGTTCAGGCTGCTATAATAAAGTACCACAGACTGGGCAGCATAAACAACTTATTTTTCAAGGTTCTGGAAGCTGAGAGCACAAGACCAATATGCCAGCAGAGTAGGCTTTTAGTGAGGGCCCTCTTACTGGGTTGCAGATGGCCACCTTCTTGCCATGTCCTCAGATGGTCTTTCCTTGGGTGTGTGTGAAGAGGACTCTCTCTTCTTCTCATTAGGGCACCAGTCATACCGGATCAGAACCCCACCCTTATGACCTCATTTCACCCTAATCACCTCTTCAAAGGCCCCATCTCCACACAGTCACACTGAGGATTAGGGCTTCCACATGTGAACTAGGGGGACACAATTCAGTCCACGGTACCTGCTCTGGGATATGTTACCTGCCTGTGTCTGTCTAGTGGGCCAGTGGGCCCTGATGGCTGGGGCCCTGCTCACTGGGCCTCCCTGGGTGCCTCTAGGACCAGTACCCACCCCAAGAAATGATCATCCACAGCTGAGAAGCTCACCATCACCCCACAGCCAGTCAGAGCCAGGGACCCCTGGACTCTCCCAGCAGGAGCCCCCAGGGTGCAGAGTAGCCTGTGGGGAGGGGCCTTCTTGTACCTGGCCCTGGAGAGCACAAGAGTCATTGAGATAAGGGGGTTGCTCAGGGGTTGCTGAGCAGCAGAGTGGGAAATTTCCAGAATCAGTTGCCCAAATGTAAAGTGGCATACCTGCTCGACAGGGTCATGGGCTGGGAAATGAGTGAGAGCACCTATAGAGCATTGCAGGTGGCTGCACAGCTGTGAGATGGACCTGGAACAGCGGGTGAAGCAGATCAGCTCTGTGCTGGGCTGATCAGTGTCCCCCCAAATTCATGCTGACTTGGAATCTCAGAATGACCTTGTTTAAAATTGGAGAGTTTTTGCAGATTTAATTAGGTAAGGCTCTGTTGTTTTAAGCCCCTGAGACGGGACAGTTGGGGAGAGCTGATGACAGGGACCCTCAAGATGGCACTCCAAAATAATGAATGAGCTAATAAGTCCTGGCCAGTGTAGCTCAGTTGGTTGGAGCTTCACCCCATACACCAAAAGGTGGCGAGTTCAAGTCCCAGTCAGGGCACATACCCAGGTTATAGGTTCAATCCCTGGTTGGGACACGTGAGGGGGACAACCAATCAACGTTTCTCACACTGATGTTTCTCTCTCTCCCTCCCTCTCTCTAAAATTAAAATAAAATAAAATATGAATTAGTAATGGTCCAGGCAGAAGTAGAGGCCCAGGAAGGAAGGGGAAGGATGAGGCCAGACCACCTCTGCAGAGGCCAGACCAGCTCTCTGCAGAGAGGCAGGGAGGACAACACTGAAGCTCAGACCAGGAAAGTATGGGGCCTGGCCAGAGACCCAGGGGCTGGTGACCCTTGAGTGTACTCACCAGGCAGGGGTCTTGGGAGCTGCCAATGGCCCATCCCTAAGACATGCCTCCCCGGAAGCTCCTGGGGGTAACCTCCCTAACCCTATGCCAATCCTATCCCAAGGTCCTGGGTACACTGGATGGAGCAACAGAGATGTGGGGCTTGTTGCTCAGCCTGGCTGCACACCTCCCTCTGGCCTGCATCTGGGCACCACATTCACAGGGCTGGAGCAGGATGCTGTGAGCAATGCAATTTGCCCCCACTTCCTTATCTAAATGCTGAGTGTGGGGCTACAGCACGTCACCATTGGGTCTGAAGGGGGCTACACAGTAGAGGCACCCACCTCTGCCCTGTATAACCCCTGGCTGATCTGGGAGAGGCATGAGGGGCCCTGAGTGGGAAGCAGGGGCCCGTGCTTTGCAGGGTCCACACACAGCTCAAAGGCAAAGCCCAAAGACACCAACAGGGCCAACTGGAAGAGCCAGCTACCTTCTGATGTCATCCGGTAGAAGCTGCACTGCTAGAGAACTTTTTACATTTCAGCTATCTGCTACCCCTGATTCCATGTCATCATATCCTTAGGAGAGGAGGCTGGCTGCCCTGAATGGCACAAGAGGACCAGCATAAGAGCACCAACCTCACCCCATCTGTCTTTGAGCACCTGGTTCCCACAGCATGGTTGAGCATGCTCATTGCTGGCCAGCATCCCCTGAAGCAGATGGCTGACCCCAGCATACAGTGCAACCCTGTCTAAATAGCCAAGGGCACCCAGTTTCCCTTTCAACCTCCAGAAGCTCTCTAGGCCTCCTCAGGGGCTGCTGGCCCTGGCAAAGCAGGAGGCTCTGGGGAAGCCATACAACTGGATGCTTTCGGTCAGAGGAGCTTCCAAGAATGAGACAAACAGAATGGAGTTAACTTTTAAAGATCAGGCTTGAAAAAGGGATTTGGAGCTGCTCGTTTATACTATGCATTCTCATGTTACTTGGCTCCTGGAGCTGATAAGATCAGATCTCTGAGATTACATATATATATATATATATATATATATATATATATGTATATCAGAGAGAGGAAGGAAGAGAAAGATAGAAACCTTGATCAGCTGCCCCCTACACCCCCCTACTGTGCATCAAGCCCAAAACCCAGGCATGTGCCCTGACTGGGAATCCAACTGGTAACCTTCTGGTGCATGGGATGACACCAGTTGGACAGATCCCTGGTATTTTGTTTGTTTTGTTGTTAATCCTCACCTGAGGATATTTTTTTCCATTGATTTTTAGAGAGAGTAGAAGGAAGGGAGGGAGGAGGAGAGAGGAGGGGGGAGAGAGAGAAAGAAAGAAACATCGATATGAAAGAGACACATCGATTGGTTGCCTCCAGCACATGCCCCGACCAGGGCCAGGGATCAAACCTGCAATCCAGGTACCTACCTTTGACCAGGAATTGAACCTGTGATCCTTCTTTGTGCAGGCTGACACTCTAACTACTGAGCCACACCAGCCAGGGCAGATCTCTGATTCTTTTTAAGACTAAACTCCTTGGACGCTGCAGCTCACAATTCATTCTGTAAAACTAATTAAACTGAAGAAGCTTGGGAATCAAGTTTGGAACAAGGTTAATAAAGTCCCTTACCTAGTTTAAAAAAAGAGGGGGGGTTCAGGACAGTGTATACTCCCAAACCCTGGGCAGCCTCTCGCGTGGCAGGGCACTGGAGGAGAAGTGCTTCTCCAGGAGCCGGAGGGACCCTGACCCTGGAGCCCCTCCACTCTTCGGCACTGTGTGTCTTGGGATTGCCAAAACAATTGACCATAAACCAGGGGACCTTAAACAACAGAAATTTATTCTGTCACAGCTCGGGAGGGTAGAAGTCTGAGACAGGGTGTGGGCAGGGATGGCTCCTTCTAGAGGCTCTGATGGAGAGTCTGTCCCAGGCCTTTCTCCCGGCTTCTGGTAACTGCTGGCATTCCATGGAGTTCCTGGGCTTATAGACACATCGCTCCCACCTCCACCTGTCTTCACTTGGCCTTCTCCCTGGGTGTCTGTTTTGTCTTCTTGTAAGGATACCTGTCACTGAATTTAGGGCCCACCCTCCTACAAGATGACCTCATGTTGACTTGAGACATCTGCAAA
Organism: Miniopterus natalensis; assembly: GCF_054644295.1. Lineage (NCBI taxonomy): Eukaryota > Metazoa > Chordata > Mammalia > Chiroptera > Miniopteridae > Miniopterus > Miniopterus natalensis. The sequence continues at coordinate 72,189,861 of NC_142084.1, read as the reverse complement.
AACCCTATTTCCAAAGGTCCTGTTCCTAGGTACTGTTTGGACATGAATTTGGGGAGGGGGCACTCTTCAACCTATCACAGTCACCCAATCCTATGTCACTGAAGTCCCACACTAAGAACCATCCCATGGTGACAACACCCCAGACTTCTCCTGCAGCCCTGAACTCCCCTAGGTCATGCTGCCCCTCCCAAGCCTGTTCCTCCACTGTCACTGGGGGCTAAAGGGTGAAGCCCTACCAGCACATGGACCTTCCCAGCACACATTAGCCTCAGCAAAAATGACCAGAACCCCAAAGGGCAGGTGGCCCACAGTGTCCTCAGAGCCATTTGGCAGCGTCCATTGGGAACTTGAACGTGTTCCTACCCTCTGGCCCAGTAATCCTATGACTGGGAAGCTCGCCTGAGGAAAATGTCCAAATCACAGATTTATGTGAAAAGATGTTTCTGTATCACTGGTCAGTAAAGCAAGGAGCTGGAACCACTGCCGGATCTGCCCAGGGCAGGACCACGCCTAGAAGAGTGAGGACACTGCCTGAGGAGTGGGAGGTAGATGGAGGGAAGTTACCCTTGCTGTGTTCTGGACCATCTCCAAAATGGGTCCATGCAAGAAAAAGTGGACCCAGGATAAGGCTGGCCTGCCCCCTTTCTAGGGACATCACCAAGCAGGAGCTGGGCATTGGAGTGTGCAGGGGACAGGGTAGCTAGCAGGAGAATTCTTTGGAACATAGGAAAGGCCATGGTGAACAACATTACTGTGGTAAGCAAGCTTCCTGAGCTCACGGCTGGGACCAGACATCCTGGTTTGTCTTCTTCCAGACAGAGACCAATGTCTCTGAAAACTGGCCAATGTGATGATCTGGACAGCAAGGAGTTCTGTGAGGATGAGGGGCTCCCTGGAAGCCATGGAGAAGGACCCCAAGCTGGACAAAGCTAAGGAAGGAGAGGGAGGACATAAAGTACAGAGGCCTTGCCAGAGGTCAGAGGTCAGAGAGGAGGGGCTGGGGAGTGGGATCTCACATAGGGACAGTGGGTCACAGACATCTGCCCAGCACACTCAGGGGTATGGAGGGGCATACTCTGCTCTAGATGGGCCCTCAGGGAAGGAGAGCAAGAGAGACAGGGTGGGTGTATCCATGTATATTGTACATGGGGAGAGAAAACTCCAAAACTTGTCATTTCTTTGCCTTGACTGAACACGCCCTTTGGTGTACACACAGCTTCAGAGGCGTGCAAGCACACATCTCTATTTGTGTCCGAGGGAAAGGATCCTTTGCAGTTTAATTTTATATCTCATCACAATCGGTTAAGAAACCACCAGCCATTCACGGGAAATAGGGAGACTGCCTTCTAGCAAGGGGCCCCTCGGACTGGGCAAGGAGCCATACACAGACGCTGTTGCTGTGATCTGTCCCAGCCTCTCTTGGCCTGGACACTTTGAAAATGACAGGCTAAGTTTCTAACAGGTGTCTGACCCACATGGGGACATGGGTTCCGAGATGTGGTGAGGAGGCTTATCTTTCTCATGCCAGTGTATCAGTACTTGTCAGCCTCCAGGACCCGGGGAGCCACAAGGTGATCTGCCAGCAACTGCCTCAGGCCAACGCCAAACAAACGATTTTTGACCCAGGCATCCACAGACTGACACCTGGCCTTGCTCAGGGTCTGTGTTGACACCATCTCCCACCAGTAGCTTCTTCAATGCTGCCCCCACCCCAGAATGGCAGGGGCCCCAGGAAGATAAGACAAAAGCAAGATGCCCTCATTACCATGGGCCCAAAATAGCTTTTATGCTCCATTTTTTTAGATATAGTTACATAATAACCCTAAAAGCCATTTTGTGGTTGGGGAAGCAGGTTCCTGGGCTTGCCTTGCCCACCCTGTGCCCCTCAGGTGCCTCATGGCCCTGCCCTGAGCCCCTGAAACCTCACTGGGACCCTGGGTGGCACCTGCTGCAGGCCTGGGGATGAGGCAGGTGGGCCCTCAGGCTGCCTTGCTGCCCCAGACCACATTCTCAGCCCAGTAATATGGGCCCCATGTAAACTGTGTGTGGTGAACTGGCCTCACTATGGAGAGATTGTCCTAGCCCGGGGAAGAGAAAGCAAAAACAAAGTGTCCCTGTGCTCAGAGCAGTGTCCTCTAACCAAGAAGCCACCATGGCCCCAGGAGGTGAATACTACAGGCTTACAGAGACAAGACCAATAGTGGCATGGGTGGCTGGGCAGGTAGACACTGAGCGGGGAGAGAGCAAGAGGAGGTCACGTCAGAGAAATAGCCAGGATTGGCTGGGGGGGAGCCTGAGTGCAGCATCAAGGAGGTGAGGGGTAGGAAGGGAAGCATCACAGACTCTCTGCTGATCTCCTCTTTTTCCTCAACCCCTTTTCACTTCCATGAGCAAGTCCCAGCAGCTTGACTTCCAGGATCCTGGTCCCAGCCTGTGTCATCTCACAATGAACTTTATTAAGTTCAACTTATTTTACGCTCCTGTTTGAAACATACCAGAAGGTTGGCAGTTCCTGAATAAGTTAGAGTTACCACAGGATGCAGTAAATCCACTCCTCAGTATAAAGCTCATGAAACGAAGACCTCCATCCATACCAACACTTGCAAATGCAAGTTCACAGTGGCAAAAAGGTAGAAATAATCCAAATATCCATCAATGGGTGAAAGATAAACAATGTGGTCCATTTACACAATGGAATATTAGCCATAAAAAAAAATAAAGCTTTGACACACGCGCTACAACATGGATGAACCTCGAAAACATGATGTTCATGAAAGAAGCCAGACACAAAAGCCCACATGTTGTATGATTCTATTGATATGAAATGCCAGAATAGGCAAATCCAGAGACAGGAAGCAAATTAGTAATTGTGAGAGGCTGGGGGAGGGGAGATAGGGAGTGACTGATCATGGGGACAGGGTATCCTTTGGGGTTGAAGGGAATGTTCTGGACTAGATAAGAGGTGATGGTTCACAACACTGCGTATGTGCAAAATGCCACTGAAACATGTACTTTAAAATGATAAATTTTATGTTTTGTGAGTTTTACCACAATAAAAAAAAAAAAAAACACCTAAAGAAATGAAAAGCATCCCCAAAGTTCTTCTGGTCAAGGACCAAGTGCATGTCAGTGTGGAGAGGAGGGGAGGTTGGGGCCCAGAGCATCTCTTCTGAAGTCCCCACAAGTGAGACAGCAGTGTGGGTGAGGGATGGTCACCAAGGACAGTGTCCCTGTCCTCAGAGCAGTGTACTCTGACTAAGAGGCCACCATGACCCCATAGGTGTATGCAGAACATGAACTGTTAATCAGAGACCCTCAGCCACATGGTTTCTTGGCCACTGCACATCCCCTCTACAGGCAACCTGCGGTGGACAGACCTGCCCGGCACCCATCCCAGGAGTGGCACGGCACGGCCACTCATCTGCTGCAACCCAGAGGGCCTAGGGTCCACAAGCCCACGTCAGAGCCTGCAACCTGGCAGGTGGGAGTGTGGCAGCCACAGCTGTGGCCTTCTTGAGGCCTGAGAGCATTTCAAAAAATGGAAACTTGTGGCCAACTGTAAAAAAAAAATTTTTTTAGGTTAACTTAAACATCAGAATTGCTGGCTTCTCCTGAAACACTGTAAGTGCCAAAAACTTGGGGCCTGAATTCCTGGCTGTTGATTTTTTATCAGCCAGAGTAGGGCCACAGCTCCCCTGCCCTCCCAGGCATGGGCATGGCATGGATCCTCTCACACCCCAAGCCAGAGCCCAGGCTCCGAGAGGGTCAGTACACCCTGAGGTCACCCAGCTGGCTGCAGACCTAGGGCTGCCAAGCCCAGCTCGTCCCTGCTGTCCCTTGCTCCAGCACGGCAGCTGCGTGGCCTGACCCAAGGCCCAGAGGGAGGAAGCCCTAACCCCACCCCCAGAAACAGACCAACTGGGATGGAAAGGTGTAAAGCTAGCAAGCTGCATGTGGGCCAAGAGAGGCCCAGAATGAAGGTCTCACCCTGAGCTAAAACCCCAAAGAAGTCCACTGCTGCCTATCTAGTGTTTAACCATTAGAGGCCCTAGTTACAGTACATGCCCCAATGCCAAGAGGCCTGTGAAGCCCTAGGGAGGGGACAGTGGGAAAGTCAGAGGGATCAGCAGCCAGGCTCAGAGGGCACAGGATTGCTCAAGAGCTGGAGGCTCCTGGGGGGCAGCCTATACTACACCCCCACCCAGTCCCTACAAGAGAGAGTAGCTCAACACAACCCAAGAGCCTGGCCACTCACACTGGATCCTGTCTTTGCCCTTCAGCAGTCCCAGAAAATCTTGTGTGTCTGGCTCAGCTTCCCGATCCCCTCTAGGGAGAGTCCACTGGGCACTGCCCAGGGCCAGAAGGACAGGAGGCCTGGGCGGGTACATAGAGACACAGGGAGCTAGTCAACCGTGGGTGCTGGAAAGGAGGCAGCAGGGGAAGCCAGCAGGCCCATGCTGGCTAGGATAAGCTCTGCCAGCTTATGGGCTCACCCACAACATAAACAGGTCTTAGTGCTCTAGGCACCAGATCGGGCAGCAAATTAAGAAAGAAGGCAAAGAATTCCTGAGTGAGAGGTCATACAGAAAACAACAGAAGATTGGGGGGGGGGGGGTGCCAGGTGGCCAAGGAGGTGACACTGAAGCTGGGAAGAGTACTCCAGGGGCGAGGCCCAGCAAGTATAAAGGCCCTGGGGTCAGAGTGAGCATACTGGGGGAGAACCAGCATGCAGGAGGACAAGGGGGCCAGGCCAGGCTGCCCACCAGTAAGTGATGAGGGGAGAGAAGGGTTCAGAGCCTCTTGGGACCTCACTCAGCATGATGAGAAGCCACTGGAAGGAATTAAGCCAGAGTAATCTGAGTCACCTTCCCTTGTGGGTATGGGACCCCTGAGCCCTGTGTATTCCAGGATGGGGCCTGATGTGACATCTGGAGGGCTGAGTTGCCATCCAGGCACAAGTAAGACTGCCCAGGGCAGATGTGACCTGGAGACTCTCCCGTCCCAGGGACTATGTACTCTCAGATCACACGCATCCATGGGTGCACTCAGGGCTTCCCACTGGGTCCCAGGGGGGTGTCAACAAGCTCACCAGCTCACCCTAACTCCCACCCACAGCCTCACATGGACATAGCCTAGGCCCATTCTGTCTGTCCCTTTCTCATCCCTATGCAGGCACTTCCTCTTTCCCCTCTGGCCCCTCCCTGGATGATTATGAAAGGTGCAGCAGCTGTCCAAGGCTTCCCATCGCCCCACCTGTCCCCTGAGGAAGTCTAACATGCCTGCAGGAACACAAGGCCAAGAGAGAGCCTTCCAGGAAACTGTCCCCTTAGGCACAACCTTTTCCTTCCTTTTTTTAAAAAATATATCTTTATTGATTTCAGAGAGAGGAAGGGAGAGGGCAAGAGAGAGATAAAAACATCAATGATGGGAGAGTCACTGATCGGCTGCCTCCTGCACAACCCCGACTGGGGATCGAGCCCGCAACCCGGGCATGTGCCCTGACCGGGAATTGAACCATGATCTCCTGGATCCTAGGCTAATGCTCAACCGCTGAGCCCTGCCCAGCCAGGCTGGGAACCACCTTTTCATGTGCACCGCCCCATGCCAAAACTCTGCAGCTGCTCTGTCCTCCACCAGGTACACCTTTTCCAGCCCCCCTGGGCAAACATCACTCGGAGCATCGCTGGGTTCAATGTGGCCCCCCATCATGTCCCACCAACACCTACTGCTTCAGAAGTAGCTGCGCCCCTGTACTTCTGAGTGCCATGAAGGCTCAGAGCAGGCACTGGTCAGATGTGTGTCAATGGGGGCACCTCTCCAACCTGGCACCCATGACTGCCCTTGAGAGAAGCCCCCTTACTCTTCCTTTGTCCCCCACTCCTCCCCTGGCCCTGGCCCTGGCCCTGGATTTGAGCTTCCTCAAACACAGCTCTGTGCTTCTACAGTTACTCCTCTAGGGAGGTCCCAAATGCCAAGTCAGCCATCAACCCCCAAGTGCCACTGGCTACCCTCAGAACCTCTGTGATACACACAGGGCCCTCCTCCATCTAGCAGCCCCCACCAGGCTCTCATCCTCCTGAATCCTCCACCCCACAACTCCACTTCTCTGGCCCTGGCAAACAATACCAGATCTTTCCTAAGTCACAGCCAGAAACCCAGGGGTAGTCCCATTCCTACCTTGGGCCTCCTCATCATAGCTGGCCTCGCAATCACCTCTTCATCGCAGCTCCTGAGCCCCCTAGGTCCTATGCCTCTTGCACCTGTTCTCCTCATTCCCTTGACCAATCTCTTCTCAAGCTCTTCCTAAACTCAAAGCCAATCTGGATCTCCCCTTCCCTATGCCCACAGCCAGCTTCAGGATCATATTTAAGCTACCCATCTTGGCTCTTGGGGGCCCATGGGAATCTTGCTTCCACCCTCATTCTCTCCTTTCTGGCTACCTGTCCCCCAACGAGACTCAAGTCGCACCACATTCATGCCCCAGACAATTCCCCTCCAGGCTTCTGTGTCTTCACACCCGCTATTCCTCTACTCCCAAAGACCCTTCCCCCCCACACCCCCTCCTGTCCCACTACAGAGCTCTCCTCCAGGCAGCCCTCCATGCTTGGCCCTACCCTCCTGCAGCCTCCTCTCTCCTCTAAGTTAGTAGTTCCTCAAGGTGATCAGTCAGCAAACAGACTCCCTCTGCAGACCAACAATGCTTGCCCAGGGTCACACAGCTAGGAAGAGGAGAGCAGGACTTCATATTGTTAAGATGGCAACATGACTCAAAGCTATCTATAGTCAGTGCAATCCCTATCAAAATCCCAAAAATGTTTTTTGGAGAAATAGAAAAACCAACCATAAAATTTACATGGGATCTCAAGGGACCCTGAATAGCCAAGACAATCTTTAAAAAGAAGAACAAAGTTGGAGGACTCACACTTCCTGATTTCTAAACTTACTACAAAGCTACAGGAATCAAGACACGGTGGCACTGGCATAAAGACAGACATATATAAACGAATAGAATAGAATAGAATAGAATAGAATAGAATAGAATAGAATAGAATAGAATAGAATAGAATAGAATAGAATAGAATAGAATAGAATAGAATAGAATAGAATAGAATAGAATAGAATAGAATAGAACAGCATAGCATAGCATAGCATAGCATAGCATAGCATAGCATAGCATAGCAGAATCCAGAAATAAACCCTTGTGTATATGGTCAAATGATTTTTGACAAGGGTGCCAAGACCATTCAATAGGGAAAGGACAGTCTTTTCAACAAATGATGATGGAAAAGCTAGGTATACACATGAAAAGACTAAAGTTGGACTAATACCCTATACCATATATAAAAATTAACTCAACATGGATCAAAGACCTAAAGCTAAAACTATAACTAAAACTGTAAAAGCTAAAACTATACAACTCAGAATAGAGGAAAAGCTTCATAACATGGGATTTGGCAATGACTTCTTGGCTATGACACGAAAAGTACAGTCAACAAAAGAAAAAAAATATGTAAACTGGAGTTTGTTAAAATTAAAAACATTTGTGTGTCAAAGGACACAATCAACAGAGTGAAAAGGCCCCATTCTCATGGAATGTGAGAAAATATTTGCAAATCATATATCTGATAAGGGATTAATATCCAGAATATACATGGAACTACTAAAACTCAACAACAAAAATAAACAACTCAATTCAAAAATGGGCAAAGGAGCCCTGGCCGGTATGGCTTAGTGGGTAGGATCTTTTACATAGAAAGATCCCCAGCCCCAGTCAGGGCACGTGTGGGAGGCAATCAATTGATGTTTCTCTCTCACCTCTCTCTCTACCTTCCCCTCTCTCTAAAAAGCAAAGAAAATGTCCTCAGGTAAGGATTAAAAAAAAAAAAAATGGGCAAAAGACTTCAAGGAACATTTTTCCAAACAAGATTTACGAACAGCCAATAAGCACATGAAAAGATGTGCATCACTCATCACCAAGGAAATAGAAATCAAAACTATGAGATACCACTTCTGGGATGGCTATAGAAAAAAAAAAAAAGAACATAAAATAACAATTGTTGATGAGGATGTGGAGAAATCGGAACCTTGTGCACTACTGGTGAGAATGCAGCTACTACGGAAAACAGTATGGCAGTTCCTTGAAAAATGAAACATGACCTAGCAATCCCACTCCTGGGTATATACCAAGAAAAAATGGAAGTAGGGATTCAAAAGGATATTCGTACCGACTGTCCCCAACTTACGATTTTTCAACTTATATAATGGTGTGAAAGCAATACAAATAATAAATTACATGAAGTATTTAACACTTTATTATAAAATAGGCTTTGTGTTAGATGATTTTGCCCAAATGTAGGCCAATGTAACTGTTCTGAGCACATTTTAGGCTATGCTAAGTTATGTTTGGTAGGTTAGGTGTATTAAATGCATTTTGACTTACGGTATTTTCAACTTACAATGGATTTATCAGAACTTAACCCCATCATTAAGTCAAGGAGCATCTTCATTTATCTGTACATCCAAGTACACAGCAGCATTATTCACAATAACCAAAAAGTGAAAGCAACTCAAGTGTCCATTGAAGGATGAATGAATAAACAAAATGTGATACATACATGGAATGGAATATTATGCAGCCTTAAAAGGGAAGGACATTCTGATACCTACTACAACATGGATGAACCTTGAGGACATTATGCTCAGTGAAATAAGTCAAACACAAAAGAACAGATACTGTGTGATTCCGCTTATATTGAAGTCCTTAGAGGAGTTAGATCCATAAAGAAAGAAGAATGGTGGGTGCCACAGGATGGGGGAGGGAAAATGGGAAGTTAGTATTTAATGAAATTCAGTTTTGCAAGATGAAAAATTCTGGAGATGGATGGTGATGATGGCTGCACAACAACGTGAAATGTACTTAATGCTATTGAATTGTACACTTAAAAATGGTTTAGATGATAAATTTTGTTATGTATATTTTATCACAATTTTTAAAAGGAAAAATATAAAAAGAAAATTAGCACCTCACTTGTGTGGAATTCCTGCCAAAAACACATCACCTTAGCCCAATCACAAGAAAACATCAAATAAACCAAACCCTGACAGATAGTCTACAAAAAGACTGTCTTCAAGGGGCTGAAGGTCATGGACGATGCAGAAACCCTGAGCAACGATCGTAGATCAGAGAGGATTGTGACACAACAACTAAACATAATGTGGGAGCCTGGAGGGGATCCTAGGCCAAAGGAAGGGCATCAGGCGACATTTGGGGAAATCCAAATGCAGTCTGGAATAGAATGTGATGATGCTGCAGTCCTGGTTGGATCAGCCCACCCTGGTCACGTGAGATGTTCACAGTCAGGGGCTATGGGAACTGTCTGTGCTGTCTTTGCATCTTTTCACTAAATCTAAAATTATCTCAAAAGAAAAACTGAAAAGAAACTAATACACTCCCCTCCCTGAAAAGGACACTGAACATTCAGAGTATCATCATGGCATCTGTTACATGTCAAGCCATGGCTCATGGGTGTGCCAGGTAAGACCCTATTCTTTTTTTTTAGTGTTTTTATTGATTTTTTGGGGGGGAAAGGAGAGGGATAGAGAGATAGAAACACTAAGGAGAGAGACACATCAATCGGCTGCCTCCTTCAGGCCCCCTACTGGGGATCAAGCCCACAACCCAGGCATGTGCTCTGACCAGAAATCAAACGGGTGACCTCTTGGTTCATGGTTCGACATTCAACCATGGAGCCACCCTGGCTGGGCAACCATATTCTAATGCTGCCATGCTGCCCCATGGGCACCCCTGATGCTGGCCAGACACAGGGCTAAGCACTTTGGGAGGGAACATCGTGTAATCTGAACAACTCTACAAAGGGAAACTGAGGCACAGAGAGGAGTCATTTGGGAAAAGCTAGCAGAGACAGGGCCCAAACTGCAATGGCAATGCACTTGGCCAGGTGCTTAGGGGGCCACAGGGCGGGCTCTTGGGCCCAAGTGGCCCCTAGCAGGCCCCCTGTTAGGGACCCTCAGGGCTCCTCCCTCCACATTTGCTGAGCCAGAAGCAGGAATTAGCAGCTGCTTGCCACTTTGGGCATGAAGGAGGCTGCTGGGCCCATAAATCACTCCTGAGGCTGTGCATTGATTCTGTGACAATTTAATGAGCTGCTCCTGTCCTAATTATAGCTATCAAACCCCCGTCTGCCTGAAAGGACAGAGATAAAGACAGCACAATGCTCACAGGTGCGAAAGGACCCATCAAAGAAGGCAGCAGGGGTCTGTCTCTTCAGTCACCTGAGAAACACTGAATTCAATATGACTTCAATATGAGGGAGGCTCTTTAGCCAGGAGGGCATGGACACAATGGCCACTCCGAGCCTCCAGCAGGGTGGACAGCTATCGTGTTTTTCTGAGGTGCACTATGCCTCCCCCTGTCCCCAGCCCAAGGACTGGCAGCCCTGCAGAGCCAGCCCTGGGCACTCTGCCCCCCAGAGACTTCCACATGAGTGACCAGCTGGCATGCACCCACCCACCTCCATGCCCAGGTGAGCTGTATCAGAGCACAGAGGAAAGGGAAAGTGTTTTGAGTTTTCTGTTTTCAATTTTCATCAAAGTTTTGAGACATAAATTATTTCTTTTATTAAAAAAGCATGGCAGAACACTTCCCTGAAACCCGAAACCTCACCTGGCAGGGAAGAACAGCCTGTAAGCATTCTCAGGGTCTTCTTCCCTGGACAGGAAGCCCCAGCCCCTGGACACTCAGGAAACAACGGAGCTCCAAAGCTGTATCTGGGAATGGGGCGAACGGGGCACAGACACTTGACAGCCAACGAGAAAGACTCACCCTCTGGACAGAAGACCATGCTCTGGATTTGTGGTGAAACCCCCATGACCAGTAGGGCATCAGGATGGGACCTTGGAGGAGGAGGAGTTTCACATATAAGAATTAGGGCTCGAGGTCTCCTCTCTGCTTCAGAAATGCCTTTCCTTGTACAGGGGGCACTTGTACATGAAATTGAAGCCATTTAATACAAACCTCCTTGTTCAAGCCCTTGGGAATCAGATTCCTGACATCAGGTGAAAGAACTGCCAAGTCAGCAAGTCCTGGTCTGTACCAAGTCCGAGTTCATTTCCATGGCGCCACCCTCTCTTGGGGAACACCTGCCCCAACACCCTCTCAGGTCCACAAAGCCTCCTCCTCACTCTCCCCAAGTCTGTCCCTACATGACGGTTGGAGGAATCTTGGCTAAACCTGCATCTCGTGTCAGGTCCTGCTCCTAACCTTACTGGAGCACCCCTCCAACCCAGAACCAAGCCCATGAAGAATTACCCACTGAGCTCAGCCAGCCCCTGCCCCCACAACAGGCTTCACGCTCCCTACCTCCATGATTCACCCTTGTCCTGGGGTGGGGTCAGCTCAAATGTCACCTCCCCCAAAGGGCCCCCACCCCATTCCACTCTCTCAGAGCTGTGACCTCGGGGCCATGGCTAGGGACCAGCTGGCCACTGGCATGGATTCCTCTGAGGGAAAGGCTCCATCTGACTTGTTCTACAGGGTGTCCCCAGGGCCCGGGAAAATGTGGGTGCTCAATAAATACCAACTGAAGGAGGGGCTTTTCCATCCAAATCCCAGCCTCTGCAGGGCACCTCATAGGGGACCTGGTGCTTCTCACATTCTCCCCAGGGCACTCGAGAGTCCCACCTGCCCCTGCCTACCCCAGTCCCTCCTGTAAACACTGCACGTGGTCAATACAAACTCAAAGTTTCTCCCTGAAGTTGTTCAGCAAAAACTTGAGCTCCACAAGGACCACCATGCTACCCACCTGGCTCCATGCCCCTTCGTGCCCAGTTCATTCTCCCAGATGGAGAACAGGACCCCATGGCACATTCTCAGTGCTTAAGGGGGGAGCCTGACAGAGTGGTGGGAAACTTAGGAGATTCCAGAGTGAACAGGAGACAGGCCTGCCCTCAGGGACATCACCATCCAGTGCCTGCTTAGCACCTGCTGAATGCCCACTATGCACCTGTTCAGTGTCTGATACGTACATCCTGTGTGCTTGCTGTATACCTGCTGGATGACTGCTGTATGTCCACCAAGTACCTGTTACATACCTGCTGAATACACATGTGCCTGCTGAACATCTGCCAAGCACCTGCTAAATGCCTGCCATATGCCCACCCAGTGCCCACTGAGCACTGCCTGCCATGTGTTAGCAGTGCACATGCCTCCAAAATCTCAGCAGAGAGCACACAATGAGCATCTGTGTGCAGGGCCCCATTTTGGATACACTACATGGGTTAACCCATCTAAGTGTCACCCCAGTCCAATGAGGTGGAGACCACTGTGACTCCCACTTCACAGAGAGGGAGTGAACCCCATAGGAGATGTCTGGGTCTAAACTCATCCAGGAGGAAGTAAGGAGAAGCCTGCTGTGGGGCCCTGCCAGGCATTAGGTACTGCAGAATCCTCTGTGCCCATCTGAGCAGCCTGAGGAGGAGGCCTTGACCATACTTCGTTTCCATTTGGAAAATAATAAATACTGACTCTCTCCATGTCCTTGGACCGTAAGGCATTTAGTGGATTCCTTGTTTGTGAACCTGGACCCTCATCTGGCTGGTGGCACCATAGCCCTGCCCCACCAGGGCAGGGTACCCACCTCTGCCTTGGGGCCCAGCTGGACACAGTGGCAGGAGGGAAGGGAGAAGAGGAGGCCAGAGACACCCTGGCCAGAAACAAGAGGCTGTTCCACTCTACAAGCTCCAAGATGAGGTGAGACTTTTCCATCCCTGCCCTTTTCTCTCTAGGTCCCCCATTGTAGGCAGGGGCCCCTACCTTGCCTTCCTTCCTCTCATCTCTCAATAAATGCTGTCATTATTATCCCCTAACTGACCCAAATCAGCCTTCCCTCTGTCCTCACTGTGGGCCACTCCAAGCTGCTGTGCCCACCCCTGTGCCTGGCTGCTTGCATGCATGGAATGAACACAATGAATACGTGGTTTGTAAAACACTAGGGACAACCTCCAAGGTCCTCAACCGATGGCTATGAACTGAAGCTCAGCATGCACCACAGCCCTCCATGGCTGTTTTATGAAATACACCGGGCCTGGGTCAGACACAGGTTCAAACCCAGCACCTCCACATACAGTGAAACATGGGGACCTCTCACATTTCAGTTTCTCATCTGGGCAATGGGGGAAACAAGACTCTTCCTCTGGGTCACTGCAACAACCTATTGGGTACATGCACATGGGCTCTAGCACCTCTAGTCCCTTGTTGCCATCCCACTGTAACTCTCTGTGGTTTCCCATCACCCACATGCAGGGCCTGGCCCAAGGCCCTCCACCACCCAACTGCTTCCCTCCTACAGCTCTGCCCACGCAGACTACGCACCTTGAACAGTTTCCTCAGCTCACCAGGTTCCAGCAGCCTGGAAGGCTCTGCCCCACCCTGACCAACTGGCAAACTCCCAGAGCAGTATGGATGGGAGAACACATACAGCCACCGGGTTAGTCCAGCCTGGGTCCAACCCCAGCTCTTCCACCTCTAACACTCTGAGCCTCAGTCTCCCCCTATAAACCAGAAAGGATGCAATCAGCTGATGGGGATGTTGTCACATGTCTTATGGAATCAGGGGCCTCCACCCACCCTGCTGCACCTGCATAATCCCAGCACATGGAGGGGTGCACAACAGGGCTACTAGGGCCAGCTGGTTCTCTGGGGTACGGCCGTCTTGGGCACTGTAGAGTGTTGAGCTGTATTCCTAATCACCCCCCCAAAGTCATGACAACCAAAATTGTCCCCATATGTTTACAAGTGCCCCCAGAGAGAATCAGCGGGGAACACCTATTTGTGATACTCCCCCGGGACTGCACTCAGGTCAGTACTTCCCCGGTCAGACCCCACCCCTGACCTCTGAATGGCATTTCCCAGAGGGTCCTGTTTCAAAAGAAATCCCCAGCACCAAAGACTAAATCCCAGGCCCTGAGGCCATCACCTCCCTTCACTGGAGCAGCACTGAAGGGAGCCCCAGGCCCTGAGCTGAAACCAGAAACTGCCCCAGCACAGAGAGCAGCAGAAAAGGCCAATGCAGCCTTCCACAATGCCCAGGATGGCCTGGCAGTATAACCTAATTAACCCAACCAGGACCAGAAGGCTCACTGCACTGACAAGAGTCATCTGGCACTGTGCCCCCTGCCAGGTTTGAGGACAGTGAAAGCAAACACCCTCTGGCTGTATGGACCAACAATGACCACTGGGCCACCAACTGAGGGCCAGACAGCCTGCTCACCCCAAAACTGAAGCTGACCTTCTCCCTCCACCTGGCACAACCCTGGTGATTACAGCACCCAAGACTCTCAGCAAGGCCTGCATGGCAGGATTCTCAGACCCCCACTAAGAATTCAGGCCCCATACCGGACCTGCAGAAGCAGAAAATTGGGGAAGTGCAGGAGTCTTATTCTTCAGTTACTAGATGGTTCAAAGGCCCCTGAAAGTGGGAGAACCAGCTCCTACCATACTCTCCATTTTCCATGTTGCTCTAGGTAGTCAGGTCTCAAACTGCAAGTGAGATCCACTGGCCAGGAGTGGCAAACTCCTTCTGTAAAGGGCCAGATGGTAAATATTTTTGCCTCTCCAAGCTATATGGTCTCTATCACAATGACTCAACTCTGCCATACACCACGCATAAGCAAATGAGCATGGCCATGTTCTAATAAAACTTTATTTATAAGAACTAGCCCAAGTAGGCTCTGTGAGCAACTGAAGGTTCTAGTCTGTGGTTTTAATTCCTTGTTCTGAACACCAGCTATGCCTCTTCCCAGCTAGGGCCTCAGTTTCCCCATATGGACAGAGAGAGGGTGGACATCTCCTCTCCGAGGGTAAGTGAGCAACAAGAATAGAGGTTGAATGAAAGCCATATGGTGCTATGCAGGGAGAAGGAACAGAGTGCAGAGGGCACACTTTATCCCTCACAGTAGGATTACAACCCCAAACCCTTACCCCACACCCCCACAACACCCTGCCACGCTCTTGGTCAGTTCCTGATGTCCCCAGAGCCTTGGCTCCTGCTGTTGTCCCTCTGGCTTGTTCACCTTCACTGCTGGACCCAATGCAAAGTGAGGTCCCTAGTTCCTGGTGGTGGCTGAATTAAGAGTCTACCTAGGCCTCAACAGGCAACAAGGTACAACCTGTGAGCCAGCCAGAGAAGGACAGATGTGCACACCTGCAGAGAGCCCTCAGGCCTACTGTCTAAAGATGGTTTCTAAATAACAACATAACTAAAAAAAAAAAAAAAAAAAAAAGCCCAGCTGGTGTGGCTCAGTTGGTTGAGCACCCTCCTGTGCACCATAAGGTTGCCGATTTGATTCCCAGTCAGGGCGCATGCCCAAGTTGCAGGTTCAATCCCCAGTCAGGGTATGTATGGAAGGCAACCAATCAAATGTTTCTCTTTCTCCCTCTCCTCTCTCCCCCCCCCCATATCTCTCTAAGCATGTCCTCAGGTGAGAATTGATTTTTTTTTTTTTTAACTCCTCACCAGAGGATATTTTTCCCATTGCTTTTCAGAGAGAGTGGAAGAGAGAGAGAGAGAGAGAGATCGCAGTGAGAGAGACACACATCAATTGGTTGCCACCCACACATGCCCCAACTGGGGCCAAGGATCAAGCCTGCAAACGAGGTTCGTGCCCTTAGCTGGAATTGAACCAGGGACCCTTCAGTCCACAGGCTAACCACTGAGCAAACCGGGTAGGGCCTCAGGTGAGAATTAGGAAAACAAAATTTATTTTAGAGAGAGAGGAAGGGAGAGGGAGAAAGAGAGAGCAAAAGAAACATCAATGTAAGAGAGAAACATCGATTGGTTGCCTTCCGTACATACCCCAACTGGGGATAGAACCCACAACCTGGCCATGTGCCCTGACTGAGAATCAAACTGGCGAACTTTTGGGGCACAGGACGACACTCAACCAACTGAGCCACTCCAGCCAGGCAAAAAAAAAAAAATTATATATATATATTTAAAGATGGTTTCTATAACGTACCTGGACTCTGCAGGCTCTGTCTCAGCCTGGGGGACAATATCCCAAGCTTGCCATCACAGATGACCACCAACCAGGTGAAACAATAGGAATTTATTCTCTCACAGCTCTGGAGACCAGATGTCTGAAATACAGGTGTCGGCAGGAACACACTCCCTCTGGAGGCTCTAGAAGAGGATCTTTCCTGTCTCTTCCAGCTTCTGGGGCTCTAGGCATCGTTGGCTTGTGGCTACCTCATCCCAATTTCTGCCGTTGTCATCTTATGACCTTCTCCCTATGTGTCTGTGTCCTCTCCTCTTTCATAAGGTTGCTAGTCATTGAATTTAAGACCACCCTGAATCCAGGATGATAGCATCTCGAGATCATTACCCTAATTACATCTGCAGAGTTCTTTTCCAAATAAGGCCACAGTCACAGGTTCTGGGGGTCAGGATGTGGGCAAATCTTCTTAGGAGTCAAGGTGTGCAGCTCACAACCAGAAGAGTACTGAGGCTGCTGGGGCTTTCTGGAGGCAGAGGAAGGCTTCCCATCCTCTCAGCAGAGCAACTGATGGAGTCCTGCGTGCGTGCATGCGTGAAGGCTACAGATGGTACCAGATACTTGGAACAGCCGGCACAAAGGCAAGGATGCCAAAGTCAGGACTGGGTCCAGGACTGGGGGTGGTCTCCATGCTCAGCTCACCCAAGCCACCACTGTACTTTCCTCTAGCCTATGCAGAGCTACCCCTATCACAGGGCAGGACCAGAAGAACACTCCCCTTCCTTCAGTGCAGCCAGAGCTGCAGTTAGGCCAGGTCACATGGACTGCTTTGTGTGCAGGTTTTTTCTGGCCCTGGGACTGCTCCCTGGGATACTCAGAGCCTCCTGTGTCCTGAGCCCCTGGCAAGAGGGCAACACGCCCCACATGCAATCCACCTGCACATATTTTGGCTCTGATGCCAAAATATCACCAAAATCCACTGATCCTGCTCAAGCTACCCCCTGCAACTCCCTAATCTAGACACTGCAGCGGCCTCACAGTCTGCTACCATCCCCTCTCACTCCCTTGCCAGTTCAGCTCACACCCATCTCTGTAGAACAGAAAATGCCCTCAAATAGTTAAATGGAGAGTTACCATATGACCCAGCAACTCCACTCCTTGGTGTACACCCAAGGGAAAGGAAGACCTGCATCCACATGGGCACTTGGAGATAAATGTCCATAGCAGCACTATTCAAACGGCTAAAAGGTGGAAACGACACACATGTCCATCAACTGATAAAAGATAAACAAAATGTGGTCCATCCTCACAATGGAATATTACTCAGCCATAAAAAGGACTGAAGGACTGACACACACTACAACATGGATGAACCTCAAAAAAATCATGCGGAGTAAAAGCCGCCAGAAACAAAAACCCACATAGTGTGTGATTCCATTAATATGAAATGTTCAGAACCGGCAAATCCATAGAGATAGAAAGCAGATTAATGCTTGCCAGAGGCTGGGGTAATGAGGAGTGACTACTAATGGGGATGTAGTTTCCTTCTGGGGTGATAGAAATGTTCTGGAACTAGACAGAAGTAATGGTTACACAACACGGTGAATGTGCTAGAAACCATTGAACAGTACACTTTAAGTGGGTAGGTTGGATGTATTGGGAATTACATCTCAATACAGCTATTACATAAATAAGCAGCAGCTCAGGCTTCTCACCATCACAAACACCACTTCCTCAGGTGGAATCCAGGGTTCCCAAAGCCACTCCAGCTTCACCTCTCTCACTCTCTCTCCACAAGCTAGTCTCTCTGTCCTCTGACTTGTCCTCAACTTTGCCAAGCCTTTCCACCTCAGGGCTGTGCATCTGTCTGTCCCACACCTGGGGTGCTCTTGCCTGGCATGAGGGCCTCTGTCTCACTGTCCAGGTGTTAGCCTCCCCCGTCCCAACCAGTCAGTCCACATCACCCTGCTTCTTCTTTCTGAAAGTGTGCTTCATTCATTTGCAGCAATTCTCTTGTTCCCCCTAAAACCACATCTGCTCCTCAAAACCACAGCCTTCATACACTCTGTATGCTATATTATGCACCCAACATGATCCCTGGGATACACTGTACAATCAAAAACATCATTATGTGGAATGAACATGCTACCCCAACTTTATAGCTCAGGATTCAAAAAGTAAAAAACCTATTCAAACTCACATAGCAGAGCACCATAGCCCCTCCCTGCATATCATGCTACCCAAGTCTGAAGATGGTAAAGGAACACCCACCCCTCTGCAACACAGAAAGTGGTCTCCCAAACATTACATCCTGTCCCCCACCCAACCTGGCCCTCCTGTCCCTGCTCCCCAGGGAGATGATAGCGTCAATTTGTTCATCACACACTGAATGCCTACTGACTGGCCTTTCACATGGGAAGGCACTGCAGGCATGTCCATCACCACTGAGGACTGCCAGCAGACACATGGAAACATGAGTGGTCCTGCTCACTCCAGGAGCGGGCAAGCTGTCCTGCAGAATTCACAGGAAAGGAGCAGCTACCAACAGGGCCATGCCCCATCTGTTAGCATGTGCAGGTGAAACCCTGGTGTCTACTGCAGAGGGAGGCAATGAGGGAAGGTTGCAGCCAGAGAGAGGGGCAGGGGCCCTGCATCAAGTGGGTTCACTCACCTGCACCAGGTACTGCAGACATGCCATTTGCCACAGGCAATGGCCAAATGGGCTGGGAACAAGTTTGTCCATCCTGGTCCCATGTGGGAAACAAGCCATCAGCCTGCCCAGGTGGCACAGCCATAAAAGTAGGGGAAGAGCTTTAAACTCTACCTGCTCAGGTGCAAAGGTTGCGCCCCTGCCCACTTAGCATTCCCTCCAAACTGAAGGTTTCTGGGCCTCAGCACTGCTGACATCTGGGGCCAGATCACTCACTCTCTGTGAAAGGGCCATCTGTGAATTGTGGGGTGGTGAGCGGCATCCCTGTTCTCTACCCACCAGGTGCCAGTGGCACCCTCTCCCCCAGTCAAGGCAACCAAAAATGTCTCAAACCATTGCCATATCCTCTTGGGGGGCAGAAATGTCCCCAGCAGAGAACACTGCTCAGTCTCTAAAACCCAGTGTAAGTTCACTTCTGCCCGGACACCATGCCCACCCCACCTCCCCAAATCCTGAAGAGAAGGCAACAGAGAATTGGGGGAGGAGATGGGAAGTGGTAACCAGGGTTGAGAAATGCTGTCTACGTATCCAAGAAATATTTTCTAAATTCATCAGTGCATGAATGGACAAACAAAATGTGGTCCATCCATACAATGGGATATTATTCAGCCATAAAAAGGAACGAAGTTTTCTGATTCATGCTACAGCATGCATGAACCTTGAAAACATCATGCTGAGTGAAAGAAGGCAGTCACAAAAGGCCACATAGTATATGACCCCATTTACATAAAATGTCCAGAATAGGTAGGGAGAGAAAGCAAATTGGTGGTTGTCAGGAGCTGGGGGAGGAGGAAATGGGGACTGACTGCTCATAGGTACCAGATTTCTTCTGGGGGAGATGAACATGTTTTGGAGTTAGACAGCGGTGATGGTTGCACAACTCCATAAATACACTAAAAATCACTAAATTGTACACTTTAAACAAGTGAATTATATGGTATTTGAACTATATCTCAATAAAGCTGTTAAAGAAACCTTTTCAACAACAATAATCCATTTCCAACCCCAAGGCAGAAACAGGACCTCCAATCATGAAGACAGCCATAAACTTCACATAACCCACTTCTTCCTGTTATACTATATACATTTGACACCTACTTGTGCTAGCACACACTACATGCTAGAGACAAGAGGATATGGACACTCATGCCCTCAGAAGCCCTGACTTACAGGGTCACTCCAGTTGCTCACTTTCATTCATTCATTCATTCTCCAACCATCTCTTCCTGAGTGAGAACAAGAGCTGCTGGAGCAGGAACAGGCAGCACCTGGCTGATAGTGAGCACCCAATCAATATGTGCCAAATAAATGCATGTAAATGAAGACACATTCTAGCCTATAAGGTCACAATCTCAAAGAGAAACAAGTAACTAGTTAGAAAAGAACATAACCTGAAAATTCCACCTGAGGAATTAGATTGAAGCTGAAGTCACAGATGTAGGTCTGCCTGGGATGGTCAGATCAGTGGCCAAATCCAGAAACCAGCAATATGAGTGTCAAATCCTCTCTGAGGCCCCCAGGTGCAGGGTGGGGGTCCCATTGCTCTGCAGAAATACAGTGGACATTACCAATACCTGTGCAAAGTGTGCTTGCTTCCTGATCCACAAGGAAGGGTTTGCTAGACACACTTCACAAAGAACATAAGGCCTGAGGAGCTTAGTACTTTGCCGTGATCATGTGGCCAGAGAGCTGAGGCTCGGGAGAAATGCCACGCCACCAATCCTAGCCCCAACAAAGCCCATGCTCCATGTCCATAGTTGCTTCCCAGGTGAGGTTAGCAGGTAACCAGGCCTGCCTCTGCACACTGAACCCAACCAGCCACCTTAGGAAACCTGACCCTCTACCCTGTTCCTAAAGGCCAGGGGACATCTACAGGTAGCTGTCCTTTGTCTCAGTGGGGGGAACATCACCTGGTTCTGACTATATAGGCTGCATGGGGAAGGGGCAGCTGTCTCCACTCTAAGCTCTAGGACTGAGCACATCTGCCTTCCTAACCCTCTTCAGGTCCCCACAGGAGAGGACAGCTGACCTTGTCCTCAGGTGTCCAAAAATTCTATTCCACCTCACATCTGCAAGTGGGGGCATGTGTCCTGCTGACATCCAGGAAATGAAGCACAGGCACCAATGATGTAGAGACACCTGTCCCTTCAAGTATCAACAATGTGGGGTCACCTGTCCCTTCAAGTAACAATATGGGAGCACCTATCCCATCCCCAAGTGCCAGTGATGCTTTCAAGCAATGCCCAATTCATACACCTGTCATCCTGTCTCCCCTAAGTAGAGTAAAATGGGAGCACCTATCCCCCTCAGATAGCGATGATGTGAAAACACCTGTCACCATTAGGTTACAATGATGTAGTGGTACCTGTTCCCTCCAGATAATGATATAGAGGTCCCTGCCCCTCCAGGTAACAATGATATGAGAGCACCTGTCCTCCTCTCATCCGGGGAGCAATGATGTGAGGGCATGTGTTCCCCTCAGGTAGCAATAATATTGGGACACCATTGTTACCTACACCATTAGGTAACAATGATGTAGTGGCACCTGTTCCCTGCAGGTAGTAATGACATGGAGGCCCCTGCCCCTCCAGGTAGCAATGATGTGGGGTCACCTGTCCCCCCTCAGGTACTGATGATGTGGGGCCCCAATCCCGCCCACGATGCCCAGGGAGAGGGGACACCTGTCCCCTCGGGCCAGGCCAAGCCCCGCCCCGCGCCCCGCCCCCGCCGCGCGCCCCCGCCCTGTGCACGCGCTGGACACGCGCCTTCTCCTCCTCCCTCTCGGCCCTGAGGGGTCGACGCGGCAGTCCCCTCACCCGCGCGGCCCGCGTCAGGCTCAGGTCCTTCATGACCTCCTCGAAGGCCGCCGTCTCCTCTGCCTGCTTCTGGTTGTGCAGCGCGATCTTCTCGCTGAATTTCCGCGGATTGTTCGAAGTCGCCATCTTCTCGCCGCCGCCTCCTCCTCCTCCTCCGCCTCCTCCGCCTCCTCCTCCACCTCTTTACCCCCCTCCCCACTCGCCAGTGCCACCGCGCAGGCGCCGGCCAGGCCAGCGGGCGGTGGGTGATGCGCAGGCGCGGCAGTGGTCCGAAGCGACGCAGGCGCACGGAGGAGGCAGGCGGGAATGGGGGTGACAGCGCATGCGCTCGCTCCGCCCGCGCTGTCGCTACCCAAAGGTGGGGAGCGTATGGAAATTTCGGCGCAGGCGCAGTGGGCTGCCTCCTGGACCGCTGGACAGCGGCCGCTAGATCCTCCAAGAGGGGACAGCCAGACCCAAACCTTTTCAATTTACCAGGATGGAGCCAACACCTTCCAAGGACAGGGCGCACCCTGAGGCTGAGACTGGGCTCGGGCCAGTTCAGCTTTGAGACCTGTCCAGGACGTTGCTCATTCCTGCATTCATTCGCTCAACATTTATTGAGAGCCAATATGTACCAGGCAGACGTGGTGGTCCCTGCCTTAATGGGGTGCACAGTCGGGGAGGGTTGAGACGTAACCCACCAACAGATGACCCAAGAACTTTTCAGATGGAGATAAATGTAACGGGGGAAATAATTCAGTGATGGGAAGAGGGTTGAGAGGGCTGGGTGAAAAAGGTGAAAGCAAGTTCAAATTGCCAGTTATAAAAATAATCAAGGGGATGTAAAGTACAGCATAGGAAATATAATCAATAATATTGTAATATCTGTATGGTTATCAGATGGGTACTAAATTTATTGCAGTGACCACTTCATAAGGTATATAAATGTCTAATCACTATGTCGTACACTTGAAATTAATATAATATTGTATGTCGACTGTAATTGGAAAATAATTAAAAATAAAAGTTTTTTTTGAAGAATTCAGTGATGGGCTGGCAGGAGGCTGATGTTATGGAGGGAGGTTCCCACCACCACCACCATCATGGAAGTGGTGGGACATCTGAGCTGAGGCCTGACCCTTGTGAGCAGCCCCAGCCCAAAACCTGGACATCATCCTTAATACCTTCCTTTCTCTACCACCTCATATTGTACCAGTTCCTATTCTCTAGATCCTTAAGCCCAAACAACCAGAACTACATAGCTTCAGCCTCCTCTCTGTGAATTTATCCAGTCCAGTCTTGCTCAAGGGTACTGGTTTTGCCATGGGTGCTAAAGGAAAGGTCCAGAAATCCCACCCAGACCCAGCAGTGAATGGGATAGTAGAGTTTCCCAGATGATAGAGGGATGACCCAGAGAAAAGCAAAAGGGGTTCTGTTTGACACCCAGCTGTCCCTCCCTAAGCAGAGGGACCCCAACCACCAATATCAAAGGTTCATATTCAGGACACCCTAGGGATTATCCGGCATGAGAGGAAGGAAGCCAGGGGGATGGGGGGCAGCTGTAATTGCACAAAAAATACACTTTTTACTAGAGCCAGGAATGGCTGAAGGAGAACCCCAGTGGAGGTCATAGGGGGACAATTATTTTTTCCAAATATGCTTTTAGTGCCACTTTCCAACCGTTTAATTAAATGTCCATATTAAATATATGCACATACATAGATTTTAGTTTGGAGTGTCCTGGGCACTGCCACTGCTCCATTTTACCCTTCTTGTTCATATAGTCTTGAGAAACTTCATGGACTTTAGCATTTTTGCCTAACCAGCATCTGTCCCCCTTTTAGGTATCAACAACTAACTGCCCTACAGGAAACACTCATTCTGACTTTCAGCCCATGAGTTGTG
This sequence comes from Miniopterus natalensis, assembly GCF_054644295.1. Classification (NCBI taxonomy): domain Eukaryota; kingdom Metazoa; phylum Chordata; class Mammalia; order Chiroptera; family Miniopteridae; genus Miniopterus; species Miniopterus natalensis. Next base: position 72,166,437 of record NC_142084.1, on the reverse strand, counting down.
AATGAAGCTGATCTCACCAACTCCCTCTCCTCACAAACACCTCTTGTCACGGCTTAGACAATCAACAGAGCCCACTGCTGTGACTTGACCATCAGGGTTGGTTCAGGGAAGGCATGTGACCCAGTTTTGCCCAATGAAAGGCAATTCTGGAAATTTTGCCTGAACCATGGGAAAGTGAAGCACCCTCTTTGCTTGGACCAAGAGAGTGAACACATACAGAGGAAAACAGAGACAGAAGTCTAGAGAAGACACTGTCTGAGCTCCTGGATCCAGTCATTCCTTAAGATAGACAGCCCTGCCCTGGTCAGTGTTGCTCAGTGGTTAGAGCCTCAGCCCATGCACCGAAGGACTGCAGGTTCAATTCCTGGTCAAGGACACATACCTGGGTTGCAGGTTCATTCCCCAGCCCCAGTCGGGCACATGAGGGAGGCAACCAGTTGATGTGTCTCTCTCACATCAATGTCTCTGTCTCTCCCTCTTCCCCCCTCCCTTCCACTCCATCTAAAAGCAAAGGGAAAATATCCTTGAGTGAGGATTTAAAGAAAAAAGATAGACAGTCCTGCCTTTTCACTTGTGTCAGCCAATAATTTATTCTCTTTTTTGCTGAAGTTGATTTGAAGTCCATTTTCTGTCCCTGGCACTAACTGAGACTGCAGCTTCTGGAAGTCAGGTGCAGGGCTGGGCATACTACAAAAGTGCTTCTCATTCCTGTCACCATTTTGTGAGAGTGGAGAGGAAATAGAGACAGAGCGCACAGATGGCAACTGCCCCATAGCAAGTTAAGCGCCAGAGCCAGAACTCAGGCCTGACAGCAGAGCTCCGCTTCCTTCTCTGCACTGGGTTTTGTAAGGTTTAAATGAGATTAACACAAGTCAAGTGCCTGGCTCATAAGTGCTCAAAAGATGGTGGTTACCCTGATCACTTCCATATGTCTGCACTAAGCTGGTTTCCCGGCACAGAAAGAGAAAAGATTTGGGGGAGGGAGGGCAGGTGTTATCAGGTCACAAAAATGTGCCATGCCTACAGGGCAGAGGTGCTTGCCCTATTCACCCCTCACCTCAGCAGTAACAAGATCCATCTTAAACCCTGGTGATGAGTCAGAGAAATCCATGAGCCTACTCATTGCACAATGGCCAGACCTTGACCCAAAACTTCCTCCAGCTCCACTGACCCTTAGTACCAAGGAGGGAGAGGCCAAGACATCTGGTGACCCAGGAAGAACCCAGACCTGATGTTTTCGCTTTCTTAGTTCATCAAAGAAAGCTGCTGCCATCCAGTATGGCCCAGGTAGTGCTTTTTGGAGCAGCCTGTGGTCTTTGTAAACTGGGGTGGATCTCATGGTCTCCATCACACTTGGGGAAAAGAATCCACCCTCTTCCTAGTGGCCCACGATGCTCTTGCCCCCCCTCCCTGGCCCTTCACTGTAGCTACTCTGGCCTCCTTACTCTTCTACCTCCAGGTCTTTGCACATACTGCTGATTTTTCCCTGACTGCTCTCCCCACAGATCCTTTTATGGTTGGCACCTTCTCATCTTTCAGGCCTCTCCTCTGAGAGCCCCTCCCCGAGGGCCCTATCGGAAGTGTGCCCCTGCATGTGTCGCATGACCAGGGAACATCACACTCTCTAAAGGCAGCTGTTTCCAGGGTCCTGTCTGCTCCCCTATAGACTGAGCTGAGATCAAAAGCTGAAAGTATATTCACCCTTCCCAAACACTACAGGGGTAGAGTTCCCTGTGTGATGCAGAAAGGACACAGACACACCCAGTTCCTTAATCTTAAGGTTTGTTCTCTGTTCCTTGAAGGCTCTGAGTTCTTTAGGCCTCATATTATACTTGTCTGTTCATTCTGTTTTCCTGGGTCTCCAGAGCTAACACAAGACTAGGCACAGAGGGGTAATTAGGAAGTGTTTGTTAAATGAATCATTTTCTGCCTGGGAAACTCCTATTCATCCCTCCTCCAGAAAGGCCATCCTGACGCCTAAGGAGAGCTGTGTTCCTCACTCTAGGCTCACCCAGCTGGGTCCTTCTCCAACCAATCCTGATTTGAAGGCACTGGGAGTGTCCAACTGTTGAATAGTTTCACTTTAGTTACGGAGAACATCCAAGTGTAAGCTAAGAGGAGAGTCCTTATAAACCACTTCCTGCTGCTTCCAGGATTTAATTTTCTCTCATCTCCTCCATAGATCTGCCTGGCACCATTTGTTCCTTGCCAGTTTCCCCAGCATTATCTCCCACCCTTCCCTTTCTAATTCCCTCCACTCCAGCCTTACTGCATCCTGCTCAGGGCCTTTGCCCAGGCTGTCTTCCTGTCTAGAATGCCCTTTCCCCTGCATTCAGGCCATAACACTCCAACATAAAATCTCTAAATACAGGCTAAATGAAAACCTAAACTGCTGAGCATTTCTGCGTGGCCCAGCCCTTGCTGATTCTCCAGCTGTCTGACAACAGGAAAGCGACTTCACCTCTCAGAGCCCAGCTGCCCTCCCATGTTAAATATGAACAGTGGCAATCCTCATAGCAGGTTCTTGGGAGATTAAATAGATAATGAGAATAAAGCACTTAGCTTAGTGTCTGCTCTCTCACCAGCACTCAGTAACTGTTAAGGGAAGCATACCTTATTTTGAGATGTGAGTTTTCATGCCTTGCTTTTCTACACTGCCTTATATGGAATCTTGGTCTATCTGGGGTACCCACATTGCATGGAGGTGACTTTGGGTCATCGAAATGAGGAGGCAAAAAGGAAAGCCATCCAGGGCATGTCTTTGACTTCCAAACCAGACCTTCATCAGACAGAGTTTTAAAAGGCAAAGCCAGAGCCGGTTTAATTATAATGTGAAAGGAAGAACCAGGCAATAGAAGCCATAAATGCCAGACACAGTGCTCACTCCTTACAACTGAACAGGAAGAGGTTAGAGGATAAAGGTCCCTGGGGCCCCCACCTGGGGCTGAGTGTGGGGCGGAGGGTGAAACAGGGCAGGATTGCCAAGGAGAGTGGCAAGAGGCTGGAGCTGAGGGGGGTAGGGACCCAGGGGATTGGCTCTAGGTGATGGTGGGACTGGGCAGAGCAAGCAGTCCAGTTCCTCCCCTGCAACCACCATGCAGAGGGGACATCCAGTGACAACACAATGCTGATACTAGGCTGAGCTGCAGCTGAACTCCCCCACCCAGAACTCCTCCCCGCTGCCCAAAAACCGAGGACACTTACAGTCCCAATCTACGTGATAAAAGAGAATTCCCAACCTTCAGGGGCACTGGCTTTTCTTTCTGGTGGCCCAGCATCTGAATACCCATCCAAGTCTAGGGAGTCCCCACCATGGGAAGCCAGCCCCATAATGACAACAGAAACCCCAGAGCCAACAGTGTGATGGATTAAACTGTGGACCTCAGTTCCCCATTTGTTCCTGTGTCCCACCCTGTGCCACACCACAGTGCATCCTTCCTTTGTAAAAAGGAAGATATTTCCCAGCCCTGATTTTGGGCTTGGTCGTGTCATTAGCTTTGGCCAATGGCATATGGGCAGAATGCTGGCCTAAGGATGAAGATAGGTAAGGCTAAGCACCCCCTCACCCCACCCCACCCCGATATTCCATAGCCTTGCACCTGGAAGCAGAGCTGCTCAACTGAGAGCAGCATAGAATAGGCATCCCATATGAGTCACAGGCACATGAAAACCACCTATTAATTTATTTCATTAATCCTCACCCAAGGATATTTTTTCCATTGATTTTTAGAGAGTGGAAGGCAGGGAGGGAGCAGAGGGGAGAGAGAGAAACATCCATGTGAAAGAGACACATCAATTGGTTGCCTCCTGCACATGCCCCAACTGGGGCTGGGGGTCAAACCCAAAACCCAGGTATGTGCCCTTGACTGGGATTCCAACCTGGGACTCTTGGGTGCTTGGGCCGATGCTCTAACCACTAAACCATACCGGCCAGAAACCACCCATTTATTTTTGCATACCACTGAGACTTGGATTGTTTGTTACACGGTGGCAGCAGCTAACTAGCACATTCATATACTCACTTTACCAGGGATCCAGGCAGATAGGTTGGCACAGGGCATGGGCTAGGCCAATAGGATATTTCCACTCAGGAACAAGTGATGCAAAGAAACAGCATCAGGGCAGGAGCATCCACTTTCCAGGGGAAGCTATGGCTGAGTGCCAAGGGCAGATGACATTGCCAGTTGCGACATATGGACTCTGTGGCAGTGGCAGAAGCATCCTCACCAGTCCGTCCTGACCTGTCCTTGCCACCTCGATTCTTACTGTTTTCTGAGCCTGGTTTTTCAGCCTTCCCACCACTTCTGTGAGCAACCCAACAGCCCTCCAGTGTACATCTTTGCAACTGAAATCAGCCAGTTTCTGTTGTTTGCAAATAAAACCCCTGACTTACATTAAGACTAGGAAACCCCAACATCCGTTACCTTTATATTATAATTTTGTAAGTGTCTGGGTTGCAAATAACAGAATGGCTGATCACTAGTATCTTAAGATACTAAGTATCTTAAGCAGCACAAACACTGTGATTCTCAGAAAAAGGAGCCTGAAGATTAGAGGTTCCAGGATGGGACTGGGGGACTCGATTTCAGGGCTCTGGGAGGCAGCAACTCTGTGCCTCTCTTTAACTTGCTCCTCATGGCCACAAGAGGGCTGCAGAAACTCCTGGCATCGTGTCCTCATAGAAAGCATTGGCAATAAGGCTTCTCCCATGACCAGAAACCCCCACCCCAGACCTTCCCTTAAAGCTGTTGGCCAGAGCTGGGAAATTTGCCCAGACTGAAAACAACCCCAGCAAAAGGCGTTACCAAGAAAAGCTGAGCCAAATCCTAAATTAACCCCCACCCAAAGCTGGGCACACTGCTGCTGGCCCCAAATCAGGACTCTGTGAGTGAGGAGGGAGAAATGGCTGCAGGGATGGCAACAGCAGGGGCAGCCACAAGAATTAAGCTGGGGTCTTTTCTTTCATAAAAAAAAAAAAAAAAAGTTTTTATTGACTTTAGAGAGAGGAAGGGAGAGAGAGAGACGGGGCGGGGGGAGAGAGAGAGAGAGAGAGAAACATCGATGTGAGAGAGAAACCTCAATTGGTTGCCTCCTGCACACACTCCAACCAGGGATGTAACCTGCAACCTGGGCATGTGCCCTGACCAGGAATCGAACTGATGGCTGAGACACAACAGCCAGGACTAAGCTGGGGTCTTGTTGTGGGGGGAGCATGGCCTCGTGGATCACCTGCCCTTGGGGTCCATGGATCACGCCCACAGACACTAAGAGTAGATGAGGCTCTGCTCCCACTTCCCCACCCAGAACCTCTCATTTGTGCAACAAGCATTCCCAACTATGCCTCCTGGGACACACAGCCAGGTGCCCCTAATAAAACCCGTGCACAGAGACTCCACCATGAGAAGTGAAATCTCCGGGGCCTGTGAGAACAGAGGAGCTGTAGCTGCATTCCAGGACACAAAGCCAGGGGCAGATTTCCAAACTGGCCAGGTCTGGGGCAGATTCCCACCTCACACGACTCCCCTGAGGCCCCTTTGGCCCTTGCTGGCTGAAAAGCCCCAGAAGTCACACTTGGCCTCCCTCTCACGGGCCTACATCCCACTGTCCCCAGAGACAGTGTTTTCCCACAGCCCCGGCCCAGGTGCAGAGGGAGGCTCCAGGAGCCAAGTCCAGGGCTGCGGTGGGGAAGCAGGCCATCTGGAAGGAGATGGGCTTTCCCCAAGCTTGGTCCCCATGCACAGTGGACGCTGCCCTGGGCGAAAGGTGAAGAGAAGTGATAAGGTGATAGGCCGCAGACTCCTTCAGGGTGCCAGACAAAAAGGGCGAGACTGGCCCAAGGGTGTGTGCACAAGCTATTTGTTCAACTGTATATGAGCAAGAACGTGTGTGCAGGTATGCCTGAGTGTGAGCGTGTGTGCATGTGTGTGCAAGCCTTTGTGTGTATGGGTACACATGGTCTGTCTTTCTCCAAAGGACACAAACGTTCACAAAGTAAAGTTTCAAGCCAGCTTCTGCTAAATTAAAAACAGCTTTTTCGTGTTTAAAGTTTACAATACGAAAAATAATTTTCCTTTCTTCCGGGGGGGTGAGTGGAGAAGGAGGGGTAGGGGGCCCCCGAGAACATTCCATGAACCAGCCCAGACGGTTACGCACAATCGAACAGTTAGATACGGCAGCGCCCCCTCCACCCTGCACAGGCACCTCTGCCAGCTCATTGGGGACAAGATGTTCTGAGGTGTGAGCTGATCTGGGGGAACTTGCAGCTGGCAAAGGCTTCTCACTGCCCCCCTGAAGGGGCTGTGCCTCTAGCAGAAAAGGGTTCTCTTGGGGGAGCTCAGGTTAGGGAGGTGAGAAGAGGCTGAAATGTTCTAGTAAGTCCCCAAGGGCCACAGCTTTCCTTTCAATGCCCCTGGAAGCGTGGGCTCCTTCCTGGTTCCCAACCAAGTTCCCACTTCAGCACTGCCTCTCCACTCGATCTCACCCTGGGGGCCCCATGGCTGCTGGTTGGGAGCACCAGGCCTACGGTATGTTTTGAGGGTGACCTGGAAGCCTCCCCTCTCAGAAGGCTATATGTGAACTGTAGTCAGTCTCTACTAAAGTGTAGCTCTGTTCAGAGTGAGGCTACCACAAAATCAAGGACTGGGGGCAACTCATGCAGCTCTTGGGCCTCCATGGAAGCATATTAACTTCATGCTGTTTTTAGGCCTGCCCTTTCTCTTCTGCATTGCAGCCTCTGGAAAGAGGAGCTCCATGGCCATCCGATCTTGCACCCAGGATGGAGGAAATGGAGACAGAACCTGTTAGGGCTGAGGGCTGGCTGGTGGCAGGGGGCTAGATCACCGGACACATAGAACAGCCTGGGGAGTAGCCAAAGACCACCAGGTTTACCCTCTGTCTTCCCAGCATCCAGTGGAAGTCCCAGCCCCACTTCCTGCTGCCCTCACTCACATCCCTGAGCTAAAGACTGGCCCCCCTTCCAGCTCCTCTATGAGGATGGGAAAGGGTGAGGTGGGAGAGGGGCCCCCAAATGCACAGAGAACAGGAGGAATCTATGACCTATCAGGCTCCCCAAGCTCAGTGCTGGGCCTGCTCCATCTTTTCACCATAACATTTTTATTAAATACAAGGAAAATATTAGGAGACGACGTCTGCTAAGGTATGAGGTTAATTCTTTACACAGCGAGTGGGTCACAGAAACATGACATCAATCGTCTGTTAGCAGCAGAAGAGACACTTTAAGTTGCCCCAAGGGTATAAATCCCATTTATAAGACAGCAGTGCTGGCCTCTTAAAAAAAAGCAAAATGGAACAACAAAAAAAAGGTTTAGAGACCAAAACAAATGTGGCTAGAAATGTTGTAAAGTCCTTGAAGAGAGAGGCTCCCACCCTCCTGACTTCCCAACTGGCCTTGGGCCAGGTGGCACTTCAACCTGAACACAGAACAAGATGGGAGTACAGGGCTAGAGAGTAGATGAAATGAAAACTCTTGAACAGACCTATGGAATGCAGATGCACTGGGATTCTAAAGCAGCATCCTCCTTTATCCATGGGACAGGGACATATCAGCCCAGTGGAACAGGGACATATTGGCCCAGTTCTCCTCAGGGCCCCCCATGTGGCCTAGTGCCCAGTGGAAGGCTCGACGCCCATAAAGACCATCTCTGGGAGCTGGCTGTGATTTTTCCTCGTGAAAGCAGATGAGCAAACACGGTGAGGTGCTTGGACCAAGGGCAAGAATAGGGACAAATACTGAACCCTCCTCCGTGGCCCCCTCCCACTCAGCAGCTTGGGCTTATTGGGGAGACAGTCTCCTGGTCATTACTCCAAGCTGGGTACTTCCAAGCCACTCCAGCTCGAGATGTGGGGTACAGTTATTTAAAAATACATGTGCGCACCCTGGCCAGTGTTGCTCAGTGGTTAGAGCGTCAGCCCATGCACCAAAGGGTCATGGGTTCGATTCCTGATTAAGAGAACATACCTGAGTTGTAGGTTCGGTCCCTGGCCCCAGTCGGGGCGAGTGCAGGAGACAACCAATCAGTGTGTTTCTCTTACATGGATGTTTTTCTCTCTCTCCTTCCCTCCCTCCCTTCTACTCTCTCTAAATATCTATGGGAAAAATATCCTTGGGTGAAGATTAACAAAAACAAACAAACAAGTGCAAAAGAAACTTGGGAGGGGGAGAGTGGCACACCATGAATTTGGAATAACACTAATGAATCGGCATCTGAACATCTGGAGACTGCCAGGCCAAGGGATGGGAGAGAAGTGGGGCACAATACCCCCAAAAGACCACCAATTCCTGCCCATGAGTGAGGACCCTGTGCAGAGGAGAAAACCACCTCAGGCTTAAGTTTTCTGCCACAACACATCGGCCTCTTCACTGGCAGGCTCCCTGGGCAGAGCCAAGATCTACTTTGGGAAGGAAGGACTTAGGAAGGAGGTTTATCAACACAGTGGGCCTATATAGCTAGCCAGCCCAGGTGTAGGGAGGCCTAAGGTTCTCCATAGGACATGTGCTCACCAAGCCCCTGGCAAGAACAGCATGCAGCCAGGTCATGGGTGTGGTGGTGGTGGTGGGAGTGTCCCGGAAGCTACCTCCTGCTCCCAGCCCGGGGCAGCAGGACGGGGACACAGGCGATGCCAGCAAAGGACTCAGGGAAGTGCAGGTCACGCTCCCACTCATCTGTCTCGGTGTTGTATACCTGCACAATGCCTGTCACATTGTTGAGGCGCCAGTTATAGCCCCCGACAACATAGATCTTTCTGTCCAGCAGGCAGCAGCCAGCCTCTGACTGGCCGGCCCTCATGGGGCTCACACTGGTCCACTGGTCTGTCTCGGGCACATAGTATTCCACAGCCAGCACGTCAAAGCAGCGGTCCATGTGGTCCATGCGGCCACCCAGGGCATAGATGCGGCCGCCAGCACCCACCATGGCATGCAACACACGGGGTTCACTCATGGGTGCCTTGAACTCCCACTGGTCGGCCGCGGGGTCGTAGCAGTGTAGGGCCTTCTTGTCCTCCACTGAGATGCCGTAGCCACCTGAGATGTAGAGGCGACCCCCAGCTGAGGCACCTGCATGGCCCCAGGTGCGGCGCTTCAGTGAGCAGGCATAGCCCCATTCATTGCGCCGAGGACAGTATCTTTCAACTGAGGCCAGGCTGCCTGCCCGGTTACGGCCGCCTGTGGCATAGACCATGCCACACAACACATTCAGCTGGAACTGGATGCGGCTCTCCTGCATGGCCTGCAGGCGCAGCCACTGGTTCAGGTGAGGATCATAGCGGTAGCAGGCATCCACCGCACCCTCACCGCTGCGGTATTGCAGGTGCTGGCCCCCGGCCACGTACACGAAGTTGTCCAGCACAGCCACACATGTGTGGCTGCAGCCTACCTCCATCTCTGTGAGCTCACGGAAGTGGCAGGCTCCTGGCTCAGGCAGCTGATATACTTTGTTACTGACAGCGTGGTCACTGTCAGTATAGGGTGTACCACCAAAGGCCACCAGCGAGGGCACGTCAGAGCGCACAACTGTGCGGGGGGACTGCATCTCATGCTGCCGGAAAGGCAACACCTGGTAGTTGAAGGCCTCTAGCAGGTACTGGCGGCACAGCACGTCCTCTACCATGAGGTCCAGTGTCTGCACACTGTCCACCAGGTCAGACGAGTGCATGAGTGGGAAACGGATATGGCAGAGCACATGGCTGGCACGTGGCCGCCGGGCAGGGTCATGCTGCAGCCAGCGAACAGCAGCATGGAACAGGTCGATCTCAGCACAGCTTTGTAGCCGGTTGCTCTGCAGGAAGAAGACAAGGCGCTCCAGGGGCAGCTGCAGGAAGTCTTCTTCCGCAGCGATCTGCAGGAAATGCCGGAAGGTGAAGGCATCTACTGACTCTTTGAGTGAGGCCAGGCTGAAGGTGGTGGCCATGTGACCAATGTGCAGGCAGGTCTCCACACTCATGGCAGCCTTGAGGAACTCCTCGCACAGCTCCACCACTGGCAGCATCTGCAGGAACACAGCTGCGCCCAGCACATCCTGCACACAGTCCAGGTCCAGAGTCACCTCGGCACTGTAGGCAAAGTCAATGATGTGCCGCAGGCCACGCGCTGACAAGCCCTTCAGCTCAATGATGTCCTGGCTTGCTTCCCTCATTCCACCTGTGAACATGGCCCTGAGGATCAGAAACACAGCATGTGGGTTCAGGGCACCAATAGACGTTGTGGTCACTGGGATGGCCTGGCCCTGAGAACTGTGAGCAAGCTTAGCCCACTAGGGGAAAGCAATCCAGGTGTGCATTAAAGACATGCAAAAAATAAAAGAAAGATTTTTCAATCCGCCTCAAGCCATGTATCTTCCTACCAATACAGCAATTCTGTATTCTTCCCCTCTTGTGGGGCCCTACCCAACCTCACCCAGATGTATGCAGTATGCAGCACTCAGGTGGGCTGGTCCAGAGGCTGGGGATCAACTCCTCCATCGCCCCCTTTCCTCCTCCCTCCCCCCCCCCCCCCCCAGCTCAAGGCATGGCGGTGTGGCTGTGCAGGAGGAGACCAAACATTAGCTTTGGCTCTGAGGAAAAGTTTCCAACCCCACATCAGTGCCAAGCCATGAACACCAGTCCCTCAGTGAGCTAAGGAAATATAGCAGGGACCCCAAGGGAAGACACACCATAGTTCACAGAGTCCAGTCCTTCCCCAGCACACTCACCTGGACAGATGGCACCATCTTCTGCCTGAGTCTCAGCCACTATCACACAGGGATGGGAAGGGAATAAGGGTCCCAAGTTGGAGAACTCATTGGGGGACCCCACTGGGGTCATTGTTATGTCCAGAGAAAGGCCCAGGCAGTCAGGAAAGCCCCTAAAAATGATCCACAGGAGTCCCAGCCCACTGTGAGATGCCCTAGTGAGTGACTCCAGGTTCTGTCAGCTATGCTGTCCTGCTCTGGGGCACAGGACCTGGGACACAGGACCTGGGTCACAGCCCCCCACAGCCTTCAGGAGGGCCCTTGACAGGAAGAGAGGCAAGAATCCCAGGGCCTGCTCAGAGTTTGTGGGAGGTTCTAAAAGATGGTACATGGGAAGCTCCTCTCACAGGTCAAGCTGGTCTTTCATTGTAACTGTGGCTGCCATCAACGTACATCGTGATGGATGACCTAGGAGAGGTAACTTCCTTGGCCATTTGCCTAACAAATGCTAGTCACCCTGTCACATCCCTAGCATGGGCCAGGTTTAGGCTCCAGAGCAGGAACAGCTGAGCTTGGTGCTGCCCTGGGGCCATTAACTAACAACTGACAGCACTACATGAGGCAGTGCCATAGCCCTACCAGGAGCAGTGCTCTGCCAGCCCCAGGGCCCTACCCCTTCTTGTCCCTGAGAGTCCCATCGGCCTGTCGAAGGCAGAAGCAGTCATCGCGACGAGAGGGAACTTTGCCTTTTAAGGCCTCGCCAGCTACAGTGCCAGCGCAAAGGAGCCTTTAAAGGGCATTTCTGGCTGGGGAGGCCTGCCCGTCCCCAAATCCAGAATAAAAATAGAAGCGGCGCCCCAGATGGCTTGGTTTCTCCAGCTCCCCAGAAGGGCCTCATTGAGCCCGCAGGGCGGGCAGTGGGGGGCACACTGGGCAGGGCACCTAGCCTTGGGGAGTGTGCAGCCTGTACTATGTATCTGGGCTGGGACTTTGTGAGACAGTGGCAGTGGTACCTTGGCCACCACTGGCAAAGCAAGGCCAGAGAACACCCACAGGATGGCACTTTTAGGAAAGGACCTTCACAACAGACTGACCCATACACTCAGCAAGGTCTCCCTGTCACATGTAGACTGGAATAGAGCCTTATAAACTTGGGGGCACCGTCTGGGAGCCCCTTTTGTCCCTTGGCCTGAGTACAAGTATCACGAGGGCAAGGACATGTGCCAGTCCCTGCTGGATTCCGAGTCCAACACACAGGTGTCAAATAAAGACAGAGTAGAAACCTGGCCAAACCCTGACACCCCTTAGGGCAGAAACTGCTAATTGGGTGCTCATAGGCCACTTCTATCCCCCAGGTATGTTCTGCTTGCCTGTGTAATGTCCCCAAAAAGTCTGAGTAAATTGCAAACCTGGGAAAAGTGGTAGGTTTTCTGGACATTAGGCCAACACCAGCATCTTCCCTCATAGCCATCCCTCCCTGGCTAGTGCTGAACTTGGCCCTCTCTGAAGAGTCTGCACTCTCCAGCCCATCCCCCCCCAGGCCCATGCTCACCTAAAGTAGTCGCTGCAGGCAGCGAGGACCACCTTGTGTGCATGGAAGGTCTCTCTGTTGACTGTGAGCACAACGTCCAGGAGCTGACCCTGCGATCGAAGTGTGGCCAGGCCCTGCAGAAGACTGGTGCTATGGCAGGGCGCTGAGAAGGTACACTTGAGAGCTCCGTTCTTATCGGCCATGCTGTGGGAGAATAGGGTGGGGTGGCAGGCTCAGAGGCCTCAGGGTCTCAGCCCAGGGACCCTGGGCAGCTAGCACAGGCTCTGAAGCTGCCCCAGGCATGGGGGAAGTCACCGAACCAACCCCAGAGAAGTAGAAACAAGGCCTGGATCCTGACCATGTCTGCCACCTGCCCACTGAGCTTTGGCAGTGCATGTCATTTGCTGCCTGTGATATGGGCAAAGTTTCACACAGGACCTGAGGAGACAACGTGTCCCCTTTTTTTTCAATTCAGGTGAGATTCACATAACATACATTTCACCATTTAATGTGTATAGTTCAGTGGCATTTAGTATATTCAAGTATTGTGCAACCACTGCCTTTATCTAGTTCCAGAACATTTCCATCATCCTGGAAAGAAACCCCATCCCCATGAGCAGTCACTCCCCATCTCCGCTCCTCCCATCCCCTCTTCCATCCCCTGGCAACCACTAATCTTTCTGTCTCCATGAATTTGCCTGTTCTGGACATTTCATATAAATGGAATCAGACAAGTGGCCTTTTGTGGTTTTTGTGTCTTGCTTCTCTCACTCAGTATTATGTTTTCAAGGTTCATCTCCATTGTAGCATGTATCAGTGCTTCATTTCTTTTTATGGCTGAGTAATATTCCGCTGTGTGAATGTATGAATGTACAATTTCTTTATCCCTTCAACTATCTATGAACATTTGGGTTGCTTCCAACCCTCTCCTTTTAAAAACTCTTATGCCATTATTTTTTATTCTAAACGTGTCTCCTGAGTGCTGCACTCTCCACGTCACCCATGTCCCCTATGCCCCAGCAAGATGCCCCATGGGTAAACCCATCTCTCCTCTACAGAGGATGGGTGGGATTAAGGTGCTAGCACAGAGCCCCATTGTGAGTATGGAGGAGGAACTCAACCTGCAGCTTCTCAGGAGTGCTGGGCCCTGCAGACAGGGGCACCTCAGGCCAGCCCCTCATTGGGGGGGAGGGAGTGCCACCTCTAGAAGGGCCCAGCCTTCAAGGGCCAGCCACTTTGACAACTGCCCAGAATGCCTCTGTGCCCAGCACTCTGGGGAAGGTCAGCCACATGACCACAAAGTCACCCTGCCGTTTTCAGAAGAATTTGGCTATGAGCTACACTACACTCTTTGGCTGCCCAACCAAGGGGAAAGGTCCATCAGTCCCACCTTCCAGGGACGGAACAGGCTAAGAAGCTTATCCATGGGCCCAGAGCTGTGAGAGGATACAGCAGAATCTGAACCTGTCCAGGGAAGCAGCAGGCTGCAAGGGATCTTTCTGTCACCTCCTGACCAATGTGGGAAAAACAGAGCAAATTGTGGGGAAGCCACAAAACCAAGAATATCTGCTGTAAGAAGATGGATTTACCTATGGAGGCAGCTTGCTGGGGGGATGGGGATTCCTGCAGCTCCAAATGAGAATTCAGAAGGCAAAGGTAGTTTTAGAATTTTTTTTTTTTTAAGTTTTAAAAAGGAGAGTGGTGGCAATAATGCAAATGCGCATCAACGGAAGAGTAGATAAATAAAATGTGGTATGTGCACATAATAGAATATTACTCAGCCTTATGAAGGAATGAAGCTGATTCATGCTACAATGTTGACAAACATGAAAAACATGATGTTCGGTGAAAGAAGCCAGTCACAAAAGGCCACATGTTGTATGATCACATTTATATAAAATGTCCAGAACAGGCAAATTCAGAGAGACAGAAAACAGATTAGGGGTTGTTAGGGGATAGGGAGGAGAAACGGGAAGTCACTGCTAATGGGGACAGGGTTCCCTTTGGAGTGAAGTACTCTGGAACTAGATGTAGATGATGGTTTCGCAACATTGTAAATATACTAAATGTCACTGAATTGTTCACTTTAAAATGGTGGTTTTTATATTATGTGAATTTCACCTCAAAAACAAAAAACAGCCTAGCCAGTTTTGCTCAGTGGTTAGAGCGTTGGTCCACAGACTAAAGGGTCTTGGTTCAATTCTAATCAAGGGCACAAACCTAGGTTACAGGCTCGATTCCCAGCCCTGGTCTGGGTGAGTGCAGGAGACAGCCAATCAATGTATTGCTCTCACATTGATGCCCCCCGCCCCTCCCCGCACTCTCTGAAAAGCAATGGAAAAAATATCCTTGGGTGAGAATTAAAAACAGAAAAAGGAAAACAACAACAAACAAACAAACAACGCCAAAACAGAATGAAAGGACATCTGAGCCTTCTCAGGTCTTGCATAAAACCTTGCATGACACCCAGCACCTCAGTGTACGAGGAGGCCCTCCATCACCCCCATGTCCCCTTTGCTGCTTCATCTCAGAAAACTTTAGTATACTGCATTAATGAATGAATGGTTTGGAGGCCCCAGTACATCACTTCATCCTCCAGACACAACAGGAGCAGACAATGCCATCATCACCAAGGTCAGGCCCCAGTGGATCAAGAACCCCCCAGGACTTTCCCAGCCTACTCCCACCCCACCATCCCAGCACTCTGCTCCCTCCCCAACCTCGGGCTCTCTGGAACTTGCTTTCTCATTCCTGGGACTGACACCTGCCCACAAGTGAGGGCCAGTCTTCCCAAAAAAGCAGAAGGAGAAAGCAAGCTCCTGGGCCCCAATGCCCACCAACACCCAAAGCACTCCAGGGGGTAAGAAGGCTGATGCCAAGCATCAGCTGGATCCATGCAGTTGCTGCCAACCTAAGGTCCCTGACCTTGCACCAATCTCAGTGTCCTTCCAGAGAGCCTTGGGGAAGGGGAAGGGCCAACCAGGGGCAGAGAGGCTGCAAGGTATTCTGGGTCCTAAAGGTGTGGGGACATGGCTGGGGTACACAGAACATGACAGAAAGGACACAGCTTGCACTTGGTAGAAAGGTTTCCCACCCATGGGAAGCAGGAACATACATGATATAGAGCCCAGCGCCATTGTTTTCTGGGCTGTCAATGCTGCAGGGCCTGGCATGTCTAGGAGGCTGGGTGTGCGGCCCTCCTAAAGGCCATAGAGGAAAGAAAGAAAAGGGGTTCAGGAGAACCCTGAGTCTCTAGCTAGGCCCAGTTGCCTCTCCTCACCAGGTAGAGGGAATGCCCACCTCACATATCCCCTCCTCTCCCTGGCACAGAGCAGCCGGATCCACTGCATCCAGCCCACCCTTCCTGACTTGCCAGTCTCTGTTCTGTCAGTTTCCCAAGACCCCACGATGGAGCCAAGTCCTGAGATTATGAACAGAATGTCATTGGTTCATGAATCCTCGGGAGTCAAAGAACCTCCAAGTACGCCACCCCTCCCCATTCCTCCCCAGTCCCCAACCAGGGCTGCTCTGTGTTGTACAGCCAGTGCCAAGACACCGCCAGGAATGGGGTCTCACTGAGCCCTCTTGCTTACACACTCTGATGGGCCTCTGGGCTGCCTCAGCCAAGGCCCTGTCCCACACAAGCCTCCAAGGACCCCTTAATGTACTCAGTTCCATCCTACACCACCACTGGCTTTGTCAGCCCCTAGACCCTTTCCCATGGATGGAAGGGCACAGCAAGAATAAGGAGCAACCTTGTCCTCATTGGGCACACGCCCTAGGAACTGGGACCAAAGAGGTCAAACCATCCAGAATCAGCTTCATACTGCAGGGAAGATGCAGAGGCCAGAAAATGGTGGTGCCCCAGCTTCTCTTCCCAGCCCTACCACCCCTATGCTTAGTGATGACCATGGGATCTCTCCCTAGAGGGAAAAGAGCTTGGCTATATCCTGGGTGCTGAGCCTTGGTCCCTGCTTCCACAGAAGGCCATCCTGGCAGCCATGCCTGGGGTCCTGCCTGCAGCAAAGGCATGCTGAGCTGCCTCCCCCCACCTCCACAGCTCCTCTGTCCCCCTAGCTCCTCCAGCCAGGGCTGGTGAACCATCTTCTTTGTGCAGCACATTGACCTGAGGGGGTCAGGACAGCTGGTATGACCCCTTGGAGCCTCCCTCCCAGGAGCAGACTTGGACTCAGCAGGTCCAAACACCAATATGTCACCTTCATCACCAGGATTTCCTAAAGCTCAAACCCAGAGCCTGACCCTGAGTGGAGTGTCTGAGGAACAGGCCAGGACCCAAATGCTGGGAGATGCATATCAGTGAGACCCACTCCTCCAGGAAACCTGCCCCTGCTATACCACGGACCTCAACTCACCAAGCTCTGGCACCTAGTATGAGAAGCATAAGGAGGATTCTGATCCCTGCCTTGCCATCAGCCAGCTGTGTGACTCAGACACATTCCCTGTTCTCCAGGTCTTTATTTTCTTGGCTGTCAAATAGGGCTGGCAGGAGCACAGATGTCACAGGGCTGTGATGAGGCTCCTCAGCCCCCATCATCTCCTGGGAAGTGATGGACTGCAGACCATCTACTTCCCTCAGCTTCCCTTTGGGCTGGGGAGGTGGCAAGGTCCAGTAGGGGGCTGTATCTTGCCACTACTTATACAAGCCACCCATGAGCCACTGAACAGGGTTAGGCACTTGGGAACTTGAAGCCTGGAACCACCCACAGAGCCTTGGCACACGGTAGGTGCCCATCGAGCCAGGCTGGCCTCTCTGTGGATACCTTGTTTCACAGATTCTGTGCATTCTGCAATTTTGCTTTCAGATGGTCTCATGTTTTCTTACAAGTTCCTTGGAGACTTTGGGGCAGGGCAGGAGGACTTCCTGTATTTCCTTTAAGCCGAAGGACTGATATGCATGTTCACATTTTCACAAGATATCACACCAGGGCCAACTTTATTGTAAAGCTACTCTGTTCCTGAACATATATTTACTGTTGTCCTCCATATATAAAGAGCCCCAAGAAATCAATACAAAGCTAGCAATCTCACAGAAAAATGCATAAATGATGTGGGCTGACAGTTCATAGGAAAGAAAGCACAGTTGGCTGGAGAGACCTGAGAGTAGGCCTCTTCCAAATATGGAAAGTATGTTCATCAAGGGACTGGCTTTACTCCTCAGGTAGGCAGAGTCATCAGGTTATCTCAGAGCAGACATTCATGTCTGTTCCCAGCAGGAATGTGAAGTGGGACAACCTCCAAGAAGGCAGTTAGGCAGACCTAGCAAAATTCTAAGGGCTCACACATCCTCGATCCAGGAAGTCTACTTCAGGGATTTATTTGAGGTGTACTAACATGTGCAAGAGAGATGAGCAAGGCCTGGCTAGGCGTGGCTCAGCAGCTGAGCATCAACCTAGGATCCAGGAGATCGGGGTTCGAATCCCGGTCAGGGCACATGCCCGGGTTGCACGCTCAATCCCCAGTCGGCATGCAGGAGGCAGCTGATCAATGACGACTCTCTCATCATTGATGTTTCTATCTCTTTCTCTCCCTCTCCTTCCCTCTCTCTGAAATCAATAAAAAAAAATTTTTAAACATATCTCTTTTGATTTCAGAGAGAGGAAAGGAGGGGGAGAGAGAGATAGAAACATCAACGATGAGAGTCATTGATCAGCTGCCTAGCCCACAACCTGGGCATGTGCCCTGACCGGGAATCGAACCCCGATCACCTGGATCCTAGGTCGATGCTCAACTGCTGAGCCACGCCCGGCTGGGCAAGATTTTTTTTTTTTAAAGAGAGAAAGATGAGTGAGGATATTTCCCAAATGCCATTTCTGGGGGGTAAAGATAGGAAATGAGCTAAATGCCCTTCAAGGAGGTACAAAGAATTATGGTGCCTTCTGATAGGGGCTGCCTTTCAGCTCAGCATAGAGGCGGTTAAAATGTTCATATGTGGGTGTTAGGATGCCCAGGCTGGAACCTCAACCAAGCCCACTGAGCTGTTGCTTACAGGGTGTGGGCTGAGCTACAACAAGTGAGTAGGAAGCAGCCATTTTCTGCGTACACATCCTCCTCGTGCTGGGCAAGGCTCCCAGCATCCCACAGGTTTCCTTCCTCCCATCTCAAAGATGGAACAACTGTCCTCGAAGCCCCTGTACTACCCCTTACACACATCTCAGCCTCTGGGGAGCTCAGAGAGGGAGGGAGGGAGCCAGGAGGGGCCAGAGTCCCAACCTAGACAGAGAGACAGGCATGGCTGGGCAGAGGTGGGCAGGAGGAGGAGGGAGTGCTGGGGCCTGGGACCAATGACTAAAGCAAGGACCCATTACTCAGGCCAGCCAGACAGGGGGCGGCCACTCTGGCGGGGCCATAGGCGTCCAGGAAGGCGGCGGCAGCCCTCGGCCAGCCGGAGTCTCTAGACGGCCACCCGAGCATGGTCACCAGCACTGAGTCATTGGAGCCAGTGCGTCAGCAACTGGTCAGGGTGTCTCTGGAGGCTGCTCACTGCTGTCTCGGCGGACTCTCTGCCTGGAACTGGCCTCTGAGGGGCTGCATATGTCCCTGCAGACTTGGCCTGGGCTCAGGATTATCCTAATGTCCTACCCCCATGCTGTGCCCCCTACCCCAGCATTGTCATTGGGAACCTCTGGCTGGCTCAGGCCTGTGCTAGACATGGGAACATGGCCTCTGCCTCCCTTGGGGTTTCCCCTGTGCAGGAGCTGATAGCTCATGAGACTGGGCTAAGTAAATGCCCCCAGATGGACCACCAGTGGCAAGATCCCCACAATCTCTCAGGGGATCCCAGCCACTGAGCCCACTGTCCACACTGTCACCAGCTCCCTACTAGTGTCCCCTACATGGGCTCCTTCTCCCCAGTCCTTCATGGGGTCACTCTCTGAATATACTACAGGCTGGAAGACTTGCCTCTGGTTCTGCTTTGGGGAGACTCAGCCCAAGGCAGGGCGGCATAGTGGGGAGAGGACACAGGAAGTACAGAGCCACAGCAGTGACAGGGCCCCATGGTGGAGGTGGAAACTCCCCTCTTCCTGCCCTTGCCCACTGCTGGCCCTGGTGTCCATGGTCAGTTTCCCAACCCTACAGGAGATCTCCAAAGCCCCGGAACAGTTCTTTTCATTGGAATGTCAAAAAAAAAAAAAAAAAGGGAAAAAGGAACAACAGGAATTTCATGGAAACATTTCTTTGGGGTTTTGTAAAATCCTTTCCCACCCCCACATGGAGCCCAAAGCTCAGGCCAGAACAGAGTCTGCCGGTATTGCCCCTTTAACATACTGTTCTGACATGCAAATTCCCTCACTTCCCCTCAAAACGGAGAGCACTTCCACTTTCAAAGCCAATTTTGGTTTTATTGTCCATGTGGCTCCAAGGAGCATAGCAGCACAGCACAGCTGGTTGGCTCATACCCCGGCTGACACTGTACCAGGGAGTTCAGCCACTCCACCCAAGGTCCCAGGAGCATAAGAAGGGAAGATATTGCACTTCAGGGGGCAGAGACCCAGAGAGCGGGACAGAGACCCAAAGAGAGAGGAGGGCAGAGATCCAGAGAGAGGGGGAGATAGAGACATACAGAGAGGGCAACAGAGACCCAGAGAAAGAGGGACAGAGACCCAGAGAGGGGGAATTGGACTCTCTGATGAAGCTCTGGCAGCCAGCTGGTCCACTTCTCCACCCTATTTCACACACCTCCCTCCCC
Source organism: Miniopterus natalensis (assembly GCF_054644295.1). NCBI lineage: Eukaryota > Metazoa > Chordata > Mammalia > Chiroptera > Miniopteridae > Miniopterus > Miniopterus natalensis. Next base: position 72,146,510 of record NC_142084.1, on the reverse strand, counting down.
TACCTCCTGTCCAGCCACTTCTCCACCCTATTTCACACACCTCCCACCTGCTCCTACCCTTCACAAGGTAGGCCCACTAAGCACCTATTACAAGTGGTTCTTCATAGGCAACCTCATGAATTCCCTAACAGCCCAGGAGGACAGTGCAGCAAGTGTCTCCTTTAAGACAGGAGACCGAGGCCCAGCATGGCCCCCATGCCTGCTCACTATAATGCAGCCTACTGGCTCTGCCAAGGCCACGGCATGCTCCTGGGTACACAGCTCCGTGGGTAAGAGGTGAACCAAAGCCAGGGTCTCACACGCCCACAGAGGCAGACAGCCCAGCCACTGTTACCGTGGTTACAATATTTCACAGCTCAGGGTACTATGCTCACAGCTCAAGGAAAGAGTCTCCATGACTTGGCACCTTGCACTGGCTCACGGCCCCCACTCACGTCAGTGCCTCTCTCTTGGGACTGTTCTGCTCCCCTCACCCTAGCAAGCCCATTCTGGGGCCATCCTTACAGATAAGGGGCAGCTCCTTCAGAGATGCCTGTAGTTCTCCAGTAGGGATTGATCCCAGGGCTTTCAGTTGGGGGGGGAGGGGACAGTAGAGGAAAGCTTAGAACCTCTGGGTGGAAAAGCATGGAGCCAGGAGCAGATGAAGGTTCCCACAGCAGTGTCCCAGCAGGCCAGGACATCAATCTACTGACAGAGACCCATAAAAAGGGGGAAAGAGACACAGAGAGAGGAACAGAGACCCAGGGAAAGAACAGAGGTCCAGAGAGAGGGGGACAGAGACCCAGAGAGAAGGAGACAGAGACCAGAGGGAGGGGGAATGTGGGGTGGGGTGGGGTCAGAAACTCAGAGAGAGGGGGGATAGAGACCCAGAGAGAGAGAAAAGAAAACCCAGACAGGGCCCCAGATCCCATGTCCTCCAAGCCTGGAATCTCTCCACAGCATCAGCAGTTAAGTTGTTTATTTTTCCCTCCTGGTCAACATGTTGGTTATCTTCCAGCATCTTCTGTGATAATTTAAAACAGACTGCCCAGCGCCATGCCAATCTGTGCACCCTATGGGTAGATCTGTGTGTGTCCAGGGAGGGTAGGTGTACTGGGCCGTAGGTGGGAGCAGAGCCTAGTCCACTCCCTATAACTTGCCCTGCCTCCTCCAAGAGCCAAAAGCTATGGATATGGCCAGACCCACTCTAAGCCTGCCCTAGGAGCACATCACCTGCAGAAACCCCCTCTCTCAGCCGTGAAAAATAGCCCCAGGCCAGGTCCCCCACACCCCCTAATCTTTCTCCTGGCATCACCATCTGGAGCTTTCACCCACATGTATGGCCTTCATTTCTGCCTGTCTGTGCCTGTGAAGCAGTGATAGGGTGACAGAAGAGAGGGGGTGTCAAGGAGTGCCCAGAAGGAAGTACTGCGCAACCTGCCCATAGCTGGGGCTGGCACCTCCTGAGAGCCCCATGTGACAGCCAGGGAGGCTGAGACTGGGGAGGGTGGTGGGGAAGGCAGGCAGGTTCTGGAACCTGTATTCACCTTGAAAGAGCCTTCATGAATCCTCTTGAGGACCCTAGAGGTGAGAAAAGCTGCTCCCACCCTGCCCAGCCCTATGTCACCAGCCCCACAATGAGACCCTGCCCTGAGGCTTGCCTAAGATCCCTCAAGCAAAAAGCCTGGCATGGGGTAGCCCCACCTAGTGTCGACTCAAGACAGGCTCTGCCAGCTCAATCGTCTTGCCCTTCTGTGACTGTGATGGGGACAAATGGCACAAATTCCTATGCTTCCCTAGTACTCACTGGGTCACAGTAGAGTACTCTGCAGACACCATCCACCCTCCTGCCAGCGGAAGCACATGACATCAGACCCCGTCACTCCTCTGCCAAAGGCCCCTGTCACTCTCCATAGCCTCACAACTCATGGGCCATTGTGAGCCCAGTGCCCCTCAAACCAGGCCAAGGCCTCCTGTTCAGGCTCCATGCCCTCATCCCAGCTTCTGACTGACGTGCCTGGGAGCCCAGGACTAGTGGGGATCTAGCCACTACTGATGGACAGGAGGACCACGTAGGCAGTACCCACCATTCCCAGACCTGCCTAACTCTAGCCACTTCTCAAAGCTAGGAAAAAAAGGACATCCAAACCCAACTTCCCTTGCCAGCAGCAAGGTCTCCGCCCCCACAATCCCCATCCCTCCCTGTCCTGGTGAGAACCCACTCCATACAGGGCTATGGGCGGGGTGGTGCAGACCTGGCTCCTGGCTTACCTCTCAGTGGGCAGTATGGCAAGGGGAACACCACTATCATCACTATCTTACAGAGGGCATTTAGGCACAAAGGTTCAGATACAGAGAGGTCCAAGGCGACACAGCACACAAGAGACATGGCTGGTATCGTCCTCTCTCTAGCCCCAGATGGGTGGACCCATGATCACTGAGACCACTGGCCAGGGGCACCAAGCCACAAAGTGGATGAGTTGCTATACAGCAGGAAAGGCAGGACATAGTTCCTTGGTGCCAGCCATGGCAAGGGTGTAGATTAGCCCACTAATCTAGCCGCTACATGGAAGATTGCCCCACTCCGGCAAGTCATTCTGGGAGAGTCCCACCCAGGTCTCTCAGACCCCCAACCTGGATCTATTTGTTTTCCCAACTCATCACTCTGTCTGGCACATCACCTCTCTGTTTCCAGCCTATCTCCCCAAGGCTGAAACAGGAACCTCACCAGGGCAGGGTTCTGCTGTGTTCCTATGCCTGGCACCATGCCCAGAATGTGCTCAGAGTTCAGTCGCACTTGTCGATTGGATGTTGCAGTGGATGGATGGATAGATGGGTGGGTGGGTGGATGGGTGGACAGGTAGATGGATGGGTGGATTGGTGGATAGGAGGGTAAGTGGATAGGTGAGGTAATAGATGGATGGCTGCTAGGTGGCAGCACTGGCTAGGGCTTGACTCACATCTCTGCTCTCTACAAATCTCTGCTGCACATACCTGCTCTGTTCACCCCATCCATGCACCCTACTGGGACTGGGAGTGGGTATCCTTTGACTGTGCTCAACCAGGAAGCCCACAACAAGATTTTCTCTGGGACATCTGGCCTCCACACTTTGCTCATACTGTGCCCTGTGTTGAAGGGACAGCTCCTCCTGCCCTCTCACATTTCTCCCTGTACTGCACTCCCAAGTCCCCCAGTTCTTCCATGTTTCTCCAAACTTTCACCTTCAAGCCTTCTCGAAGCAGGTCGCCCATGGTCTTCCTTTGCCCTCACAGTCCAGCCAGATCTCCCCATAGCTTCCTTTGCCCCACAAAGCCCAGTGGCACGCCCCATGCGGTGAGTAGCAGGGGCAGACTAGTGAGTAGGTCTCAGGCTGAGGCTTCACCTGTTCCATGCCCACTGACTCAAGGCTGGTCCCAGTAACAGCCCATCCTCCCACATTATCCCTACTTCACTGAACTTGGAAACAGAGCCACCTGAATGAGCAAAACCCCTTCACTCTACAAATAAGGCAAGTATGTGCATGACTGCATGGCCCCAGAGCACCGCTCAAAAACCCAGTGACATTCCAACACTGCCAAATTCCAGTGTCTCAGGGCCCAGCCCAGCTGCCTCCTCTGGCAGGACAGGTGTTGAAGTCCTGAAAGGGACAGTTCTGCCAAATGGAATGGCATGTGCTCATGCCCAGTGGTGCCAGGCCAGATAGGCAGATACAGCATGGAGATGGCTCAGCCAGGCCCTTCCAAGAGCAGCACAAATTTAGGCATAAGAAGGGAACTGTCATGCACATCTTCATTTTAGGGGATGCCAACATCCCTCCCCTCTTCTGATGAGGTCCCCGTTTTCCTCAGGAATCCCCTATTCTACGCTCTCAGCCCCAGTAGTGGAGATCAGGAGACCCTGTCCCTTGGCTAAAAAGGGAGACTCATGACTTAGCCTGGCCAACCAGAGCCTCCCAGGCTCCCAGCCACACTGACTGGTCCCAAGGTGGGGTTGTGGCTCATCTAATTCAATCAGGGTCTTCCCTGGGACTTTTTATAGACCCACCAGAATGGAGATTCCCCTTTCCCCTGAGGATGCTGGGATGGTGGGGAGCAAGGTGGGGTCACCTTGAGAAATGGGAGTTACAGATTCCAGGAGAATCATCTGAGCCCTGAATCTCAGTGGACCTAAAAGTGAAACCCTCCCTAACACTTGTTAACCCTGGGTTAAAAAAAAACAAACACGTCTTTTTTTTTTTTTTTTTTAAACTGAAGGCAGTAAGTTGAGTTTCTGGTGCTCATAACCAAAGGGGGCCTTCAATGTCAGAAGCCTCAGGTCCTGGCTTCCTGACCACCACATTCCAGATGAGCCTCTGGAAAAACCACTGCGGAGTTAACAATTCTCTAGCTGCCACCTCTCCCAACACTGCACACACACTTCCTACCCTGGGATTGGGAGGGGGGAGACGCAGCCACACTGGGCAATCTCTGGGTGAGTAGGTGGTGGCCATACTCAGCCTGAGCCCCGCCTGCCTGCAATGAGACAGCAGGCTCCCCTGTAAAGGTCAGCAAGCTACCCACGCCCCCCACTGCGAAAGTTCAGCAACTCTAAATGCTAAAATGCTGGAAGGATGCCTAAGGTTGCAAGGCAGCCCATGCCATCAGCCTCGACAAGGAAAACACTACCCATTGCTTCTTCAAGTGACTCATATGCAGCATAAACATTTGTGAACTCCCAACAGCCCTACCTACCTTAGAAGCAGGCGGGCCCCAATTATCCCCTTTTGTGACAGGAGAGGAGGGAGAGGGAAAAGAGAAAGAGAGCAAGAGACACCCTCCTGGGACTCCCAGGCCTCACTGAGGCAAGCACATGGTTAAAACTTCAGTCTTGGAAGTTTTCCACATAGAAGCTGCCTCGGGGTCTTCATTGGGGCTCCCTTACTTGCATGTCACCTTATGGGCACCTCACCACCCCCTGACCCCTTCCTCCAGAGAATGCCCCACTCTTAGCTCCAGTTACAGAAGATTCTGGGTGATCACGTCTCTGTTCCTGCTTCTTTTGGCAGACTGCTTCAACTCCTAACACCCCGTTGAGAGGAGAGCTCTCCGGATATCCAGCTCAGCGCACTCCCTGGTCCAGTCAGCCTTTGACCCCTGTGGAATTTTGTAGTCGTAGTGTCAGGAAACATCTTGGGCCTCAATTGGGTAACCGCCCTCGAGGCCTTTAAAAGCCCCAAGGTCCACCCCTCAATATTTCCTCCAGGCTGAGCATGTTCAATTCCAGAAGCAGCTTCATTCACAGAAAAGCTCTGAGATTCCCCAAAGGTGCTGGTTACTTCCTCCAGAATCACAATATTTTTATGTGTGGCAAGGTGGTTCATAGGAAGAGATTAGCCCTGGGCTGCTTGGCGAGGGGTCTAAAATAACCCTGGATACACCCCAAAATCTGTTCTGCAAAGAAGGAATGCTAGGGAGGATTCATCCCCTGCATCCTGAGCAGCCCTCTCTGCAGAGACCAGGACAGGTTGGGGAGGGGAGAAAGAAGGGACTGGAGACCCAGGGTTAACAAGTGCTAAAAGCTCATTGCACAGCTGCTAGCAGCTACCACAAAAGGAAGGGGGTCTGCCAGTAGGAACCTGGAGGGTGGCCCCCTCTTCCCACTGCAGGCAGTTTGACAGGAAGAGCAGTCAGCTGTTTCCATATTCAACACACAGCATTAAGATCTTACACAATGCACACCTGCCAAAAGGTACTATTCACTGGCTTCTCTCAAATAGGGCCAATTCACTGGCAACATGCCTGGGAATGTTTCTATCCAGATTCTGCCATGAAATAAAGGGTGGAGGAGGAGGGTAACCCTCACCCGGCTAGGCCATGAAGGACTGTTCCAGAAGCCTCTTGGTCAGGCCAGCAACCCTGGAAAACCCATCGCAGACTATGTGTAAAGTATTTGCTGGATGGGATCAGAGCGTCCATGATGAAGCCCTGCCTTAGGGAAGCACACATTCTTGGGGGTACGGGTCCTAAGCACAGAGAATGTTTATTGAACACAAAGCAGAGGCAGACAGTGGACTGTGGTGGGCAGTGGGCCATGGTGGACAGATTGACCAGGCACCAAGGAGGCAACACTTGAGTTGTACAAAACACTGAGACAGGGCACTCCAGTGGGAGCTGGGCTAAAGGACCAGGAGGGGTGCTGGCCCAAGAGGAGGGCAGAGTGGTGGAAGCTGGGGGGCCCGGCGGGTAGACTGAGGGGGTCACATTGAGACGAGGATTTTGTTTGGAGTGAGGAAGCCCCTGGCAGGTGTCAGATGGGGAAATGATGTTTGCTGATCCCTGCCTTGGAAGGGTCCCACCAGTTAGAATGGGGAGACGGCAGCGTAGACTGGAGGAAGAGGAGGTGAAAGAGGGGCCAGACCAAGATGTGGCTAACAGAGAGAAGGAGAGAGCAAATACGAGTGCATGTGGTGCGTACTCGCAAGGAGAAGCTCGGAGTCTGTTGGCAGGTGGACTCAAACTGGGGAGACCTCCTGGAGTGACAAGGCCTTTTCCAGGAGGAGGGACATTCCTATGGCCAGGATCTGCTGGCTGGAAGACCCAAGGAGAGGCATGAGGGCTTGACTTGGAGGTGGGATGTCTAACCTCTGCTCTTCCCAGCTTTCTATGGGATGCTGGCAGGCAGCACAGCCTCTCAGGTCAAGTGAGGGCTGATCCTCCCCTGCCTGCCCACCTACTCATGAATCCTCCCCCAGCATGCACTCCTAGATCCATGGCAGAAACCTGAGAGCAGGTGTCCCCCTGTCTAGCTGTCACCATCGGTCAGCACATTGCACAAGTTCAACCTCAAATCTTCCCCAAACCTATGCCTTCTCCAAAGTCCCAACCTTGGTCCACGCCCCTTCCTCTCCTGCCAGAGGGATCTGTCCAAAACACAAATCTGACCTAGGTGTCATCCTGTACCCCCAGTCTCCCGCCTCATCCCTCCTACCCACTCCAGCTCCTCTCTGACTCCAGACCCCTGAAAAGCCTGTCTCCTCCACCTTCAGAACGTGCACATACCCCTTGCCAGCACCCAGAGAACAGTCTACCTCGCTCAGCCCCCTTCACCTGAGCTGATGACACTAACCTTCATATAACACAAACCTTCAGACTCGGGTCAACCTAGTTCCTAAGCAGGCTTTCAGAACCTTTCCAAGAAGACGGGAACCTCCAACTTGGCCTTGGGATCATTTATGGCAACCACTGTTTCGCTAACTCCCTGCTTGCATATAGGAGCCCCAAGGGCAAGACCCGACTGTCCCCCCTTTCCTAGCAAGCCCAGCATCAAATACAATGGCAGGCACACAAGAGGCATGTGACAACCACCAGGGGAAGAGCAAGGTGTCATGAGTTCCATCCACATGTAGATGAATTGTTTCTATCTGGGCCCTTCCCCCTCTCCCTCCTTCTCCCACTTCCGTCCTTTTCCAGGGTCATCAACCACAAGTCTGAAACATGCCCTAAGACTAAAGGGAGGGAGTGCAGAGGAAACCCCACTTTTAAAGTATCTGGGGAGCCGGGGGAATGCAGACACAAAACCTCCACCCTGGCTTTGTTGAGCTCTCCCCTGCAGATAGGCAATCAAAAATAATTGCCATTAAGGAAAGTGAATGATACACCGGTGGGCTCCCTGGAGATGGCATGATGATAACAGAAGCTAATCAAACCTTTCTACCCCAGTTACTATGGACAACAACAAGAAGGAGTCCCCAGGGGGTAGCAGCTACCAGGTGGAAGCGGTCCAGCTGTGAGGCAATCACGCTGCTCAATTCAGGGCAAAGTGTGGTGTGGAGTTTTCAGAGCAATTTCACATCATGAGTTCACTGGACCCTGCTGAGACTCTGTTGGTAGAGGTGAGGAACAGGGCACCTCACTTCCTGAGGAGGAATGAGCTGCATGGGCCTGGCCCCCCAGCACCACCAGCCCAGCGCTCCCTCCAGTTCACCTCAGGTTCAACTGCCCCCATCCCAATACTCTGCCAAGACCAACTCAGCTTGTGCCCACACTCTGTTCAAGGCTCTCACAGTGGCATCTCCTCTGATGTTGCAAAAGCAGCTCAAACTTGACATGGTCCATTCTCCCACTGCCCTGCTACTGTCCCTCTCATGGCCACCAACTAATGATGCCATTGTCCTCCCAACTGCTCAGGTCGACTACCACAGACTGAATATTAGTGTCTCCACAAAACTCATATGTTGAAAACTAACACCTAATGTGATGGTGTTAGACGGTGTGGCCTTTGGGAGGTGATTACGTAATGAGGGTGGAGCCCTTGTGAATGGGATCAGTGACCTCATTAAAGGGACCCCAGAAGTCTTAGACCCTTCCACCATGTGAGGAGACAGTGAGAATACACTGTTTATGAATCAGCTAATGGCCTCACCAGACACCTTGATCTTGAACTTCTAGCCTCCAAACTTCAAGAAATAAATTTCTGTTGTTTATAAGCCACCCAGTCTACAGTATTCTGTTTTAGCAGCTCAAACTGAAAAAGACCAACTTTCTCCTTTCCCCACCTGCCACACTGACCTGCCAACACCCCATGATCCCCTCGCAGCCCACATGGACACAGTAGACAGAATGTTGAGAACATCAGGACCACATGGCAATGTCACTACCTCTGCATTAATGCGTGCAATGTGCTCGGCACCCTCTGAACATACCCTTGCCCTAGCTCACTTCTTCCAAGCTACCCTGTCCTATGGGTCTGGGGTCCCACTTTCCAGATGAAGAATCTAACCCACAGAAGTGTGTAGATATGCCCAAGGCACACAGAGAGCAAGTAGGGGCTGTCCTGCTCATGGAAGGAGGGGGCCACAGACACATGGGTGTGATGAGGCTCCTGAAACCACCAGATCTCCCAGAATTCCCAAGAGGAGTAGTGGAGTTCCCATGTCTGAAGGGCCAGCTGAAAAAGAAGATGAGGCCAAAGCAACAAGAACCTTCTCAAAAGGCAAGTCATCCCCCAGTCTTCTGCACAGGCGTCATGTCCTGCACCCAGATACCCCTGCCTCACCGGTGCTCCAGAAGCAGCATGAGTCAGCAAGTCTGGGCCCCATCTAGACACCTTTAGGGAAGAGGATGCCAAAGGCCCAACGTCTGAAGAGCTTCCGTGGAGAAAAGTCTCCTCTGGAACTCAGCCAACTAGGTGCCTCATAGCAATGGAATTTTAGCTAGGGAGGTTCAACTCCCTGGAGAGTACCTCCTCCCCCTCACAACACCCTGCATGTTCGCAAACCTCTTCTCCCTCCAGGAACCTGGACCTTATGGAGGGCCAGAAGTGGAGCTAGGAGGGGACCTACTAGAGGACAAGTGTCTTTTGTGTGAGTGAGCTTGCAGCCAGTCCACCTCCCCTCCTCAAGCTCTGGTGGAGGTAGCCATGCTCCATCTATCCTGGAGGTTCGGCTCAGTCATTAACGACCCTCTACTAGGCAACGGGTTTTTTGTTGATCCCTCAAAATAGGAAGGAAAGAGAACAAGCTTTTCTCTTTCATTTTCCTCCCTTGGTTGCAGAAGAGAGAAACTGGAACAAACAAGTTATATAATACTGGGGGTAGTAGGGGAGTACAGTCCCTTGAGGAGTTTCTCAAGCTATGGGACTGCTGGAAGGGCCAAGGGGAAGACAGGAACTGTCCCCATCCCAGGCCAAGTGGCAAAACCCTTCATGGGACAAAAAGGCAGATGCAGACACCTCCTGGCAAGCTGAAAAGCCAGCCTCCCAGACAAGGCCAGCCAACCCATGCCCGCTGCAGTCCCACAAGTCTCCCCAAGAAGGCCAGGGACCAACCTATCCATAGATGAGACTTCCCACCTGCCAGACTGCAAGACCTAGAGAGCTTTTTCACATGCTATCCATCCATTCCCCCTCCCTCCTGGCCATATTTCTTGAACACTTCCTTCCTCTGTGTAGCCTGTGCTCTAGACATACAAGACATGTTCTCCACCCTCAAGGCATTTCCACTAATAAATACACCAAGTAGTGTTGGGTGGTAGTAGTGTGATCAAGGATACATGACAGCCATAGGATCCAGCAATTTTGCTCCTGGTATGGAGCCCAAAGAACTGAACATAGGGGTTAACACAAAAACTTGTACATGCATGTTCATAGCAGCACTATCCAAAATAGCCAAAAGATGGATCCAACCCCAATGTCATCAGCTGGTGAATGGATAAACAAAATGTGGTATGTCCACACCATGAAATATTATGCAGCCATAAAAGAATGAAGTACTGATATACACTACAATGCAGATGAACCTCAAAAACATTACATGGACTGAAAGAAGTCAGTCATAAAAGATCCTGTATTGTATGATTCTATTTATAAAGCAGGTAACTTGATAGAGACAGAAAGTTGTTAAGGCTGGGATATAAAGAGAATGAAGAGTGACTGTTAATGGGGACAGTCCATAACCGTCTTGGGGTTATGGAAATGTTCTGGAACTAGACAGAGGTGATGGATACACAACATTGTGAATGTGCTATATACCACTGAATAGTACACTTTATTTTTTTTAATCAATTAACTTATTTTTTTAATCTTCACCCAAGGATATGCTTATTGATTTTAGAGAGAGGGGAAGGTAGAGTGAGAGAGAAAGAAAAAGAGAGAAACATTGATGTGAGAGAGAAACATCGACTGGTTAACAGGGTGTCAAACCCTCAACATATGTATGTACCCTGCCTGGGAATCAAACCCACAATCTTTCAGTATACAGGACAATGTTCCAACCAACTAAGCCACACTGCCAAGGCTGAATTGTACGCTTTAAATAAGTAAGTTTTTATTTTATATAAATTTTACCAAAACACACACACACACTGTACACTACAAGGTAACCAGAAAAAGTGTTCCTGGGGCCAGTTGAATGCTGGTAAGCAGGCAGGTGGCTCTGAGAGGCCATGACCTGGGAGTGTGGAAGGATGAAGAAGAATGAAGTATGGGCAAATCATACACCAGGCCTAGCTGGCCTGTTTGGAAGAAATGAAGGAAAAAATAAGTGAACAATGCTACAAAGGCCTCTACGTTTCAAAAGATCCTTGCAGACTACTGTGTGCCACAATCTCCTTCAAAACCTCATCCTTTTCTGTATGTTCCATCTCACCATATTAGGGCTTCTTGCCTTCCTCCCTATACAAGCACCACAGGTATGACACACACATACGCCATCGGTTGCTCCAGAAACACAACAGTGGATGGAAGGGGATAAATGAGCATCTCAGAGATGACAGAGACTTCTTTTTCTTTTAAATATGTTTTAGGACTTGGGGTTTTTTCTTTTTCTAAAATGTTTTTACTGATTTTAGCGAGAAGGGAGGGGAGAGGGAAAGAGAGAGAGAAACATCGATCAGCTGCCTCCTGCACACACCCCCACGTGGGACCAAGCCTGCAACCCAAACATATGCCCTGACTGGGAATCAAACTGGTGACCTCTGGTGCATGGGACAACACTCAATCCACTGAGCTATACTGCCGGGTGGAGGAGATGTCTTTTGAGAAAGTGCCTCCATTTAGAAAAGATTTCTTAGGTATGGCATTAAAAGTATGATCTATAAAAGAAGAACACTGATAAAATGCATCTCATCAAAATAATAAACATATGCCCAGTGAAAGATATTAAGAAAATGAAAAGACAAGTTGCAGACTGGGAGAAAATATTTGCAAATCATATATCTAATAAAGGTTTTGTATCCAGAATACATAAAAAACTCTTAAGTCAGTAAGAAGAGCCCTGGCTGGGTAGCTCAATTGGTTAGAGAGTCGTCCTGATATTCCAAGGTTGCAGGTTCGATCCCTGGTCAGGGCACATAAAGTAGTTAACCAATGAATGCATAAATAAATGGGACAACAAATCAATGCTGATCGATCTTTCTCTCCCTTCCTCTCTCTCTCTCTCTAAAATCAATAAATTAAAAAGAATATTTTTAGGTCAATGAGAAGACAACTCAACTAAAAAATGGGCAAAATGTTTGAAGACACTTTATCAAAAATATGAAAAGCCAATAAGATCATGAAAAAATGTCCAACATCATTAGTTATTAGGGAGACGCAAATTAAAACTGAAAACTGCTAAAATTAAAGACTGGCCACATCAAGTGTCGGTGTGGATGGGGAGCAACTGAGACTCTCATGCGTTGCCGATATGAATGCAACATGGTGCAGCTACCCTACCATATAGGACCCAGTCATTTCACTCCTAGGTATTTACCTGAGGATGGAAGTATATGTCTCACAAAGACACATAATCAAATCTTCACAGCAACTTTATTTGTAATTATCAAAATGAAAATAACCAGTAAATGGATAAACAAACCATGTCCATCCATACAGTGGAACACTATGCAGCAGTGAAAAACAACAAACTTCTGACAACATAGATGAATTTCAAAAACATTTTGTTAAGGGAAAGAAGCCAGTCACAAGAAGCCACAGATTGGATTATCCCATTCTTGTAAAATTTCTAAAAATGCAAAATTACAGAAAACAAAAGCAGATCAGGGTGTGCCTTGGGCTGAGGGTGGGAGCGGGGTTCACTGCAATGGGCTTGATGGAACTCTTTGGCGTGATGAAAGTATTCTGAAAAACTGGATTGTGTTAATGAGTGTATACTCATAATCTATAAATTTATTTTTATTGAATTTATTGGAATGACATTGGTTAATAAAATTATATAGGTTTCAGGTGTACAATTCGATAATACATCATCTGTATATTGTATTGTGTGTTCACCACCCCAAGTCAAGTCTCCTTCCATCACCATTTATCCCACCCTTATATATTTATTAAAAGTCAATGAACTGCTCAGCTAAAATGAGTGAACAGTATGGTATGTAATTAATTATACCTCACCCTTGTCCCAGGTTATCCCACCCCAGGGCCCAAGGCAGGGACCTAGGGTTCACTGTTCCCTCTTGTCTGTTCCTTACATGCTTCCTCATACCTAGTCACCAAACCCTACCCAGGCTACCCCCTGAATGTCTTCCCAAATCCTCTGAATCTCGCTTGCTCCCCACTGGAGGCCTCCAAAACCCAGCTCATGCACCTGGGCCATCAGTTCTTTCGGGCCAGCACCACTCCAGGTCCCCACAATGAGAAATAACACCACAGCACACGAGTACTGACCAACTTCATCATTCATCATGTTGACTGAAATGATTTGCTCCCATAAACTCACCAGCGAGAAAGAGCCCAAATTTTGTCCTTGGTCAGCCAAGGGCAACAGGCTGTCCTGGGGGACAGGGATGGGAAGTTCTGGGCTATGGTGGCCCTGTGCAATGTAAAAAGGAAGGGAAGTCGTGTTCCCTAGGACAGGCGTTCTTCCCCTCTGAAAACCCAGAACAACACATGTAAACAATAAGTTTTACACCAATTCTGGGGTTTAAGCAACCAGTCTCAGGATTTGGCCAAAGGGAAAGGGTACCTCCCTCTGACCAAAGGGGATGAATTCTGCCCCCCTAGTCTGAGGGCAAGGCCTAGCTTTGCCCTGGCTGGTTTGGTTCAGTGGTAAGAGCATCGGCCTGCAGGCTGGAGGGTCCCAGGTTCCATTCCAGCCAAGGGCATGTACCTCGGCTGCGGGCTAGATCCCTGGCCCTGATCAGGGTGCGTGTGGGAGACAACCAATCGATGTGCCTCTCTCACATAGATGTTTCTCTCTCTCTCTTTCTCTCTCCCTTCCACTCTCTCTGAAAAGCAATGGAAAAAATATCCTTGGGTGAAGATTTAAATAAATAAATAAATAAATAAATAAATAAATAAATAAATAAGACCTAGTTTCAAGTTCTTTAGCCTGGGGGAGGGGATACTTAAACCCCATGTGGATGGGAAAGGAGGGACCTTCCTTCTGTTTTCTTTAAACCTTCAGGACTCTCACCATCCTCAGGCTCCTCAAGACCCACTCTAGCCCCTCAAGACCCATTCTAGCTCCTCAAGACCCCAGACCCCTCCTTGCCCATCAAGACCAACTGGGACCCCCCCAGGGCCTCAGAGCATCCCCTGTCAGGTTCTCCCAAGCCTCTTAGGCCTCTTTCAGGTCCTCAAGTTCACTTGAGCCCCCTTATCCTCAGCCTTCCACAGTCCTCACCCATCACAGGTCCCCTCAGCATGTCCTCAGGGCCACCTTTAAAACACTCAGGGTCCCTTTAGCACCCTCCAGGAAGCCTTGGGCCTCAGTCCCTGCAAACTCCCTTCAGTCTCCTCAGAGTCCCGAAAACAGCCTCAACAACCTCAAGACTGCCCATGGCCCCTGCTCAGGCACTCGCTGCCTCCCAGACTCATTGGCATTCCCAGTTACCAGTCAGGAGCACCTGAGTTGCCCTTCAGACCTCCAAGCCCTCCAATGCCCCCTCTGGCCCATAGGGCCACATGTAGACGCCTCGAGGTCCTGGGACCCCCCCAGCCCTCCTTCAGCTGCCCCCTCAGCAGCCCCTAAAGCCTGCAGTCCCCTGAAAAGACCCTCCGGCCGGCCCAGTACACTTTCCAGCCCCTCAGACCCCCAGGACTCCCCACAGGTCACCTGGGCCCCGGGGCAGATGCGGGTGCACTGCAGGCCGGGTCTCACCTGCTCGGGCGCTCTGGGCCCGAGCCTGCGCCGAAGCCAACGCCGCCGCCGCCGCCGCCACCACCGGACTCCGCCATTTTACCGCCGCCACCGCCGCCGCGCGTTCGAATGACGGGTGCCGCGCGCCTATCCAGGAAAGTAAGACTTGGGGATCAGGGGCGGGGCGTGCTCAGCAAGGGCGGGGCTTGGGCGAGGAGAGAAGCCGGGTGTGCCTAGGGGGCGTGGCCTCCCGGGATGGGGCGGAGTCTGAAGGTGGGCGGGGCGAGGGAGGGCAGAGGGCCTGACCTCCGGAGTACAGGAGAGGCGGGGCTTGTGGCGAGGGGAGTGATCTGGTCCGGGAGCTGGCAGTGTCTGAGCAGGGAGGGGCGGGAGATTGGCCGGACTGGGGCCAGGGGCGAGGCACTGGTCTAAAGAGGGGCGGGGCCTGGTCTGGGATGGGGCGGAGCAGAAAAGACGGTTGCAAGGTCGGGGGCATAAAGGCAGAGACATTGGCGAGGCATAAGGTGAGGATGGGACTAGAGAGAAGTGGTTGGAGGGGGCTGTCCAGACGGTGAGGTGCAACCAGGTCTGGAGCGGGGTCTGCTCTGGAAAGGGGAAGGGATGGAGCTTAATGGGAGGTGGGGTTTGGGGAAATGGTCCCCGAGCTCTGAGAACTACCCTGTCCTCTCCCAGAGTCACTCCCTCCCCAATACCTCCCTCAGATGCGGGAACTCTCACCCAATGCTCAGGACTCAAACTGCCAACCCGTGTTTGGTCAACAGGGCCTCCATAAAGCTCCCAGAGCTTTCAAAGGCACCCCCACCCACCCCTCAGAAAGCCTAGAACCTCTGCCCTGGCATTGTTCAGGCTCCCAGGATCTTCTCTCCAGCCTTGAGCCCATTTGTTTTTTCACCCTCTGAGTCGGAAAACCCTCCTTTGTGCATCCTTGAACAAGGCCCAGGGGTCCAGATGGGGCTAAGAGCCCTCCCTGCAGTAAGCACTTAGAGAAAGGCATGGACATGGGCTGGAGACTCCAGCGGAAGAAGCATAGGGCCTCCTGAGTGGGCTCCTGCAGGTAGAACCAGACCCAACTGATATCTGTTCAGCAGAGGGTCAAGTATATAATAGGTGCTTGATTGTGTAAAATGCTCAGGAGTTGACACTGCAAGTTGACAGATACCAGGTGCTGAAGGGCCCTGCTGACCTCTCCAGCACACAATAAGCACTCAATAAATGTTGCGTGCATGTATGAGCAACTTGAATTCCCGGCAAGCTCTGCATACACACCCTCTCCTGCCTTGTGGTCGGCCGCCACTCAAGCCTTTGTTCCAGATGAACCACATGCAGGCATCAAACCCTGCTCAGCTGAGACCTACAGCTCACACACCCGCCAAACATACGGCTGCAGTCAATGGCATCCATATGCACACACACTTCATAAACACCCAGATTCAACCCACATGTCACATACACAGACAGCCCAGGATCACTGGGCCCCTGGCTATGTGCACATACATAGCATGCTGCAGATGCACGGTGCTGTGGTCACACTAGGTACTCCAAGATCACATGTCACAGGACAGCCAGTGCAAAGAACCTGAGACAGGAGTGTACCTGGAGTGTTGCCTACAAGGAAAAGTGAGGGAGAGGGGAGGAAAAGACAGTGTGGGCGTCAATGAGGGGTGCCCTAGGTCATGGAGGGCCTCATGTACCACTGTGGAGGCATTTTCCCTACATAAAATGAGGAGAGGGGGCTTGTCAGCAGAGGGGATGTAATCAACATGACAGTAGGGGGCAATATCTTGAATAAGGGACAATACTTAGGAGTGTTCTAGGACAAATAATGGGGCTCTTCCCAGTGTGGCGGCAGGGGAGGGGTGGAAGGTGGTCTTAGCCAGGAGGTACTTTGCAAGTGGTGCCAATAGGAGATGCAACAGATGGGATGTGGGGTGAGGCAGAGGGAGGCCAGGGTTCTTGGCTTAGCCTGACTGCCTGTCATACCTGAGATGGGGCACGGGCAGGTAGGGGACCTGGAGGGCCAACAAAAGTTACTGCACAGCTTCATCCAATAATGACCTGTGGTCTGGCAGACCCCACAAGCAGGGACATAGCAGGCAGCGTCCTGAGGCCTAGCCACCATCTGGCTCACAGCTGGCATGGCTCTCCCAGAGGCAGGGGCCTTGCCACCTGCTCCCCTGCTCTGGGACTCAGCTGTGGGACTCACAGCCCTAGGTCAGAGCTCAGAAGCCTCCTTGTAACCCCCAGGTGTTAAAGAGGAGGAAACTGAAGCTTGGGAAGTAGAGGATGCCTTGTTTCCTAGAGTCTCATGCTGGGGCCTCATTCACCTGTCTGCCCTTCACCACTGAGTAGCCTTGGAGCGAGCTGCAAACACTCCCAGTGCCTGCTTTTGCTTCTCTATAAACTATACAGGTCATCCTAGCCAGTGTGTCTCAGTGGTTAGGGTGCTGGCTGGTGCACAGAAGGGTCACGAGTTTGATTCCCAGTGAAGGGCATGTACTTGGGTTGCAGGTTCATCCTCTCCCAGGTCTGGACATGTGCGGGAGGCAACCAATCAATGTGTCTTTCTCACATTGATGTTTTTTTCTCTCTCTCTCCTTCCCTCCCTCCTACTCTCTGGAAATCAATAGAAAAAATATCCTCAGGTGGGGATTAACCAAAATAATAAAAAATAAATAAATAAACAAACAAACTAGGCCAACATCTGATAAACACTATTGTCACCCTCAATTCTGCATCCACTTCCTATGAGCCATGAGGCCTTGGACGGGTTGCTCCAGCTCTTTACACCTCAATTTTCCCATCTTTAAAATGACCCTGAAGGACAGAGCATGGAGACCAGGATGAAATAAACAACATACTGTGCTCAGGACAGCTCAATTAGTAACCCTAAGTCTATGCCAGTGGACTGCACTTCTCCTCTCCCACACCACTCTCTGCCACCCAGCACTTTTTGATTTTTCTACCTAACAAACTCTGTATTTGAGTTTTCCTTTTTTAAATTGAAATATAAATCTCATATCATAAAATTTACCATTTTAAAGTATACAATTCAACGGCATTTAGTTCATTCATGGTGTCATGCAACCATCACCTCTATCTAGTTCCAAAATATTTCCATCATCCCAAAAGGATACCCCGTCCCCATTAGCACCCACTGTCCATTTCCAATCCCCTAATCCCTGGCAACTACTAATCTGTTTTCTGTCCCTGTGGGTTTACATGTTCTGAACATTTTATATAAATGGACTAACACAACATGTGTCTTTATAAATCTGGCTTATTTTAATATTTAGCATAATATTTATGAGGTTCACCTATGTTGTAGCTTGTCAGCACTTCACTCCTTTTTATAACTAATATTCCATTGTATAGATGGGCCACATTTTGTTCATTCACTCACCCTTTGATGGACACTTGGGTCATTTCTTCCTTTTGGCTATTGTGAACAGTGTGCTGTGAACATGTGTGCACATGTATTTGTTTAAATGCTCAATTTCAATTTTCTGGGGGTATATGTCAATTTTACATATAAGAAAACAGGCTGGGAGGGTGTGAGTCAGCATTCAAAACTGTAGATCTGGTTTGAGGCTGGCCTCTGCCAGATATGTGTGACCTTTGGCCTGGGGAGCTACCAGGACCTCTGGTTCAGAGGAAGAGACCCTGCAGGCCCTGAAGGCCTTGTTGTAGCACTTGGTCCATATCAGCCATTACCTTACTAATAGTGTAGTGGGGACTGCTGGGACTCCTCCCCTTCCTCAAAGCCCACTCTCCCTGGTAATAAATCACTGGGACCTGCTTCGCCCACCTCTCATGAGGTCCTCCCAGGGCTGGCTCACCTTTAGGCAGCAATCCCCACCCCTGCCTGGCTGTGGACTGTAGTCTTCTTCCAGCACCCCAACTGAGGTGGCAGTCCCCAAGAACTGCCTCATACAGTCCACTTCCTAAGGGCCCAGAACTCAAATCCCTTGCTGTGTGACTCTAAGAGCCCCTCACCTTCTTCACCATCCAGGAAGGAATGCAGACCTTGTGATTCTTTTCTCAGGGCCAATTAGCAGCCCACGGTATATATGCTGTGGACATTTGAAAATCTGGCTTTTTGGAGGAAAGAAGACTAATTCTTCCTGAGGGAAGGGTTGAGTTTATTCCCATTTCACAGATGTGGAAACTAAGATCCAGAGAATCTAAGAGTTATTACTTAGCCAAGAGTCACAATTATTCATTCCTGCACTATGTATTTACATAATGTGCCAGGTGCTGCCCAGGGCTCTGAACCAGGAATAAAACAGAGTCCCTTACCCCTTGGGAAGCTGAAATTCCAGGGGCAGGTCAGATGATAAGCAAGAAAAGGGAATGGATGACAGTTCATCCAAAAGTTCCTTCTGGAGCTACCCTTGTGACCCAGCCATTCCACTCTGAGGTATGTGCCCAAGACAAGTGAAAATGGGAACTGCAAAGACCCTACTTCCAAATAAGGTCATATTCTGAGGTTCTGAGTGGACATAAAATGAGGAGGGCAGGGGCACTACTCAACCTACTACAGGTCTTTATCCAACAGAAAGGAAGACATGGTTTCACCAAAGATGTGAACACAAATGGTCGTAACAGCCCTAAACTGAGAACATCCTAAGGGTCCACCAATAGGTCGATGGATAAATAAACGGTGACATAGTCACACAATGGAATACTACGCAGCAAGAAAAAAGAACAAACCAGTGCTATGTGCACCTCACAGGTGGATCTTGCTGACATTGAGTGAAAGAAGCAGACATGAAGAGGACACATTGTATGATTCCATTTATGTGAAGTTCACAGACAGGTCACACTCATCTATGTTGACGGGCCGGGACAGGGGCCACCTGGTGTGGATCATCAGGGAGGGAAAGCACTGACCACAAAGGGGCACGGGGCCTTGAAGTGATGGAAATGTTCTATTTCTTGATTATGGGGCAACAAGGGGGGTTACATCTGTCAAAACTCATTGAGCACTTAAAATGGCTGCATTATTGAATGTAAATTTTGCCTCATTAAAGCTGATTTATTTTTCACAAAAGCAAAAATAAAACAGGCCAGATGGAGCCAAGGTGATAGAGGTAAGACCTGGGTCTGCCTCTGGGAGGTGACCAACTGGAAAGGAGCAAGAGGAAGCCCCCAGGGTCTGGGGGTACTCTGTACTCAGGTCACAGGAGTGTAAACATTGGTTCTGTACAGTAAAAATGAGTGTATGTTGCTGTGTGTAAATTATACTTCAATTGAAAAGCAAGACCTAGAGACTCAGAGTAATTTGCCCAAGGCCCAAGGTGGATCTTGCTGACATTGATTGAAAGAAGCAGGCATGAAGAGGACACATTGTACGATTCCATTTATGTGAAGTTCACAGACAGGCCACACTAATCTATGTTGATGGACTGGGACAGGGGCCACCTGGTATGGATCACCAGGGAGGGAAAGCACTGACCGCAAAGGTACTTTCTTGACCGTCAGGAGAAGGTCAGAGGCGTCCTACCCTAGAGCTCACCACCACCTCCTGGTCTCATGCTGCCTCCCTCCAGTGCCAGGTGCCAGGCTGTAAGCATGTCAGGCAAGATCCCTGCCCTCTTATTTCAGAATAGTATGGAATGTATATTCTTTTTTATTCTTTTTTTGTTAATCCTTACCTGAGGATATTTTTTCCATTGATTTTTAGAGAGAGTGAAAGGGGTCAAGGAAGGGGGGTGGAGAGGGAGAAACATCGATATGAGAGAAACATATCAGTTGGTTGCCTCCCATATGCGCCCCAACCAGGGCCAGGATCTAATCTGCAACCCAGGTACATGCCCTCGACCAGAAACTGAACCTCCGACCCTTCAGTGTTCAGGCCAATCCTCTAACCACTGAGCAACACCGGCCAGGACTGAAATATATATTCTAATGGGAAAGACAAACCTGAAACACACAAACTGATCCATAACCAAGGCCTTTCCTGATAACTGCCATGAAGGCAATGGGCTGAGAGTTTCCAAGAGGGGAGGGATTACTTCAGCCATAGGTTGGGGATAGCCTCTTTAAGGAGGTGATGTCCAGCTTTAATAAAAGCAGGGGACAGAATATTCTAGGATGTTCCAGGACATTCCAGAACGTTGTTTTGTGGAAGGGCCCAGAATGTTCCAGATCATTTTAGGTGGAAGTAATGTGTAGGCCCCAAACCTGGTTCCAGAAAGAGCCTAAGAGATAGAGGCAAGAAACCACATTGGCTGGGGTGGCATGAGCAAGGTTTGGAGCAAGGAGGGAGAGCGTAGACAAAGATGTATTGAGAGCAGCCTCCTGGATGTGGGGCACAGCTGTGACTGAGACTGCTCGTGCGTCACATCTGGCAGAGGGATCATTTATTAAACCAATCATCACACAAGCAAAGAAGCAATAACATAATTGTCAACATGATAGAGGCTTGAGTTGGGGCATAGTGACTTAGGGGGGGCCGGGCTGAGCCAGGAGGGCAAGGAGGGACATTTAAGCTGAAGAGTTGGCCAGGAAGAAAGCAGAGCCTTCTAGGCAGAGGAAAGAGCCTGTATGGGGACCTTGAGGAGGGAGAGTGCCAGGAGCTTCATAGAGTCTGGCAGGACTGGGTGTGAAGTGGGTTGTGGGCAGAGTAACATGACATAGAACCCTTGGAGGCCTTAGTTTCCCCATTGGGTTGATGCCTGGCCCTGAGCAGGGGCCTAGTCTGCACTTCCCATACACATACAGAAGGGAAAGGCATGAGTCCCCATCCTTCCCTCTAAGCGCCGAGGGACTATTACAGGGATACCTCACTGCCTCCCTCCCTTCCTCAGCAGATTACCTCCCAGGGCCCAGAACTCAGGCATGTGGCCAGGAAAACAGAACAGCCAGTTGTCATGACAACCTTGTGTTATGAGGATACATGGGCATTCCTGCCTATTGCCATGATGCCACCCACCACCCACCATCCACCAGGTCTGCATCGGGTGCAGGCGGAAGGTGGAGGAAGTGTCAAGATGCCTGGAAGAACTGGGAGAGCAGAAAAGAACACTGAGGCTTAGAGAGCTGTGGTGAGTCAGGGCTCCTCCACAAGGTTGCCTCTGCTGGCCCTCACCCCTGAAAGGAGCCCCAGATGGAAGCAAAGTCCCTTTTTCTCCTGTAACTCCACAAGGGACCCAAAGTCCTTTGCTTGGCACTTGGGCCCCTCCTCCAGTGAAACTCTCAGAAGGGCCGGTGATGTAAACAGAGATTACTTTTCTTAGAACACACACACACACTTCCAACACACATTCATGCACCAGGGACACGCTCCCTTCTCCCCATATTCTATCCATTCCTCAAAGCTCAAGTCAGCTGCCACCTCTTCCAGGCAGCCATCACTCATTGCCTTCTTGGAAGGGGCTCCTCTCCCCTCTCCACACACCCACGCCACCTAGCATTAATTCCACATCTATGGAGCATTCACTCTTGGCCCAGGCCTGGGCTGATCACCAGGGCTTTAAGAATTAATATGCTAGAGCCCTGGCTGTGTTTCTAAGTGGTTAGAGCATCCAGCCCACACATTGAAGCATCTTGGATTCAAGGGCAGGTACCTGGGTTGCAGATACAATCCTCCACTGGGGCGCGGATGGGAGGTAACCAATCGATGTTTCTCTCTCACATCAATGTTTCTCCTTCTCTCTCTCTCCACCCCCCCTTCCTCTCTCTAAAAATCAATAAACATATTCTCGGGTAAGGATTTAAAAAATATTTTAAAAGAAAAAAAAGAATTAATACACTAGACACAGCAGCAAACAAACCAAACACAGTCTTGAGAGAAGGAAGGGAGAACAAAGAGTCAGAGATCAGTCACAACTTTTCAGTTCCAAGAAGCCCAATGCAAACTGACATAAGCCAAAACTCAAGAGGCAGTGTGGGCCCTGACGGTTTGTTCAGTGGCATGGACTGAAAGGCCCTGGGTTCAATTCCAATCAAGGGCATGTACCTTGGTTGCAGGCTTGACCCCAACCCCTGTTGGAGTGCATGTGGGAGGCAACCAATCAATGTGTCCCTCTCACATTGATGTTTCTCTTCCTCCCACTCTCTCTGAAAAGCAATGAAAAAAATATCTTCGGGTGGGGATTAAAAAAAATTTTTTTAAAGAAGCAGTGTGGGCTTCAGGCACAGCTTGAGTCAGGACTTCCAGCAGTGTCATGAAGACAAAGTCTCTGTATATCTATCTGGAAGGCTCTGTCAGTTTGGTAACATATGACCCTTGGTAGCTCCAGACTCATATCCTCCCAGCTCAACAACCCCAGTTAACAGGGTATGTCTCTCTCCCAAGAAAGCCCACCAATACCAGAGGAGGCTTGGGTCATGCTGCTCAACTTCCCCTGAGCCACATAGGTTTGGTCAAAGCAAACCAGAGTTCTGTTAGAAAAGAAGAAGAGGGTGACAGGTACTGGGTAAACTCCTACCAGCCCAAGTCCATGATAGCATTCCCAACGGAAGGAGCAGCTGCTATAGCAAAGGCCCAGAGGTTGGACCATTGACGTACTGCAGGAAGCAACGAGGACAGAGCCCATTTTGTTGGTAGACCAAAAGGTGGGAGGGACATAACAAGAGAGGTGGCTGCCAGGTTGACAAGTATTGAAAGCCTGTAAGAGGGAATTAGGTGGTGTCTAAGGGCAAAAGGAAGTCGTGAGAATCAGCAGGGGAGGGACATGGTCTGACTCCATGTAGGGGATGGACTTGACAGGGTGAGGCTGCTTCTGAGGTCTGGGAGGGAAACAAGGAGAAACCCAAGCAAACATAATTACTGATTCCCTGCTCCATGCCCCATCGTCTATGAGATCCATGGAAGCTGCCTTAGTGCAGCTTATAAAATTATGTTGTACCAATGTTGAAACAAGTAATTACTAATTATTTAATAATTACTATGGTAAGCACAGGGAGATTGACAGGGAGCTAAACATGTGTATAACAGGGAATGCTAGCCCATTCTGGGACGGCTGGGATGTCTTCTGCTGAGGAGCGCTTTTTGTTAAGAACTAGGGCAGAGCCAGGCTGCAAGGGTATCCCTGGCAGAGGGAAATGCCAGTGCAAAAGCCTTGGGGTTGGAAGGAACAAGGTAGGCTCAAGAACTATAGCTGGCACATAGTGAGCGAGAGGCAGAGTCTCTGTAGAAGTGGTCAATTTTTTTTTAATTTATTGATTGATTTGAGAAGGAGAGACATCAATTTGTTGTTCCGCTTATTTATGCATTCATTGGTTGCTTCTTGTCTGTGCCCTATAGGGGATCAAACCTGCAAACTTGGCATAGTGGGACAAGGCTCTAACTAACTGAGCTACCGGGCCAGGGCCAGAAGTAGTTAATGTTAATAAAGCCAGATTGTGGGGGCTCATGTTGGTACATGTTTGGGCTCTTCATGTAAACCCAGAAAGAGGTGATGTCTGGGATTGGATTTGCATAATACCCACAGCTCCCCAGCTGCTGCATAGAGCTGGAGTGTGGCTGGAGGGGAAGCAGGGAGCTCAGAGAGGAGGTGGTATCTTGGACCTCAGGTGGTTTCCATGGTGACAGAGAAGCATGTGGGCTAGAGGCCAAGGAGACAGGCCCTGCTGATGGGATAAGGTGGAATGAGGATAGGTAAGAATCAAGGGGCCACCAAGTGTCCAGAACCACTGAGATCGAGAGGCCAGGAACAGGGCGGAGATGCAGGGGAAAAGACTACTAGGGACCCTCTCAGCCCTCTAGAAATGGCCTGCCTCCACTTCTCATCTCTGTCCAGGTCTCATTTCCTGGCAACATTCCCAGGGGCAGCCCTGAAACCACAAATCGGGCCCAGAATGACACATGGGAGCCTAAATTGCCTTTATGTTGAATCCAGATGCTCATGGTATCAGGCAGGGTCCTGGCAACAGCAGGAGCCACTGAGAATGGAAGATCCAAGGAGTGCTGAAATGACGGGGTTCTTTGCAAAGGTGTGGGCAAGGTTGGGTGACTGACATGGGTGGTTCAGTGTGCAGGACAAGCAGCAGTGGAGAGCTGCTACCATGCCCAGGCTGAAGGCTCACTTGGTGGAGCTATGACCTTGGGTTGGGGGACGCAGGGAGGGACATGCGGAAAGAAACACTAACTTCTCACTCCTCCTTCCCACCTTCTGCTGGTCCTGTCACCACCCTCCTCCCACCACTGTGACTGACCCTAACAGAAGGCAGAGAGCCCACGTGAATCAACCTCCAGGGGCACAAGAGCCACAGGGAGTTCCCAGAGCTTCCCCCATCTCAGAAAGGGCCAGGTGGGCAGAGGTCATGGCCATGCTCAGGCCACTCTTCCAAGAAAAACAGAAGCACACTTGGTCCAAGACATCTTTTATGTACATGGTTTATTCCTCCTGACCCCCTTGCTGCAATTCCACCCTCAGCCACCCACCCTCCCAGCATGGAGCTGCCCACAGCCTCCTCCTGAGAGGGCCTCCTCCCATGGGACTGGATCTCTGGAGGTGAGGTGGGAGAAAAGGGGGGAGCCTTAGCACAAGACAGTTGTTTCCCCTGAAGCCTCAGAAACCCACCCCCTCTAGGGGAAAAAGGAGGAAGGAGGAAGGCAGCACAGAACTTGGGTTTAAATACTCACGAAGCTACACATTAGAAAACAAAAAGTAGCACGATCCAGGGAAAGGAAGCCCAGGGACACACAAAGGCCAGATCCCACCCCCCAAGTGGCAGCAAGGCGACCCCAGGACCCAGAGGGGTGAGGGATGGGACCAGGGAGAGAGAAGGATTTGGGGGTGCAGAAGCCCAAGGATGGTCTCACCCTGGCCTGGACTCCTGGGCACAGGGCAGTGAGGATGGAGCTGCCCTTGCCCCTGGCAGTGGGTCAAGGGAGGCCTACAGCTTGGTCAGGTCCAGGTTTAGCTTGTAGGGTGGGGGACTGTCACCAAAGGCGTGTGATGGAGGAGGGTACAGAGGCCAGTCTGGCTCTACCATGAAGCCCTTCTGTTGTTCCAGGTTCAGGGGCTGTAAGGGAAGAAGAGGGAGGGAAGGCTACTGAGCCCCACCTTGCAAGGCTCCTTCTCACCCATGATCTCAGGTCACTTTGACTAAGGGCAGGAGGCGTTCTTCCCTCCATTTCACAAAGGAATGAAGAAACTTGCTGGACATCACCCAGCAAGTCAGGGGGCCTGGCCTCAATGGAAAGAGGGCAACCCCATTGGGAACTAGGGAGCAGCTCTTCCCTACCCCTCCTCCAGGCCCACCCACTGGCACCACCCACCTGGAACTTAAGGTGCTGGCCAGGAGCAGTCACCAGGGTGGAACAACTGAGCCACAGCATCACCAGCACAGACAGGAAGAGGCAGCAGGCCAAGATCCAGCGAGGAAGCCCCGAGCGCCTGCCCAACATGGCAGGTACACTCAGTGACACTAGTAGCATCTGGGAACCTTCCTCTCCTGCCTCCACCCCACCCCCAGGGTCCTGCTACCCACCGGGACATGCAACTGAGGAAGTCATTGTCCTGCAGCTCATCAGATTCCACCTTGGCCTTGTTGCTGGTCTTGACTCGGATCTTGGTCTTCCTCACCTTGTCCAAAGAGCCTAAAGGGTCTGAGAGACAGGTTGTTCCTCAGGGGCTGCCAGGCCTTCCCCTAGAGGCCACAGTAGCCACTGAGAGAAGAAAGGAGGCCAGGGCCTGAGGTAATTGGCCATAGAGTCCTGGGACAGATCAGAACCCTGGGAGATGGACCATGAAACCCTAGGAAACAGACTGAGGAACCCTGGGAGACGGACCACAGAACCCTGGGAGACAGACCATGAAGCTCTAGGGGTTGAGACAGAAATCCCAGTCCTAGACGGTTAATTTGCCTGGAGGACTCCTTATGGCAGTGGAGCTCCCCATGGAAGGAACACTGGTCTAGGCTCAGACCTTACCTACGTGCACCTCCAAGGCCTCAGGATGGGATCCTCGCCAGGTCACCTCCACTCGCTGCAGACGGGCCCCCTCATGCCCTAGGCTCTCTACCACTGGCTGGGTCTGGACCAACAATAAGACAGCACAGAGATCTTTGGAAAGGCACCACCACACGGGGTATATTGTCCCATGCCCAGCTGGCACCTAGTCCCACTGGGTGTAGGAAGGACAGTCTTCTGTGAGGCTATGATGTCAAGGATGTTGTTCCCTGCTATTGTGGGCCCCTAAGTTTGTCTTTTTTTTTTTTTAATCCTCACCTGAGGATATATTTCTCATTGTTTTTCAGAGAGAGTGGAAGGGAGAGAGAGAAACATCGATGTGAGAGAGACACATCCAATGGTTGCCTCCCACACAAGGCCTGACCACGGATGGGAATCAGGCCTGCAACTGAGAAATGTGCCCTTGATAGGAACTGAACCCAGGGCCCTTCAGTCTGTGGACCAATGCTCTAACCTTGGAGCAAAACTATCTAGGGCATCAATTTGTCTTGAACTCAGCCTCCAGCTCCTGAAGAACATGATCCAAGCCAAGCCAATAGAATCACGGCGATTGGCTGAGAGGTGGTCACATGACCCAACCAGGGTCAATCAGAGTAAATCCCTGCTTAGTTAAAACTCCAGAGAAGTTGTAATTTAGAGCCTTAAATATCCATCCTGCTATTAGGAGTAAAGTGCTTGCCTGGGAATAAAGCTACCACAAAGGAAAGCAGAATCAAGTGATAGAGTGAGACACTGAACCCCTGGATCCAGCCATGCCTGAAGCATCAGCTATAGACCTTGCAGCTCATGAGCTAAAAATGAATGTATCCCACCTTCTTACCCTGACCATCCACCCACCACTCTGGCGTGCCCCTGCCAGACCCCTCACCTGGAACACCACCACCTTCCCATTGTCAGTCTGCAGGTAGTACGTCCAGGTGGAGGAGACGAAGCCCTGGGCTGAGTTGACAAGATCATTGCAGAGGGTGGAAAACAAGTCCAGGAGGGAAAGAACCCTGCTCGGACCTTCCAGGACCTTTCTCTGCTGAGGAGAAGCAAAAGGCACAGAATGTGGCTAAGGTAGGGCACTGATCAACGGGAAGGGACCTGGGTGGGTCCACTGTGATTGGAACTCACTAAGTGGTTTGGGGCAATAGGGCTTCATAGGAGAGACACGGATCACTGCTGCATTTAGCTGGCTGGTTGCCCTAGGGGAAATGGATTGCCCTCTCTGAGCCCTAGAATGGGAATGATTCTCTTTTCTCACGTGGTTGCTACAAGATTTCAACTAGGCAATGGCACAGCATAAGTGCCTAATATATAATAGCCACTATTATTTAAAAATTTGCCATCATCATTGTTATTCTTTTAGTGGCATCAGGAGAGAACTCAGAATAAGAAGGAATGGTAGTGCTTTGTGCTTTTATGTACGTAAAAGGCTGGAGGGGGTGGATGAAAATGGGGGAAGGAGGGAAAGGGCTTTCTGTGGAATCCCAGCCCATGGGTCTCTGGCTATAGTGAATTATTTCCTCTGCCTCAGTTTCCTCTGATGCTGCAGTGCCTAGACTTATTCATGACTATGAGGGAGCAGTTATGAACAGGTAAACAATTATTATTTCTCTCGAGGGTGTTGGGGAAGGCAGGCAGTGTATGTATGCTTGGAAGATTGCTTCTTCCTGAACCTCAGTTCTGAGCCCCCCAGATGACAGTGGCCACTTGTTCACCACAAGGAAAGTGATTAGATCAGCATCGGGCATACAGTAGGTGCTCGATAAACTGAGCTCTGGTAGCACTGAAGATGAGCTAGTTGAGGAATTGTTATAAGCCCCGGTGGCCCTGGCTTTAGATGCAATGTCTGCACAGCTCTGTGTGACCTTGGGTTTCTTGGACATGACATTATCCCTGGTACCTCTAGGCGGCACGAGGAATTTGGGACAGGCTGAGGTCAAACCTGGACCAGGACAAATGCTTGATAAAAGATGGCTGTTTTCTGTTATTTACTTCCTGCAATGTGGCAAGGGGCAGGGGGCGGAGGAAGGCAGTACTTCCCTTGTCACAGAGGTGACAACTGAGAGTTGAGATGTGACATGCTTGATCGAGGATACCCAGTAGGCCCAGAATGGATCAGAGAGCCTAGGAGACTCTGGGCATGAGTGTGGATTGAGGGGGAGGGTGTAGAAAGAAGAGGGCTCATGTTCATTCTGGGACTTGGAAGGGTCCTCCTGCTCCTTTCTGAGGATTCTGTCCTGAGAAGGGGGTGGGGGCGGGGGAGGGGGGTCAGAGGAGGTTCTGTCATCCTTCAGTCCTGGGAAAATTGGGATCCAGGGTGTCAGGTGGGGGGGTGCCCACCTTCTGCATGGACTCTGGCTCAGGCTCCAGCTCAGGGTTCTGGCTCCAGCAGCCCTCGTTGCAGGCCTGCTGCTCCATCTCTTTCACGTAGGCCTCCACACAGGCTGCAGGAGCAGGGGCGGTTGACTAAGGGCAGTCTTCCCAGGCCACCTCTCCCTGCCCTGGCCCACCCAGCCTGCCCTCACCTGCTTCACACTCAGCTTGGGTGGCATTGGGTTTGGAGCTCCTGGCCACAAACCGGCAGATGGAGAAGAGGCGGCAGCCTCGCTCACAAGCACTGATGAAGATGGCCCTGTCATATTCATTCTGGGACTTGGAAGGGTCCTCCTGCTCCAGCTTCTCCTGGGAGGGGGGACACAGGGCTCAGGCCAGAGGGAGAGGCAGGAGGAGGTGGGTATTGGAAGCACTCAGAGAAAGAGGTGTAAGATTTGGTTCCCCTTCCTCAAATCTAGGGAGATTAGGATGAGGCTAAGAATACTTGTGGGTGCTCTTAGCTCTGAGGAGCACGGAGGGAAACCGCTTGAAAAGGAAGATGAACAATGGAGGACGCTAGTTTCGGCAAAGGTTAGAAAACTAGGGAAGATGTAGGGAAATGGGTCCCTAGAGGCTCCAGGGATGAGAGCGTAGATTGAGGATTCTCAGTCCTGAGAAAGGGGCCGGGGCGGGGGACGGGGAGGCGGGATCAGAGGAGGTTCGGTCACCCTTCAGTCCTGGGAAAATTGGGATCCAGCTTGGCGGGGCCATGACGGTACAAGTGGGGGCTGGGGGCTCTGAGTGAGAGAAGGAAGGAGTATATGAAAGCTGCTTGGGTGGGCGAGGAGGGGACTGTCTGGTCTGAGGATGGTGGGGGTTGGGAGTTCTTCCTTAGCAGAGTCTAATCAGAGCCCTCCTGGTGGCATTAGGATCCTCAGTCCTCGCCCTCCCTCTCCCCGACTTGGAGGGACTCCCCGCCCCCGCCCACGCAACTCCACATTCATCGGAAGCACCCGCATCCCAATACGCTCCCCCATCGCAGGGACCCCCCCCGCCCCTCCCCCAAGGCAGGAACACCCCCATTCCTTCGGGGGACCCAGGTG
This sequence comes from Miniopterus natalensis, assembly GCF_054644295.1. Lineage (NCBI taxonomy): Eukaryota > Metazoa > Chordata > Mammalia > Chiroptera > Miniopteridae > Miniopterus > Miniopterus natalensis. The sequence goes on along the minus strand of NC_142084.1, from coordinate 72,116,628 downwards.
CCTGCGTTTGCCCCCATTCAAGGGACCCCAGCCCTTCCCCCCACCAGAGGAACCTAACCCCGTGGGAGAGACACCCCCCATTTCCGACCCCTCAACCCTCCTAGGAGCCCGTCTCGAGCTCCCAACCAAGAGACCCGCAACCTCTGCCCCATCAGAAGATCGCGGGTCCTCGGATTGGCACCGCTTGCGTGTCACCTGCGAGGGCTGCAGACTAGGGTAGCGATCGCGGCACCGCAACTGGCAGCTCTGCGTGTCCCCGAGCTGAGGGGCGAAGGGGTCACGGGCAGGAGGCGCGGGCGTGGCGTGCGGAGGATGCAGCAACAGTAGCAAGAGCGGCAGCTGCGCCACCGGAGCCATGGTCCCGCCAGGCGCTGGCGGCGCGGGATGCCGGCTCCCGCAGGCGCGGAGGTTGCGGCGGTGGCGGGGTCCCGGTCGCTGACGTCACCCGAGCGAGGCAGCCTGGGAAGGGGGGACGGAGGATGCGGAGAACGGGCGGGGCCGCTGTGCCGCCGCACCCCTGGGGTGCGTGCAGGTGGATCGCGGCCCTCGTCATCTGATCTATCTACACTCCACTGGCGTGGGGATCTCAGCCTGAGCTAGGGACCAAAAGGAAATAAAATAGGGTGATGCGAGAGAGGAGTCTATTCGCCAGAATATCTGGGAGGGCTTCCCGGAAGAGGCTACGTTTGAGCTGGCCAAGCCAGGCAATCGAGGCAGAAGGAAGCTGCGTGGAACCTGAAGCAGGGAGGGTCTAGTCGGGAGAGGAGGGAGTTGGGGCTAAAGCCCAGTCGGAGAGTGGAGATGGAGCGTCTGCCAGGCCTGGTTCAGCCAAGCCTTGGGAAGGTCCCTGGCATTATCTCCTTTGACACCCGTCAGGGGGGCGGTAACTTGTGCGCAGTTCGCCTCCTTTGAAAAGCCCTTCCAGGTCCTCTAGGGCTCCCCCAGCCTCGCCTTCCTCTGGCCCAGCCATGATCCACGGATCCGGAGGATCTGGCCCCTGCTCCCCCAGACTGGGGGCCCTTCGGCCCCGGACTGAGTGGGATGAGGCACAGAGGTGCAGATAAGGATGCGAGGGGTGTTGCTAAAAGTTCTAATTGTCTTGGGAAAACCTGGGACAAATGGACACTTCTGGTTTCCATAAAAGCTGCACTCCAAGGTGACAGATTGTAGCCCCGTGAGTCTAGCGTTAGGTCACCCTAGCTTCCTCTCCGTCAGGTATGGGAGTGGAGGCTCCCTTCTTAACCTGGGTCCCCTGTAAAGATGCCCCCTTCTCCCTAGAGTGTCTCTCACAGGTGCTTGCCAAGGCCTAGCGGAGCACCTTCTACGCTCCGCCCCCGTAGACGCGGTGGCAGCCGCGCGGGGTCTATGGGTCAGAGGGCGCCGCAGGTTCCGGACCAGGAGGAAGGAACAGAGGTGGGGGGTTGGAATGGCGCACGCTTTCTCCCCGGCCGGCCGCCCCGCTTTCATGTCCGCGGTTTCGGCCAGCCCCCACGTGGCTTAATCAGGCGCGGCTGTGCCTGGTGAACCCCGAACATCTGGATCCCGGCGCGCCCCTCCCCCTCCCCCTCCCCTCGGGGGCTATGCCGCGGCGACCCTGCGGCTAGAGCCTTCAGCCGCTGTTTGCTAAAGTGTGGGGAAACCCCGAGTCTAACCCACAGTGCGCCAGTCCGGCGCCTAGAGGAAACATCCCCAATTTCGCTGGTGGGAAACCTAGGCCCCAGGACCCCTCGGCAGAGTTAGGATTCAAGCCCACACATGTCAGTTCCAGAGCCACACGCGCTTAAGCCTTCCACAATTACCGCCCTGCATTTATCTCAAACAAAACACTTCCCGGGCATTTTCTTGTAACAACCCTAGGACGTGCTAGTAGTAATTCCCGATTTGCAGATGAGTAAACTGAGGCTCAGGGTGACAAGCAAGAGAAGAAAAAAGACAGGCAAGACTGCGGGTGCGCGCGCGTCGAGGATGAGAGGCGTAGCTTAGAGCGCAAAGGGAAGTACACACCGAGGCCTTCTGCAGAGGGGGAAACTGAGGCAGGAGGGGTTGGACCCCTGGCCTAGGTCTCCGGATAGTAGGAGTGAAAAGGTTTGATTGCCGCCCACCCAACCCCCTTTACGCAACTAAAGGCCGCTGGGAGCCGGAGCGGAAGAAGGACTCGGCCTCGGCCCCCCCAGGTGAGCCCCCTCGCCCCTCCTGCAGTTCCCGAGGGAGCGGGTCCAGGTGAGGGGCGGGAGGGCCGGCGGGCGGCCAGGGTCGGATTTCAGGAAATCCGCCGACATTCCTTCGGGGCTTAAGAGGGAAAGTTGACTCGGCGCCGCCCCGCGCCCCCCGCCCACTTCCTACCCCCTGGGGCGGCCCGGTGGGGGCGGCAGGCGGGGGGCGCTGCGGCCAGCCTGGGTGTGAATCAGCAGCGGCCTGGCGTCCGGGAAGCAGCGCCCGAAGTCAGAGCGGGCACCAGACAAGCGCCCTTTGTCCCTTGCCGCCCTCCCCACGACCCCGCTGACCCCCACCCCCAAGTAGGGTACAGGCTGGGTAGAAGGCACGGCCTTTTGGCGCCAGCGATTGCTGACAGTGGGGAGGCAGGGGAAAGGGGCACAATGTCTCCCAACTGCCAGCACCTACTGGATCCCAGACAGCTGAGGTTCTACGGGGTGCAGGAGGGGTAAGGAACCCAGGCTCAGTGCAATGGCCCTGACCTGGACCTAGGCAGCTCTGGGACTCCCACCTCCAATGCCTGTAACCCAGGCATCCCAGCTCCCCAGGCTCAGCCTCCTGGGTAGAAATGCTAAAGTCCCCTGGTCTTATGCACACAGGTCCTGAACCTGATTCTGCTGCCCCCAGGCCCCCAGCCCAGGTCCAGAACCTCACTGTCACCACTTCCTGGGAACACTGGCCTGAACCACAAGACAGCTAATCTTTTGCTGAGCCCTAAGCAGGGTTGGGGGTGGGGGGGTGGAGACAGTGTCTCATGGGAGAGGCAGCTCTGTGCCCTCCTCATTCCCACTGGCTCTGGGTCCCTATGGGACCCTAAAGGTGCTATAACCATGGCTTCCTTCCAGTGGCGCCTCAATGCCCTGGAATGACGCAGGGAGGTCTCCCCCAACCTAATTCAGTGCAGAGGCTGAAAGACTAAGGAGGAGGAGCCCCTCCCCTGCCTATGTGGGGCCCTCCCTCCATCTGCCCCTCAGTACATTCCCAGCCACCTTCAAGGACTTGGGTCAATATTTGCTAGAAGTTCCATCAATGCTGGTTCCTCTTCCTGTGCAAAGAGGTGGTGCAACTGGAGAAGAAGGGGTTAAGCCACAGGGGCACCAAGGGTAAGCAAGGGTGCACCCAGAGGTCAAATCTTTCCTTAAAGTCAAAGGTATGGAGTCAAGGTCACCCAGGGGTCAGAGGGCACACTCCTGGACAGAGCTGGACAGGATTGGGAAATCCAAAGGATCCATATCCTTCTATAGGTAAGGGCCGGAGAAGGGTGGCTACTGGCTTGGGTCACAGGGCATGTTAGGGGCATAGGCCCGACTGGGACCCTAAGCAACATGATTCACTGGGACTGAGTTTTCTTGCTGCCTGGAGGGACTGAGAATTCTCTTTTTATTTTGCAAATGTTCGCTGAGCTCTTCTCCTGTCCTGGACCCAACATGGGGGTCCTAATGGCTCTCAGGGTGCTCACAGTCTAAAAAAAATAAGTCACCAGAGAAAAGCGATATTTGAAGAGATGTGTTACAATGACCATTTTTTACAAAAAGGAATGGAATAAAGAGTGTTGGGAAGTGTGGGAGGTCCTGTGAAGGCGATGCTTGACCTGTGACCTGATGGAAGAGAGAGCACTAACTGGGGGAAAATTGGGGGGAACTGCACTCCTGCAGAGGGAACAGCAAACATACAAATACCCTGCCTGATGTGTTTGGGGAAACGGCTGCAGTGGCTGGAGTAGTGAGTGGAGAGGAAGGGGAAGAAGAGGGTGGAGAAGAGGAGGGGAGGGGAGGGGAGGGGAGGGGAGGGGAGGGGAGGGGAGGGGAGGGGAGGGGAGGGGAGGGGAGGGGAGGGGAGGGGAGGGGAGGGGAGGGGAGGGGAGGGGAGGGGAGGGGAGGGGAGGGGAGGAGTGTGGCAGGGTAGAGAAGACCTTCTTCACTTCTTTTAAAAGTTCCCTCCTCTGCCTACTGTGCAGATGGGGACAGGAAGGTTAAGGGGAAAGCACAGAAGGAGGCTGGGCGACACCCCAGAGGGAGATGATGGGGCCTGGACTTGAATGAGGTGGGGGAAAGGGGGTCAGAACTTCAGGATGGGGATGTATTTTGGAATCAGAGCCAACAGGACTTGCTGATGGATGGGACGTGGGGGATGCACAAAGGAGAGAGCTGTCACGCACGCCTCCAGGTCTCTGGCCCGAGCACCTGGGTGGATGGGGGAGCCTTTTCCTAAGCCCCAGGGATGACTTGGGGAGGAGCAGAGATTGGGGGGAAATATCAAGATTTTCCTCTAGAAGTATTCCAAAAAGAGAGTCAAACGTTGAAGTGGGGGTAGGGGTGGCACATATGCTGAACACAAGCCCATCCAAGAACTGCCACCTCCACTTAACCCTCTGGACCACCCACCTGGCAGGTGGGATTATGGCCCCACTTTTCAGAGGTGACAAACTGAGGCCTGGGGGCCACCTCTGCTCCAAAAGCACATGTCCCTAGTGTTCAGTGCTATGCTAAGCACTTAGATCACTTAGATTGTGGGGCTCTCTGTTGCACTGCATCTTCGGACAGAAACCCTTAGGCTGGCTAGGAGTTACCCTCTGTGCGGAGGGAGAAACTGAGGCAGAGGCCTGGCTGGTTCCAGTAAAAGGCTTTACTGCCACCCAAACCCATCCAAAGTCCAGGTTTGGGGGGGTTGCATCGAGCCCCGAGGACCTGAGTCTGGAGACCCAAGCAGCAGGGGTGGAGGGCAGCCCTGAGCAAACAAGGTCGAGGTTCCTAAACCCCCTTAGACCCTTTTACCCCCTTGGCTGGTTAGGTACAGGCGCGAAGGGTCCAGGCCTCTAAGGGAACCAGGTGAAGGGAGAGTTAGAGACCCCCTCTCAGAACTCGCGGCTAGGGGCGGGGCTTCTACCCAAACCCTGGGCCGGGCGGGAACTCTCATTTCAGGCTCAGTTTCACTGTGGCCTTGGAGTTCAGAAACCCTTTTATCCTAGGCGCACTGATGGACTAGGGACCGAGAGGAGGGGGATGAGGCGTCTGGGCTGGAAGGGGGTCCCGAAACCCAAGCAATGGCCAAAAATAACAACACAGAGAAGGATTCCTCCGTAAAAAAAGTAAGACAAACTAGCATCGCTCCCGGCGGCCGGCGTTACCTGGAGTCGGCGGGCGGCGGCCGCCGGAGCGATTACTCACTGCGTGGCGCACCCCACCCGCGGGCCGCTGAGCGGATTTTTCCGTGGGGGGTGTCAATGAGTCTGGGGGGGCTCCTTACCGCTCTCCTCCTGGGCATCGCTCCTGCAGGCTGGCGGTACCCGCACAGGGCCCCGTCCCCGCTCCCACGGGGGCCCTTTTCCCCCATCTGCCCACGCGGGAGCTCCCTCCTGAGGCCCCCCAAGCGCTCCGAGGAAACTCAGCCCCATCCCGAGCGAGGGGGAACTACTGAGCCAGAGTGAGTGCCAGGGACTCCGTGCTTCCAGCTTCCCTCCAGCAAACCCTGGGCCGGAGGTTGCCCGCGAGGACGAAGAGAGGCAGGATGCAGTGAGAGGGGGGCCGCTGGGCCGAGACTGATGGGACCGCCACGCTGATGGTGTGGGGCGAAGAGGGAGCAACTTTCAGGCACCTGGGAGGAAAAAGGGCTGGAGATGGAAGCAGGCGGGGCTCAGGGACCACTCAGTGGGGTGGCGGGACCAGAGCTGGGGTGCTGGCTGAAACAGACGACTGCGGGGGGAGGAGCGCGCCAGGGCTAAGGGCCACGGGGGACATTGAAGGGGCGGGGCACAGGGCCGAGAGCAGGGTGCAGGGAAGTAGGCGGGAATATGGAAACGGAGTTGGGGGCGCCCGGTCCCACATTGGGGGTGGGGAGCCTGGAACTGGCCGAATTCGAATGGAAGGTCCCAGACCAGTAGGGGTTGGGTGAGGGGATTCTGGGCCGCGGGACAGAGAGCGCGCGGTGTGCGGCGGGGCGGAGGCCGGACGGGTGGGGCGCGCGGTGCCCGCGGGCAGGCGGGCGGCGGAGAAGCCGGTGCGGGGCCCGCCGCCCCCCCCAACCCCGGGCCGGGGGCGGGGCCGGGCGGGGCCAGAGGCGTATTAGCGCCTTGTCAATTCGGCTGCTCAGACTTGCTCTGGCCTCCGCGCCAGCGCCCAGCGACGTGCGGGCTGCCCAGTCCGCGCCCTCCCGCGCCCCGCGCCGCCGCTGCCCGCCGCGCGCCCCCTGCAGCGTCGGCCCCATGCCCGCCGGCCGCCTGGGCCCCGCCGCCCAATCCGCGCGGCGGCCACCGCCGCTGTTGCCCCTACTGCTTCTCTGCGTCCTCGGGGCGCCGCGAGACGGATCAGGAGCCCGTGAGTACCCGGCGCCCTGCTCCCCCCCTTCCCGCCTGGGCAGAGAGCGTGCGCCCTGGGGGCAGCCGCGGGGGGGGGGGGGGCGGGAAGGGAGCGCAGGCGCCACCTGGACGGCCGGGGAACAAAGGAAGGCGCCCCCGGCACGGCCCTCGGGGCGCCCTCACCTGCGGGGCGCACAGCGCAGCAGTCCACTGGCCTGAGGGTCCGGCTTCCGCACCCGAGGCCTTACCTGGGCCGCCGGGCCGAGGACGCCCGGCCGGGTCCCCGGAGTTTGGGGGGCCCGCGTACTGGGACCCTCTGCGTGCGGAGACTCGGCGGGCGCACGCAACAGCGTCCCTGACTCCGAGCCATGGAGACCGAGGGGCACCGATCCTGGGCGGGGGCGCACGCGGAAGGCGCGCTGGGTGCCGGCCCCGAGCACCCCCCGCCCCGTGGAGGGATGAGCCCCGGGAGGAAGGCGGGGCGGGAGGGGGGCGGCTCTGGCCGCCTGGCGCGCGGCCCGGGGTCCCCGGGGACGCGCCTCTCCGCGGGCCGGCGCCGCCGCCCTCCCCCGGCGGGACACTGCGCGCGGGGGTCCTCGGAGTTTCAGCCACTGGGGTCGCTCGGAACCGTTCCCGGTCGGGCTGCGCCGGGCTGGGAACCTCCAGCGAGAGAAATCTTTGTGAGCCAGTGGGTGAGAGGGAGAGGAATCGGGAGCCAGTGAGTCCAGGCACCGCGGGCCCAACCTTGAGTTGGGGGGCCCCGGAAACCCACAGCCGGGCAGGCCAAGACCCTCGCCCCGTCGGGAGCTCCTGGCCTCCCACACTCTCTGTTCTCCACCCCAAGCACAACCCCTCCAGGACACAGTCTCTATATCCAGACCCACTCTAGGACACACCCAGAGACACACAAAGACACACTGGCTTGTGGCCCATCACCCTCGCCCTCAGACGCACACACTGCATCCCAGATGCACATTCGCACACCATCAGGGCGCACACACATTCCATCCCTGGCACACACACTTTCGTGGTCATCCACTCATTCCTCAGGGGATATAACACAGGAGCATACACACAGGCACAGCTGTCCTAGACACTCATAGTCACTCCACACACCCATCCAGACACACAGGTTGCCCCAGGTGGACACACACTGCTGCCTGGGTCGCCCCACACTGCAGAGCTATCTGCAGGCTCATCGCGGATGCTCCTCCAGAAAGGGCAGGGTTCCCGCACGCCCTTAGGGGCACTTGCCAAAAACCCAGCATCCCAGAGTGCCTGTGCAGGTGAGGGGCTGCGCAAGGCCCTCCCCAGGTCCCTGAAGACCTGTGAGTGCCAGTGTTCGTGGCAGGCTTTGTTTCCCAGCCTGTAGAGCAGCAGGGAAGGTGGTGGTAGTGGTGGGATTGTTGTTCTGTGTGTGTTTTTTCCTTTAAGGGGGAAGAAATTAAATAAAAGATTCTCACACCTCGGCAATATGTTTCTACTTACGGTGTGTCTTAGCACCTGACCAGCAGGCGGGTGGGTTGTAAAGTGTCTGCAGGTACCAGTGGGATGGGAAATGGGGACCCCTGTAGGGATCCTGGGATGGAGGTCACCCTCCTGTATTGCTTGCAGAGAATCTCACACTTTTCCCTTTTAAAACACATGGTGTTCCTTTTTAATAACGGCAATGGCTCCAGATTGGGAAGTGGGGAAGGAAAAAACTTTTAAAGGCCTCAGCATTGTGAGAACGGCATGGAGGCAGGGATGTAGGGTGGGAGGGCTGTCCAAAAGACTAGCCCAGGGATCTGCTTTGGGGAGCCTTCTAGGAGGCCCCCAAATCAGTCCAAGGGCCCCCCAACCTCAGTGGGCTGTTTCCCTTGGAATGTGTGCATCCTGGCCCTAAGTGCCTTGACCCATTATTTAGGGAGTGTGGAGCCAGCCTGGACCCCAGAGCTGGGAGGGGCTTTAATCCTCATAGTTCCTAGGCACTCTGGACCTCGTGATCTCATCTCATTAATTTCCCCAGCAGGTAGAAAGAGTATACTTTCCTCCCATTTTATGAGAGAGTAGACTGAGAACAGGCGAGGGAAAGCCAATTGCTCAGGTGCTCCAGCTGAGATTGGCACCCACATCCCAGGAGGAGACAGCCTCCCTCTGACCTTTCCTGCTGGAGCTTGGGGTGGGGGGACTGGCCTGTTCAGGCCCGCCTGGCCTTGCCCTCTCGCCCCGTACCCCCCCCCCCGCCCTTGGAGGGCAGCTGCAGCTGCTGGCATGGAGCAAGGCTAGTCCAGGCCAGGCGGGTGTGGCAGAGGGGCAGTGCCCCCCAGCCAGGACCCCCCAGAAAGCCCTTTCCTAACCAGGCTATGAATATGGGGGGGGAGCAGGAGGGATTTCACCCATCCCCTGAGAACTGGGAGTCGGCCTGGGGTCCAGGCAGGCCTGGCCTGCCCCTGCCTCCCACCCTGCTGGGGGTGGGGGCAGGCAGGAAGTGGTGGGTGGGCCGGGGCAGAGATGCTGGCACGCCTGAGTTCTTGCTGGAGGAATTCAGAATTAGCTAGCGGCTGGCTGCCTGGGACCTCCGGGGCGGCCCCCTGCACCCCCCCAACCCCCGCCTCCTCAGCTCTGGCCCGCTCAGCCGGCTCCTTCGCACGGATGCTGAGACCTCCGGAGAGCCCTGGGCCAAGCCTCAAACGCAACTGTGATTCTAGGTTCCAGCAAGACATGGCCCTCAAGCCAAGTTTGCCCCAGAAAATTGTCAGAGCTGGCCCCTGGAACTGTGTCCACCCCACCTCAACCATCTGGGGCAGTGAAGGCCAGCACAAGGCAGCCACTGGCTTTTGTGGAGGGGACATCGCAGGGGGGCAGGATCATCCTGTCCTTGGCTGCCATCTCAAGGAAGCTGGGCTGCCCTTCCCTCTACCCTCCTGCAGTCCCTTCTTACAGTTGCCTGGGGATCCTTTAAAAATGTAAATCCCTCCCCTGTTCAGAACTCTGGAATACTCCCTGCCAGTCAGGCCCCTGATGACCTCTCAGACCTCATTTCCTACTATTTTTGCCCCAGGACTTTTGTACTTGCTGCTCCCACTGCCTGGATACTGTCTCCTACATATTTTCATGGCTACTTTCACTTTATTCAGGTCTCAACTCAAATGCCACCTCCCTAGACAGGCCTCCTGGGCCATTGAGATGCCACTAATGACTTGTGCTTTACTGTCTCCCTCTTTATTCTCTTAGACATTTGTTCTTTTTCCTGCTGCTTTCTTGGGTTCAGGGCCCACAGGGGCAGAAATCTCGGGTATCTTGGTCACCATGGTGCCCCCATCTCTTGGCACACTGTTGGTGATCAGTGAAAGGATTGAACAAGTGAGTGAATGAGTCCTCACAACTGCCCTTGGTGGAGAGAGAGCCTCCTTCCCAGACTCAGAGAAGTAAAGTGCCTGGATGGAACTTCCACAGTGAGCTGGGGGCATTCGAACCTAGGTCAGCCTGGCTTAAAGGTCCCAGAGAGTTGTCCTGATGATAATATTTTCACTCCTTTCAAACAACAGCATGTGTTAGATACCTTGATGCCCACTTCCCAGATGGGGAGACTGAGACTCAGGGAGGGGTTTCAGGGGCTTGAACTGTAAGTACCCACCCCCTTCTCTAGCCCTTGGTTTCCCTGTGGGTAAAAAAATCTCCTCTTATTTTCTAATCCCAGAAGAGGGCTGGCCCCAATTGCCAGCAGGAGGGGAGGCATAAATCACTTCATCCTTGAGGCCTAGTGCTCAGCACCCAGCTCACAGAACCCAGTTTAGGAAGTCACTTCCTAGAATCTGATCACCATAATGGCCCTGGGAACCAGGAACTTTCTTGTTCCCATTTTGCAGATTAGGAAAAATGAGTCAAAGGACAGACTGAGTCAAGGGACTGAGTCCAGTCCCTTTGAACAGTGGTTGGGGCCCAGAGCTTGCCCCAGCCACCTTCCATTCCAGCACAGAGCAGGGCTTTGGAGATGGACAAATCTGGGTTTGAATAGTGTGCCCTTCCCTCAGTGAGTGACCTTAGGCAGGAGACTTGATCCCTCAGAGCCTTGGTTTTTTTAACCCATAAAAGAGCAGGATTTTTATAGGGTATCCCCCCACAGAGACACCTACTGTCTGTGAGGCCCTGGGGATATGAAAGAACTCACAGTCTTTTATTTCTAACTGCCAAAAATAAAATGAAAAGAAAAAAAAAGTCAGAGTGTAGGGCTTTTCAGAACTATATGCAAAGCAAAAGTGACTTGAATGTGAGTGGGCATTTCTGCCTGAGGTTTGTAACCACTCAAACCTTGAGTAGGTCATTGATGAAGTGGCTTGGATGAACTAGCTGAACCTCAGTTTCCTTATCTATAAAATGGGTATAATAGTAAAGAGCTCCTTTGCAGGATTGCCAGGAGTCCTGGAGGTCCTAGCATGGTGGGGATTCAGGGCAGTTCTACTCCAGGCCTGACAGGCCCTCTTCTCTGACCCCAGACACAGCTGTGATCAGTCCTCAGGACCCCACACTCCTCATCGGCTCCTCCCTGCAGGCCACGTGCTCAGTGCACGGGGACTCGCAGGGCCCCACTGCAGAGGGCCTCTACTGGACCCTCAACGGGCGCCGCCTGCCCCCTGAGCTCTCCCGCATGCTCAACGCCTCCACCCTGGCCCTCGCCCTGGCCAACCTCAACGGATCCAGGCAGCAGTCGGGGGACAACCTTGTGTGCCATGCTCGAGATGGCAGCATCCTAGCGGGCTCCTGCCTCTATGTTGGCTGTAAGTGGCTCCCAGGATGCTCAGGGGTAGCTTTGGGGAGCAGCATCTCTCACTGGAGAGGGGCATGAATCATGGGCCCTCTGGCCCAGGGCTGGATGGTGGGCATGAGCACTTGCACAAGTTGAAAGGTATGGGCCTCTGGGTGGGAACGTGAGCCTGGAGACACCCCCACCACTGTCCCCAAGAGAGCTCATGCAGGAGTCATGCCAACACCCACCCTGTCCACCCTCCTTTCACTCTGAGGTGGGGCTGCCTGGCGACCAGCAGCTCCTCCACCTGTCCACAGCTGGTCCAGACCCTCAGCCCCTGCACCCCCTCCCCAGTGCCCCCGGAGAAACCCTTCAACATCAGTTGCTGGTCCAAGAACATGAAGGACCTCACATGCCGCTGGACACCGGGGGCCCATGGGGAGACCTTCCTCCACACGAACTACTCCCTGAAGTACAAGCTGAGGTTGGTGATGACCCTTGGTGACATGTGTCCCAGCCTGGCTGTGAGGCCTTTGCCAAGCCTGTCTGCCCTCTGAGCCAAGTGTCCTGTCTATACTCTGGGACTGCCATAGCGAGGTATGAGGCCCCTAAGGGACCCTTATGTGTCCTCACCCCCTGCCCCTGCAGGTGGTATGGGCAGGACAACACATGTGAGGAGTACCACACGGTGGGACCCCACTCCTGCCACATCCCCAAGGACCTGGCCCTCTTTACTCCCTACGAGATCTGGGTGGAAGCCACCAACAGGCTGGGCTCGGCCCGCTCAGATGTGCTCACACTGGACATCCTGGATGTGGGTGAGGCATCTCCCGGGGGGTTCCTGCCCCCACCCAAGCCCAGCCATGGCTGCATCTCTGGCCCAACCCTGCTGGTTGGGGTAGGGCGTACCCATCAGTCCCCAGCCCCCTGAATCAGCCAGGATAGTTCCACTCTGCAGAGAACACCTGGCCTGGCTTCCTCCTCCCCCTCCTCCTCCTCAAAGCCCAGGTGTGCCAGAGGGCCTTCACCCCCCAGCTGGGAGGGGGTTGTCCAGGTCTGAGGCACCCCAGGAAGCCATAGCCTGGAGCTGGGGGGGGGGGCAGGCAGGAGGCAGGAAATGGATGATCTGTAGCAGAATTGGGCCTAATCTAATTAGGGTGTTTCTCAGCCCTGAGCAGGCCTGTGTCTTAACCCATTCAGCCCCTCACCAAGGCCTCAAGGGGAGAGCCAGCTCTCCCTGCTTCCCACAGGGCTCCCAGAAGGATCTCAGATCCATCCTGGCTTGGAGCCACCCCCACCCCAGCCTGCTTCCCTCTTTGCTTCCTTAAGTCTTGAAGGTGTGGTGGGCATGTTCTCAGCTTCAGTTGTCCCTCTGCACCCAGCAAGGCTGTCATACTGAGGACCTTTGTAAGGTGGGAAGGAGCTGGAGGTGGGTGGTTGATGGCCCCCTGGCCTCCTGGGAATAATAATAATATCATCATCAGCCAGGCAGTGTCTGTTTTTACAGAATTCCCTGAAGATAGGATTATGTTTCTCCTGTCACAGATAATAATGGTGATAACAGCTAACATTAATTGAGTGCTTCTAGGCGCTGAGTGTTTCCTGAATATTGTCTAATATAATCCACCCATGCTCGAGGGGGTGGGGTGGAGGGGACGCGAGGGGTAAGGGGGGGACACGGAAGCAGGTGCCACCTAAGCCACTTGCTTTGGGATTTGAGTCCAGACAGGGGCCAGCCAGGTCCCAGGAGCCCATGACTAAGCCCTGTCCCACCCCGCCTGGCAGTGACCACCGATCCCCCGCCCGATGTGCACGTGAGCCGAGTCGGGGGCCTGGAGGACCAGCTGAGCGTGCGCTGGGTTTCCCCGCCCGCCCTCAAGGACTTCCTCTTCCAAGCCAAGTACCAGATCCGCTACCGCGTGGAGGACAGTGTGGATTGGAAGGTGTCCGCCCCGCCCCCGCCCCGCCCAGGCCCCGCCGGGTCCCCGCCGTGGTCCCTGACCCTCCCCTTGCCGCCTAGGTAGTGGACGACGTGAGCAACCAGACCTCCTGCCGCCTGGCCGGCCTGAAGCCAGGCACCGTCTACTTCGTTCAAGTGCGTTGCAACCCCTTTGGCATCTACGGCTCCAAAAAGGCAGGGATCTGGAGTGAGTGGAGCCACCCTACGGCTGCCTCCACCCCCCGCAGTGGTGAGCACCCCAACATGGCTGGGTGGTTATGGGACCAGCCCTAAACCAGCCTGGGCTTGGGCTTCTGTTTTCTTCTTTTGTTTTTTCAGGAGAGCAGAGGTCTCAAACTGGTGGCCCCAGGGCCTAATTTGGCCCCTGGATCTATTTTCTTTGACCTATCATTTGAAAACAAACAAACAAAAATTTAATCTACTTGAAGACATTTACAAATAGGAAGTTTTAACACAAATATCCTAGGTTCCCTAGAAAAATTGTCTAGAAAATGTGACAGGACACAGCCAGTGTTGCTCTGAAGTCTCTATCAGCAAAGGCTGCCCCTTCATGCCAGGTCCTCTCTCTCTAGCCGCCTCATCCCCAACTGGCCCGTTTCACCCACCTGTACCCCTCCCCAGCCCCTAAGGGCAAGTGAGTTTGAGACCCCTGCTTCAAAGGCTGTTGGGCTGCTAACTCTCCCTCTGATGGGCCTCAGCTTCCCCTTCTGACCCAGGTAGGGGGCTGGGGATGATTAGGGGCCTGGGTCTGGCTCCCCTTCCCATCTGGGGTTCCTCTGAGTCCATGGACATCCTTTGTCTCCTTTGTGAAATGATATGAAATCTGTTACTTGAAATGTCTGGCTTCAGCTTACCCATCTGGAAAGTGGGGATGATAATGACTCCTGTCTCAGACTATTGTGCAGGTGAGATGCGATAACCCATGCAAAGTACCCTCATAGTGAGCACCACCTAAGGCTCCCTTCCCCTGCTCATCCCATGGTTTCACCCCAAGGTAGGCCTCTTTTCTCAGATGAGGAGACTTTGGCCTCAGAAGATTTAGCCAGACCCCAAGGTCACACGGGGATCTGAATTCAATTTGCTGAAGTCCAGGACCAGGCTCACTCCTGTGATGATGGGGAAACAAAGGCCCAGAGAGGGTCTCAGAACCAGGGAGGGGTAGAGCCTAGCTCCAGCCAGCTCCCCAGCCCCCTCTGTGGGGCCCTCCAGGTTCTGGGGTGGGCGGGAGCTAGCATGACCGGGAGGGGCTGAGCCTTGGCCCCTGCTCGTGCCCAGCACCTGCGATTCTTGCACGGGAGCCAGCAGGCGGCTGCGTCTGCAAAGGAGGCTGGGGAGGCTGGGGGAGGCCAGCAGGGGCCTGGGCTGTGCCAGGGCCTGTCAGCGGGTCCCCTGTGTTATTTATGACGTGAGGCCGATGTCCTTATCCGCCGGCCTGTTCAGGGCTGACTGAGTCCAGCAGCTGGGCCGCAGGCGGGCCTCCCACCTGGCCCTCCCACCAGCTCCCGGTCCCATTGGCTCATGCTCCCAGGGGCTGTCTCCTTTCGATTCTGTCACTCTCTTCCTCTCCCTTTCTGTCTTTCTGCCTTTCTTGGTTTGTGTCCCTACACCCCTATGCTCTCTGTTCCCCCACTTTCTCCACCCCTCCTCCTCTCTCTGAATCTCCATGGCTGACCCCATAGCTTTGGCCGTCCCTGCATCTCCTGTGTTTCCTTGTCCCCATCTCTCAGTCTCTGCTTCTGTATCTCTCTCCCTTTCTCTGCCCCCTGCTCTGTCTCTGAGTCTACGGCCTGGCTTCTCACCTTCTCCTCCAACCCTTTCCACTCACACCTGGATCAGGCCACAGGAATCAGGTTCCTGGAGGAGATGTGGAGGAGGAGCCCCTTCCTTCCCCTACCCCCCACCTCCTCGGGGGCGCAGCTGGGCTGCTTGGCTGGGCGGTGGAGGGGACGCGGTCTCGGGGAAATGGGGGGAGGTGCCCGAGGGGAACGCGGTCAGCCACGCAGGGACCCTCCCTCCATTGCCCGCGCGCGCCCTCTGTCGGGCGCGCGCTAATGCTGCCGCTTCGCCTCCATCAGAGCGTCCGGGCCCGGGCGGCGGGGCTTGCGAGCCGCGGGGCGGAGAGCCGAGCTCGGGGCCGGTGCGGCGCGAGCTCAAGCAGTTCCTCGGCTGGCTCAAGAAGCACGCGTACTGCTCGAACCTCAGCTTCCGCCTCTATGACCAGTGGCGAGCCTGGATGCAAAAGTCGCACAAGACCCGCAACCAGGTAGGAAGGAGGGACCTGTGGGCGAGGGATGAGGGGTGTTGCAGGGAGGTGGGTGCACAGCCCCGGACACCACCTCCTTCCTTCCAAGCACAGGACGAGGGGATCCTGCCCTCGGGCAGACGCAGCGCGGCGAGAGGTAAGGGGGGCCCAGGTGGGTGGGAGATAGGGAGAATTAGGCCTTCCCGGTGGCCAATACGCTGTGGGCCCCCCCACTCTCATCCTTCAGTTTTATTTATCAGCATTTACTTAGCACCAACTGTGTGCCTGGCCCCGTGGCTTTTAACCTAGTAAGAGCACCTAACTCCTTGAAAATGTCCAAAGTGTAACGTCATCCTGAGGAATGAATGGACATACTGGTCCAAGTTAGCATGTTTGAGCGCCTACTGCATGTTGGGCCTTTGCCAAGAGATTTACCGAAAGAGCACCCCATGGGATGGATAGATATTACTTCTTAGATGGGGAACCAAGGCCCAGGAAGAGGCAGTACCCTGCCCAAGGTAACCCAGCTGAAAGTGGTGGGGCCAGGACCTGAATGGGAGGGGGTGTAAAAGGGGAGTTCCTAAATTGCTGTGCAGTGCTGGCCCCTCCTAGGCTCCCTACTTAGCCTGGCTTCACCTCTGCCTGCAGGTCCTGCCAGATAAGCTCTAGGGGCTGGGGGCCGCCCTCCCTGCTTCATGGAGACCCAGGGCTGCAACCAAACTGGGGCCACCTTTGTACCCTCACCTCACGGTGCCCAAGCACCCTTGGCAGGAGCTGGAATGGGCACTCTGAGCTCCAAGGACCACATCTCTGGCCTCCATGCAAGGCCACGCTTGGGTGCACCCAGTGGGGTGTGTGTGTGTGAGGGTTGGCTAAGCTGCCCAGAACCCCTGCCAGGGCTGAGGGTGAAGAGGATTCATTACCTCCCTCACCCAGGACCCCTCCAAAGAATCTTTTTAAATAAAGGAGCTATTTTAGTTCCCTGATTGTGAAGGTGAGTTTGGGGCTGCAGAGGCCTGGGGTGGGGACTGTAGGGGAGGCATGAGGACTTCTAATGACCCTTTGGGATTGAAATCCTCCCCTTCCAGAATTTCAGACTCGTTCTCCCCAGGATTGCAACTATCTGGTTCTAAACTCCTTAGAGAGTGTGATTCAAAACAACAGTTTAATCACTCTTGGGGGAGGGAGTCTTTCACCCTCCATCCCTGCCTCTATGGGGCCCCCTCAACAGGTATACAAACCCCAGCACCCAGGAGACAGAGAGAGTAGAGCAGCTGCAGATGAAGGGCTCTTTATTGTGGGAGGTGTGGCCCCCTCACAGAGGGTTAACAGCCCGGTCGGGCTCCACCCCATCCAGCTAGCAGTCAGAGCTAGGCACTACCCAACCCTTTTCCCATTTCCCTCAGAGGGTCCCTGGGGAGTCACCATCACTCAGCAGATTCTGCATCAAATCTGAGGTCCTGGAGAACCTTGTTGATAGCTTCCATGGTTTTAATTACCCTATAAGAGTGGATGGGAACTATAAATAAAACCCAGATGGGGCAAATTAGCCTCCACTGTGCAGCTCTGAGGGGGCTGTGGCAAGCCCGGGGCCCCCTGCCCACCACCAAGCTTCCAGGCAGCATTAGCAGCCCAGGATCATTTGGGTGCCTGGGAGCAGGGGTGGTCTTGTAGGTCACAGTGGGCAGAGAGAAAAGGCCATCTTGAGTGGGTGTATGCCATTAGGAGGCTGTACAATGTAACTGGCAGATGTCGAGGGGGTGTGCATGTGTTTGTGCGTGGGGGGGCGAGGGCAGGAATGTGCAGGCGTGTGCTCGATGGGGCCTGGGTGACCGTGTCCAAGCTCCAAGTTCAACCATGTAAATGGCATTGGTGTGTCTGAGATGTGCAGCTGTCCCAGAAATGAATAGCACATCTGGTGTGGAAATGGAGGGTGTGTGCACTGGGGGAATGTGCTGTGTTTCTGGAAGCCACCAGGTGTGGACTCCAGTGTGCACACCCTCAGGGTTGTGTGCAGGTCCAGAGGGTCTGACAGTGCCAGCCCTAGGGCATACTTGACTGGGAGTGCATGCCTGGCCCATGTGCAAATCTAGCATGGCCAGCCCACTGGGAAGAGACACTCACTTCATCTTCAGCTGGTGCAACTGCAGAGTGTCTTCCTGCCCTGTGAGCTCTGGTGCCCCCATCAGTTGCAGCTGGGTCACCTGGTGCAGGGGCGAGAGGGGGCAGCAGGGAGGATATCACTGCAGGCAGAGGCCACCCCCTGCCCTCCCACACAACCAAAAAGGGAGCAAAGGGGTGGGGCCATGGCTGGGAGTGGCCAGGGAGGTGCTTAGTGAGGGAAGAGCCTGGGATTTTTTTTTTTTTTAATATATCTTTATTGATTTCAGAGAGAGGAAGGGAGAGGGAGAGAAAGAAACATCAGTGATGAGAGAGTCATTGATTGGCTGCCTCCTGCACGCCCCCGACTGGGGATCAGCCCGCAACCAGGGCATGTGCCCTGACCGTACCTTAATCTCCTGGATCCTACCCTAGGTCGATGTTCAACCTCTGAGCCCTGCCCTGCCGGGTTAGCCTGGATTTTTAGAGCGCTGAGTAGGCTGCATGTTGGTGTGTGACTAGCAATCAGCCAGATATTGGTTACAGGGGCACAGTAGGTGGGGCCTCATGGTCTTGGGGGCAAGACAGGGCCCTATAATCCCAGGGTAGAAGTAGGCCAGAAACCAAGACTGGGATTGGGATCTCGGAGGTGTGGGTGGCCTGGCAATCCCAGTGTAGAATGTGATATGGGTGTGGCTTCATGTGGATTTAGCCAGGGAATAGTGTATCTCAGCCAGGATTGGCTGTACTGCCTAGTACACTGGGCCTTGGAACCCTGGGAAAGGAGTAGGTCCAGAACCTAGGCTAGGGTCTAGGGTTACTGGGAGGGGGAGGGCCTGAAAACCCACGTTGCCCCCTATGCAGAGACTTGAGGACTGGACCAGAAGCATTAGGAAGAACCAGAAGGGAAGAGCATTGTGGGGGCAGGGGCGGGTCATTCAGGACGGCGTTATCCTGGGGGCAGGGACTGGGATGGACGGACAGGTTCTGGGACTAAAAGCCTGGAATGAAACCCAGCGGACAGGTGGAAACAAGGAGGCTGGATAATCTCAAATGGAGCCTTTGTGGAAGATTGAGGTGGGGTAGGAAGCGGTGGGGTCTAGAGCTCCGGGAGTGGAGTTTTGGGGGACTGGAATCTTCTGGCCTTTCACTCACGTGGCACAGAGTGGACCTAGCAGGCCACCGAGATTAGGAGAGACTAGGTTTGGAATAGGGGGCAGGGCCTCACCGCGGCCAGGCTTGTCTGCTCCAGCTACTGTAGGCTGTGCACGTGGCGAGCGAGCAGCGGCTGCGCTCTGGGGCCTGCCAGCTCGGCCTCCACCACCAGCACCTCCCAGGCGAAGGCCTGGGTCACCTCGTGCACTGTGATCTGGTAGCACGGGAAGCCGTATCGCGGGCGCCTACGCAGGTACAGGTGGTGACCTCAGCAGCAGGGCGGGTACTGAGGCTACGCCCCCAGGCTCTTAGGCCCTTTACCTGCATAGACCACCTGAAAGCCCCGCCCCCCCCATAAAGTGTCCCTGGACCCGAGTGTGGAGGACACTGATTCCTGCAGAGGAACACAAGACAGGCCCATCGCTGCATTTGGGGGAAGGAGATACACCCCCAAGAGTGGGACATTGGGAAGTGGGGACGCACCCTGGGTCGTCTCTGCCTCGGCCAATGCAGCTGCAAGGGTGACCCAGCTCCGCCCCCGGGAACGCCCACCTCCGAAGCAGCCTGGGGACTCAACCCTGCCACCCATATTCGCCCCTGCACCGGCACTTACTTCCCCAGGCGGTGGAAGGCCTACGGGCGCTCAGCCTGCAACTGGTGGATGCGCTGCACCAGCACCTGGATCGGGGCATCTTTCTACGGAGCAGGGGGCATGGCTGGGCATGAAGCTGGCGCTCCCGAGCCGATAACGCCCTCCCCGCTTCCGTTCATGCTTGGGCCCAGGCTCACACAAGGCCATATTTGTTCGAGCTCTGGGTCTCCTCTGGCAGACGCAGCTTCAGGCACAGTGGGGACAGCAAGCTCAGCCACGGCCTCACAGGTTATGACTGCGCAGTCCCAGCCACACTCGGGAGTTTGCTCTGCTGCGGTAAGCGCCCCCTGTAGGCCCGGAGGTATTCCAGGCCCCAGCCTGTGCTGGCCAAACCTGGAGACTCGGAAGGCTGACTGCTTAGGCGCAACACCTACCCCCGACTCTACTTCTGCTGGTTCTCTCCCAGCACCTGCCTGCTTTCATTTGTCCTTGAATGTACGGCTCTGAGCATAGCGAGGCTCTCTGGGTTTGTTTCTATATGCTTATGCCAACACCGACTTTCATCCACATAATGTCCTCCTCACACAAGGAAAACAAATTCATTATATAGTGCCAGAAGACCGAGTGGGATTTCAACGTAGTTTGACATTACAGAGCTCAAGTTGCTCCAGGCTGTGTAAAGACCTTATAAATGATCTGAAGGGAGGAACCTGGGGGCAGGCTGAGGCCAATGGGACCTCATATTAAGTGCAGAGGTGGCCTCCAAGCTTTCTGCTGGAGAATCACCAGTTTTGAGCTGAGAAGCTTCCTTCTCCAGGGGGTAATTGGAGATTATTAAGTTGGTAGTGGCCTGGCCTAGGGAAGAGGCCAGGGATGAAACTCAACTGACGAGAGACGGAGTAACCGAGATTCCAGCTTTTAGCTGGCACTGCTGGTCCCAGCTATTCTTAACACAGTTTCCAAGCCTGGGTTGTCACCTACACCAAGCCCCAATTGTCCGAGGAAGCATGGCCTTTTCAGGGCATCCAGTGCACAGCCCTCACGGGATTTGCAGAAGCATCATACAAAGTCTTAAAAAAACCCACAAAGGCCTGGCCAGCGTGACTCCGTGGTTAAGCACTAACCTATGATCCAGATCAAGGTTCCATTCCGTCAGGGCACATGCCCTAGTTTCAGGTTCAATCCCCAGTAGGGGGCGTGCAGGAGGCAGCAGATAAGATGATTCTCTCATCATTGATGTTTCTCTCTCCCCCCCCCCCCGCCCTGAAACCAATGAAGATATATTAAAAAAAACCCACAAAGGCCTACCCTTCCAAAAACCACTGGTCTCAGGTGGGACTCATTGCTTCTAAGATTCAAAACTGGTGTTTTACACTAGGTGGGGTGTTCCTAACTTCCTCCTCATCCAACCATACCTGGACATGCCCAGGGCCCAGATGAACCATCGTTCCACCAGTCACTGGCCTAAGGTCTTCATTCCCTTGTTACAGATGACAAAACCAAGATCGGCAGGCGTCCTAGTCTACATGGCAGAGGGTCAGGACCACAGTCCATTTTACAGATGAGGAACCTGAAAGGACAGGACTGCCAAAGACTCTAAAGTCATGTAACAGGGAGTCCCTAAGGGAGATATCCACACCTTGGCCATCTTCCCCACTGGACAGATCAGCCACATGGACACCAGTTACTGCTCCAGTCAACAAAAGAGAAACTTTATTGAGGCCCCAGGGTCACAGGGTTCAGGTAGAAGGCTGCCCTGTGTACCCGAGGTGGTGGTGGAGGGGCCTTATTTAACCTTCTTCTTGGGGCGCAGGTTGTTGGTGTGGCCACACTTCTTCTTGCGGCAGTTGACAGCACGGGGGTGCAGGCGGGCATAACACCTGGGCAGAGACAGGAGGGACTGGTCAGGGTGCCTGAGCCCTCTCCACCAGGGCCAGCAGGCTCCACCCCCAAGCATGCTTACTTGCGGCAGATCATCTTGTCGCAGTTGTACTTCTGGGCGAGCTGGCGGAGGGAGGGTTCGATGATGCCACCCCTCAGACGAAGCACCAAGTGCAGGGTGGACTCTATAGGAAATGAGGGTTGGGGAGGTACAGTGACTCATTCTGGGCCCAGCACTTGGTCCATAGGTGCAGAGCAGAGCCTTTGTGTGATGGCCACACCAGCCCCTGGGGAATCTGAGGCTAATAAATGCCAACAGTGGTGTCCAGCTGGCTTCCCTACAGATAAGGTAATTTTTAAGTAGCCGACCTTTTATTTTGCTAGGCAGGACAGTTAAAGCTTGTTGCTGCAAAGAGTGACCCTGATTTCCTTTATAGCAGTTACATTTTTAAACAAAACACATCTTAAAAAAGGAAAGGTGAACGAGAACATGGGAAATCATTGCCATCTGGAAACACAGGAGACAGTTTCCAGGGATGAAAACAGTATCTTGTAAAGCAAGTCTTTCCCCACCTCCTCTGATCTGGCTAGTGTGGCTCAGTTGGTTGGAGTGTTATCCCATACACTGAAAGGCTGCAGATTTGATTTCTGGTCAGGGTGGGAACAGGAAAGTAACCAATAGATGCCGTGTCCCCCTGCCCTTTCCACTCTCTAAAAACCAAGGGAAAAAATATCCTCAGATGACAACACAACAAAAACAAATTCAATAAGCATGTCCTTAGGTGAGGATTAAAAAACAAAACGCTGCTCCCTCTTCCCCATGCCAATAGAGCCATGAATGCCCCACCTGGGTCAGTCCCAGGCTTCATGAGGCCCTGTCCAGCCAACACACATGCAATACCTTTCTGAATATTGTAGTCTGAGAGAGTGCGGCCATCCTCTAGCTGTTTGCCCGCAAAAATCAGACGCTGCTGGTCAGGCGGGATGCCTGGAGATTGAGAAAAACTCAGTTACTGAGGCTCTGGAGAGCATTACTGGCAGCTCTCCCCTTCCCCTACAGGCCTTCTCCACAATTAACCCCAATCTGTGAAAAGGGAAACCCAGGTAGAAATAAAATGCCTTCCTGAAATTATGCACAGGAAGTACTGGCAAGACCACAGCACCCAGACCTACTCCAACTTACCCTCCTTGTCTTGGATTTTAGCTTTGACATTCTCAATGGTGTCACTGGGCTCAACCTCAAGGGTGATGGTCTTGCCAGTCAGGGTCTTCACAAAGATCTGCATCTCTGCGTCTGCTGGGAGGCTGGGACAAAGTAAGTACTGCAGGCACAGCACCTTGAGCTCCTGGGCTGGCCAGCCTAGTCCCTGATTGGACCCCAACTGCAGGCCCACGCCAGTGCCTATAATCTTCCATCCCTCCAAGTCTGCAGATGCAATGAGAAGTACACGGCCAGGGTACTATCTTGCCAGGGACATTTCCCCCAAGAGTGATCTGGAGGTCCTGTCAATCCGTCCTCCCTCCCTCCCTTTCACCAGCCCTAGCCATAGTTCCACAAAGTACCCTTCCTGCAGTTTGGGTGGGAATCCAAACTTAGTAGCTGGCCCTCTCCTCTCCAATTCTAAGCTCATACTCACTCTGGCTTCCTTCTCAGTTACCCCCAAACTTCTTAGACCACAATTCTTGCCTTCGCTCCAACCCATATCTGCCAACCGCGTGCCACATACTTGTTTACACAGGCTTTTTCATTTAACAAAACAAAACAAAAAAAGGCCTACAAAATGGACACTAGCAGCCTCTCCTTTACATAAGTATTAAAGAGGGTAGGTGAAGACCTGCTCCGGGAACGGGGTGGGGGTGGAGGATTTAATACTTCGGCGCGGGCAAGCCATTCTCCTAAAGACCGGTTCGCCTCCCGGGGCCCAGAACCCCAGTCCAACACGCCCTGGTTAGCCGACCGCGGAAGCCTGGCCCGCACGAACGGATTCGGACAGCCCTCTTCGCTGCCCCAGTCCCCGTACCCCCGCTGCCTCCCGCCTGACCCCAAACCAACGAGAACCCGCACGGGCGCCACCACCGACCTGCTCCACCGCCTCGTTGAAGAAAAAAGAGGACGGCGGAACCGGAAACCGCCGAATCGCTGCCGAGAGCGCCTGCGCACCGAGCACGCTGCACGCATGCGTCACAATTTGCGCCGCGCGTCTTGCCCCGCCCCACCGCCGTGTTGCGTGCTGGCGAGCGAAGCCGCGGCGTCTGTGGGCGAGCGTCGCCCACCTGCTTCCGGTGTAGGCTTCCGCCCCCGGGTCACCTGGAAGACTGCCACAGTTTACAAAGTGTTTCCACCCGCTCCTTCAGGTTCCGCTGAAGACGCGACGTTGCGGGCGCTCGAGTACTTATTGGGTGGAGCAGACTCTTTTGTGCTAAATGGAAGGCATTAAGCTGGGGGTCTGCGGGTCCAGGAAGCGGGGGTGTGGCAGGGAAGGTAGGTGGAGGCGCGGGACCCTTGGGAGCCACCTAGGTACCTAACACCCAGAGTCAGTTATTCTAAAACTTTCTGGCGGCTATGCGCTGATGGATTTCCGGGCAGCGTCCCGGGGGAGCCGGGAAAACAGGTGGGACTGGTGCATGAAAATGGAGTGAGGCCCTGGCCGGTGTAGCTCAATTGGTTGAGCATCGTGCTGTGCACTTAAGGGTCACTGGTTGGGTTCTGGGTCAGGGCACATACCAGGTTGCTGTTCAATCCCCGGTCTTTTGGGCGCCACGGGAGGCAACCAACCCATGTTTCTCTGTCACATAGATGTTTCTCTCTCCCCATCTCTTAAAATCAATAAAACAAAAAAGAGAGAGAAGGAAAATGAGGTGGGACCCAGGAAACTCCTGGATGGCTAAAAAGTGGCAGGGACGTGAAAGAAGTGAGGACCTAGAAGTTACTTTTGGGTTTGGCAGCATACCTTTTTATTTACTTGAACTCTTCACAGCGCCCCTGTGGACCAGGCAAAAGCAGACACTCCTCGGGTCTGGGAAGATGCGTTTAATAATATAGTTCCTAAGTGCTTCCCTAGTCACTGTGATGAGGGATTAACTAGGTGCTCTGGATGACAGAATAGGGTGGCAGAGCTGACCGTTTGAGTTTCTAATGGGGAAGGGGACCCAGCTCAGTTCCCTGAGGAGCCTAGCCTGCCACTGAGATCTGGAGGAGTCATTCAAGGAGGCAAGGCAGCAATTTTCAACCAGTGTGCCACAAGAATTTTTAAAACAGGCAATACTTGACTATTTAGTCAGGGGCACTGACCTCATTTCCCTTGTCAAAGTAAAAAATGACAACAGCCACCGTAACAGCCGTTCTCTGTTAATGAATCAAAATTATATCTTTTTTTGTCATATCTGCAAAAAATATTTCGCTGTGCAATAGAATTTTATTTTTTTAATGTTTTTATTGATTGATGGAAGAGGGGGAGATAGAAACATCAGTGATGAGAGAGAGTCATTGATCAGCTGCCTCCTGCATGCCCCTTACTGGGCATCAAGCCCACAACCTGGGCATGTGCCCTGACCAGGAATCGAACCTTGGCCTCCTGGTTCATGGGTTGATGCTCAGCCACTGAGCCAAGCAGGCCAGGCTTGCAGAATTTTAGTAATTAGTTTATATGTGCCATGAAATGAAAAAGGTTGAAAATCCCTGAGGTAAAGGAACAGTGTTGTGAGCAATGGTTATAGGAACCTGGGTTATTATGGCTGCCACCACCTGAGACTCCCATCAAGGGCAGCCACATATTTCTAGCTCAGTGGCGCCTGGCTCACTGCGCCCCATCCTGTCCCATATCCAGCACTTGTCCCCCTTCTAAGCTGATGACCCAAGGATGGAAGGAAGCCACTGCTAGGTACACCCTTCTCTTTTTAGTCTTTTTATTGATAACTTCCCAACAGCATCTGTAAACATCGGCTACAAAAATATTCTGTTAAATTCTGTTTTCCAAGGTGGCTCGGCTTCATGGAGGCCCTGGGAGAGGTCTGCAGGGCCCTCAGGGTTCACATCTCTGGTCAGAGAAACATAGGCCTTATCACGCTTGGGGCTGAATGGATGGTCTTGAGCTTTCTACAACTGTTTCAGAAACCTCCTTGAGATACTGACTAGAGAAAGTATTTAATACTTTCATTGGAGGAAGGGATAGGGAGACCAGAATTAGTAGGTGCAGGAGTGGGGTGTGGTGAACTGAGACATGATAGTGCTTCTCCACCTCAAGATGATCCTGACGGGTGCTAAAATGGGACATCTGGCTTTTGTCTTTGGGAACCTTTAAGTGTTGTTCAGAGCACACCTCAGGCCTGGCTCTGGAAAAGATTCCTTGTGTCCAGCCCAACAACTTCATGTGGCTGCTCATCCCCTGGCCTTGCAGAGTCTTCTGGAGAGAGATACTCTTAGTGAGGAAGGAATGAGAATGATAGATTCCCGAGAATTCCACAACCCTGGGAGGGAGCCTTGTCCCCCAGGGTGCCCTGGATGACAGAATAGGGTGGCAAAGCTGACCATCTCCAGGCAGGTTATCCGCTGCCACCTCAGAGCCCTGGAGAGCCCTGTGATCTCTCGGCATGCCTGGGAACAGGGCTACTGGCCCAGGATCTCCTTGTCATCCGTCTGGCTGCAGCCATTGATGGCAGGGGAGTCAGGCCGAACCTGGGATAGGTCCTCGAAGCCAGGGCTGAGGGAAGGTGAGATGGTGTCTGGGCTGGTGTCACAGGAGCCTGTGCTCTGTTCCGAGGTGGCGATGGTGGTCGTGGTGCTGGGCGGGATGGGGTCTTCATCATCGTCCTCCAGAAGGGATGCTTCCGGGACATCTGGGGGAAGATGGCCCACGAGTTGGCTTAGTCACTGTGATAAGGGATGAACTGGGCCTATGATCCACTGACAGCACCCCCCCCCCCACGGGGCATGACTTTACCCATTTTACAGAAGAGGGAACTGAGACCCAGGCAGGTGAGAGACCTTCCTTCAAGATGAGGTAAGGTAAGGACTCAAGTTCTGTGGGTCAGGCCGATATGGGTCCTGGGAGCAAGCCTGGGCCTGGCTCTGCCTTAGACTGTCACCTGAGCTAGGTCTCTCACCTGCCCTTGCCTCAGCTCCCTGCTTGATAAACAGGCTGATGACGACAGCACTGCCTCTACATCTGACTGTCAGCAACCATAGGGTGGGAGCTGTTGGCCCATTCAGCACATGGGGTAAACTGAGGTCTAGTTTAAGGGAACACTGACTGTGCTTTCTCTGACAATCAGGTGCCCCTCTGGGCCTCAGGTTCACCATGTAAAATGGGGATACTCACAACTTCCACCTCACAAGTGGTTATGGGTAACAGCCTGCTCATAAGGGTATGTGGCATTCACTGGGGCAAGGATTGCTACCATTCTTGTCCACGTTTCCCCTGCAACCTCCCCCCAGAGAGGGAACTGAACCCTGGTCCCAGCACTGGCTCCTTAGGTTGCCAAGAAGGCCAAACTAGCACTCCCACCCCTGCTCTAGAACTCTTTGGGCCTACTGCCCACCAGCCCCTGAGGTGACCTTCTGAAAGCTCGCCCTGGGCTGAGGACAGTGGCATTCATGGGTTGCAGAGACCAGACATGGGGCACAGGAACCCTGGGTGACACTTACGGCTGAAGGCCTCTGGGTACTGCCTGGCCAGCTTCCCTTTCAGCGTCCTGTGGGGGAAGGGAAGGCACACAGGCTGAACCCCTTGAGCAGATGGGCTGGGCCACATGTAGGCTAGCAACCCTTGCTGTCAGCTCTGGCTGGGTGGGTGGTGGGAACCTCCCCCTCACTGCTTGTGACACTGTGCTCCCAGGCTGGGGGGAGGCCCAGGCATTCAGCCCTGCAGAACTCCTGCCCCTGGTGTGGGCACACTCTGTGAGAATGTCTGTGTGGGAGCCAGGCTGAGGCCCAATGAGCAGATCAGGGAAGGCGGGAAAAGCTGACTACCCACACCATAAAACTCAGCAATCTGATTTGCCTCTTGAGAGAAGACCTGGGTAGAGGGGCAGGAGGCTGGCCTTTTACTGTTGGGTCTCTGCCTGCCTTTTATGCATCATGTGTCTGGTGCTATGTTGCACTTTTCAAAAGATAAATAAAATTTAAATTCAGAAACTTTGAGATTTTTATCCCAGAGTTCAGATCTTCTTGGATGCTAAGTGTGTAATGAAGCGTTGTAAAACAAGCAAGCTGGATCTCCTCATTACTGTTATGTGGAGCTGGGCCCTACTGAAGAGGGGAGGATCTGAGGCTCGGAGGGGGAAGCAGAGGCCAGTGAAGCCAAATACCTACCTGATCCTGCGGAAGATGCTGTCCAGGTCCCGCTTCATGTCCATCAGGGTCTTCGTGTGGTGCAGGAAGCGCTCGCTCATCTGTTGCAGGCGGGCGCTTGATAGGTTGTTGAAGTTCACCAGCATCTCGTTGGTCTTCTCAAAGCGGTCCAGCCTATTAGTAGAGAGAGGGCACCAATGTCTCCGATCAGCCTCCAGGGCTCTGCTAACTGAGCATGCTAAAGCCCTTTCCTGTTCCATGACCTTTGCATGTGCCGTTGCCTTGTCCTACAAAGCTCTACCTGATTATTGAGCCACCTAGAAAACTGCTATTTAGCCTTCAAAACCCTTCTCAAGTGTGCCCTTCTCATGTAGCCTTCACCTTCCCTCGCAGACTCCCCTGACTCCTCTGGCTCCCAGGTGGTTTCTCTGGCCCAGCCCTGATACCATGGGGCTGAGAAGATTTGTGTCTGGTTTTGTCTCCCCTCATGTTAGGAATTCCCCAGGGCCAGTTCTGAATCTGACATAAAGAACTAGGAGCAAGATGGGTATT
This sequence comes from Miniopterus natalensis, assembly GCF_054644295.1. Classification (NCBI taxonomy): domain Eukaryota; kingdom Metazoa; phylum Chordata; class Mammalia; order Chiroptera; family Miniopteridae; genus Miniopterus; species Miniopterus natalensis. The sequence goes on along the minus strand of NC_142084.1, from coordinate 72,088,620 downwards.
GCTGATACCCAGACATACCAGGCAACCCTGTCACAGGGCGAGAAAATAAGGATTCATGCTGTGTCAAATGGAAGAACCTTCATCTTAAAGACACAAAAATGAGCCCCGAGGAAGCTGTGCTTCACCCCAAGATTGTGTCAGCCCTTCTTCCCCAAAGGTCAGGCCAGAATTAGAATGGGGCTGCAGTGAACATGGTGCCAAGCCCCAGAGAGGGCAAAAGGGCATTCACAGCCCCTCCAAGAGACACCAGGAGCTCTGAGACACCAGGCTCCCAGCAGGGAAGCCCACCAGCTCCCTTATATCCCCCAGCAGCCCCTTCCTATCCTCCCAACTCTCCCACCCTAGGCCTTGGGACAGGAGCTGCTGCAGCCTCTGTCAAGCCATCTGCAGCTGCGAAACTACCCTAATGCCCTGTTTCCTGTGCCAAGGCCTCACCTCCAGGCCATGAAAAAGTTTACTTTGGAGCAAGCCAGCAGATTTGCTCATTTCCTTCATTTTATCACGAGTGTGGGGCTGAGGTAGGGAAGGGCAGGGCAAGAATGCTGGCTGGAATTCTTCCCATGCCTGGGCCCAGGGCCGTTGGCCACTACTCACATGTTCTTCTGCGCCAGGATGATGGCGTTGACATCATCCACGTTCACCATGCTCAGGATGCGACTGCAGAAGACCCTCGAGGCCGAGGCCGGGGGGTCCATCTCTTCCTCCTCCTCTGCTGCCTGAAACAGGCAGGAAGAAAGTCTTCAGTCTGAATCAAGCACTGGGGAAGATGGGACACAGAGAAGGGGCTGGGAACCCCACAGGCTGCTTGAAAGTGAGTCGGTCATGCCACCTGAGCCTTAGTGTTGTCATCTTGGGAATTCAGGGTTTTTGAGAACTCCAGGAGGTCATATTTATAACTTGCACCCAAGTACATCAGAATCCCATTTCTCTCTAGCACCCACTCTCAGTATGCCCAAGGCCACTGGCACCTTCCACCTGCACAGATCTGCCCACCTCCTCCCACCAACCTTTCTCACCCCACACCTTTGCCCATTCCCTCTTCAGGGCCTGTGCACCTGTTGTCCCCACTGGCAGAAAATGCATTGCTGCCCCCTCAGATCATCACCACCTCCCAAGGTCTTCTCTCCCAGGAAGTCCTTGATGGCTACCCCTACTCTGGTCACTCTTATCACTTCACTTTTTTAATTGCTTCACTGGCTCATCTCTACCTGAAATTATCTTAGTTGACCTGTTTGCCTGTCCATCCCACAGTGATATCAGCTCCAAGAGAGTCAAGGCGTGTCTCTCTTGCTTACTGCTGTCTCCAGTGCCCGGCCCAGAACCTGGCTCATAGCAAAGGATCACCAGAACTTCATTTGGCAGAGGCAAACAAGACCTTTTAAACTCTGTTCTGATGCTAAAATTTTAACAGCAGATTAAAGCCAAGCATTTTAGCCAGGCTGTGGGCCCCAGCAACCCAGATGGCTCTGCGGCTCTCAGCTTCCCTGGAACAGATAACCATTGCAGTGGGTGGGGGCTTCCTGGATCAGGCCAGGACAGGAAAGGCCACAGTTTTAGCACTGACCCTCCTGGTGGGGGACTTCAGGAAAAACCCAGAATCGTGACATAGCTTGGTTCTGGGGCCCGCACATTTAATGGCCAACAGAAAGGCCCACTTGCCATTGGTAAAGATTCACACATGGATCAGGAAGGGCTTTCAGGTTCCACTTACTCCTCTCTCCTCTTTACTGAGCACCACCTTTAAACTAAACAAGGTACCAACTTTACACAGGGGAACTGTTACCCTTATTAATATGTGAGAAAACTGAAGCTCAGAGACCAAGGCACTGGGCCATTGTCACACAGTCAGTGAACCCAAGTCACAACTCAAATGCCCACAGTACACAGGATCTACAAAGGTGTGAATCTTCACAGGTGTTCAGTATCTTCCTGTGACAGCACAGTGGCTTCTTAAAGCAGCTGCTTCCTGCCAGACTTCTGATTTTTTTCCAGGAAAAAAATGGAAATAGGGATTTTTCTTTCTGTGAAATAGCTTCATTTACAAATATTAGCAAATAATAATCCCCCCCCCCCCCCAAACACCATGGAGGCCAAGAGTATTTGTGCCCTGAATCTGGCTAGCAGGTTGCAGCTCCTACCCGCCTCTGGAAATTAGCTGCCACACCTGGTGAAGTCCTGCCCCTCTGCCAATATCACTATTTATTGAGCTCAGCTCCTACAATGTGCCAGGTATGGGCATACAGTCTCCATATTTCAAAAAGAGCATGATCATGTACAAAGAGGATACTTGGGCTCAAAGGGCAGAGCCATGTGGCGGGAAGCCCATAGCTAAAGCTTGGCAGGTGCAGGATATGGACCTGCAGGAAATGGTACCGCTTCAAAGTAGGGCTCTCTCCTGTCTCTGGCTCCCAGATGTGAGGGATTCAAGGCACACCTCTCCACTCCCAGCTGCTTCTCTCAGGAAGGCTTCCCTGACTAACAGCTAGTCTGGAACACATAGGGATGGAAATGACCCAACAAGGGCTCTAGGCCCTGCTCCAAATATGAGGGAAACACGCAGAGAGGGAAGCAGTGTGACCTTGGGAGAGTCATGTCATCTCCCTGAATCAGTTTTCTCATCCAGAAAACGATAACAAAGAATCAGAAACTCTCAGTGCTGTCTGTGGGAACTGAAACCAACAGTGATAAGAAGCTGAACTCAGAGTAGGCTGTTTCTCCAAGGGGAATGTAAAGAAGTCCTAGGAAGGGGCGTGGGAATTAAGATTTTGAGAAGGGCCTCCCGAGTGCTTCCAAGAGTATGAGTAAATTTAATCCACAATTACTCCTACAAGACAGACACTATCATTCCTCTCTGAGGGCAACTAAGGCTCACAGGGGTGGTCACCGTCGCCCAAGGTCAAACAGCGAGGAGTAAAGGCGCTGCGATTCCACCCAGGTCATTTAACAGAAAAGAATTTGCCCAAGTTTAGCAAAACCCCGGAGTGGGGGCGGGGCTCACATATCCCCGCCCCTGCAAAGAGGGGAAACTGAGGCCTACTCAGGGCAAAGACACTACCGTCTGAACACAGGCGACCCCAGCTCCCGCACCCCGGACCCGGATCCACGGAACAGACAGGGAAACTGAGGCCTGTGTACAGGAGTGGTGCCCAGATGTGTCCAGTGGCACGCCCCACCCCGCGACAGCCCGGGGGCCGCGCCCGACCTGGCCTGGCTCCCCAGCGGTCCCGGCGGCCCCGGCCCCACCCCGAACTCGGCCCAGGCGTCGGTGGCAGCGGCACCTGCACATCTGGCGGCCTTGCTCGCGCTTCCGGGATGGCGCTCGCGTCTCCGTGACGTCACCACGCACCGTGCGTAGGAGCTCGCGGGGCCGTGACAAGCCCGAGACCTACGTGGGTACAGGAAGGCGCGGCAGGAAGAGGTGGGGCTCATACGCAGCTCCCGTTCGTGTATGCGTCACAATGCATAGCCAATCAAGCAGTCCCTATTGCGCCTGCGTAGCTTCCAACGCTGGCGCTCCAACGCAGAGCAGGAGGGGGTGGAGGAGGCTGGAAAACATCCCATTTTAGAGTTAGTAAGACAGGTCTGAGAACGTCAGGCAAAACCCCAAGGTCATACAATGCTTGAGTTGCCTGTGGTCGATCCAGACCCAGGTGTCCTGCTTTCCAGGCTGGGAATCAGACACATCTGGGCTCAAAAATCCCTGCTCTGCTTTTGCTGATCTTTTTTCTGCTCCAGGATCGCCATTTAGTTACCTCTTTTAGACTCCTCCACAGTTCCCAGTCTTTCCTAATTTTTTATGACCTTAATACTTTTGAAGACTACTGATTTTGTAGAATACCTATCAATATGGATTTATCCAGTTTCCTCAGGATTAGACTGAAGTTAAGGAGTTTGCGCAGGAATCTCATAGAAGCGATGTTGTGTTCTCAGTGCATCATATCAGGAGGCACGCGATGTTGACTGATGACTTGCTTAGGGCAGTGTCTTCCCAGTTTCTCAACTATCAAGTTACTATTTTAGCCTTTGCTATTTATAAGTATCTTATGGGGAGATACTTGAGACCATGCAAATACCCTAGGTTTTTGTTTTAACATTTTAAAAAACATTTTTTCACCCATTACTTTTAGCATCTATCCATGGCTCTTGCCAGCAACAATTATTACTATAATGTTTGTGTAATGGTTATTTTCTGGGGGGTTTTTTATTGGAATTCTATTGTAAACAAGATCTGTCCATTCTCCAATTATGAATTTAGTCACATATTTATATCACTATGAACCAATGAGTATTTTTTATTCTGTGTTATAATTTCTATATTATTTTGCTGCTCCTTTAAGTTAGCTCCTATATCCTTTTAATATGTCTCCAACTTTCTCTGAGCACTTTCTTACTTTTTCCTTGCTTGCTTTGGAATATCCTTGGAATCGGTCATTTCTCCAAGGAGACTGGTTCCTTTTCTTAGACACTGGTATTTAGAAACCAAGCTCTAAGTGTTCAGTGTGCTCACTACTCTCTCAGCTGTCAGAGTTAGATTTGTATGTCTACTAACCCATGCATACACACATCTATATTTACTACTATATCTGTCCCCTTGTATATATACTGAAAATCATGAGCAAAATGGGGCAAACAGTAATTATTCAATAAATGTTAACAATTCATTACCATTAGTTGAGGTCTTACAATGTGTGTACGTTACATTATAATGTTTCTGGTTCTCAGTTTGTTAACTGTGAGCCTGGGTGATCACAGCATCTGCCTCTTAAGGTGTTGAAAGCTTAGGAGATAACACATGTCCTTGGGAACATAGAAGACTCTTAAGAGCACTGGAATTGGACATATCTGAGTTCTAATTTCCAATTCTGTCACATCCTAGTTGGATGGCCTCTGGCAAGTGTCTTAACTTTATGAAATCATGCATGTAAGTGATCAACAGTTTTAGCCCACTGTAAGCACTTGGTGAACTGTATTATTACCCCCACATTCTGCTGCCTTCATTCACTGAAAAGTTAATGAGGACCAGGATTCTTATATGTTGTTTAACAAACAGTTTTAAACCCTTTAGCCACCTCATCTCCATGTGGCCCATATTCTGGGGATCTAGAGAGTACTCAGTCCCTGCCTAGCCCTGGAGGACAAAGAGAGACAGAGTCTGACACATACACTTCCAACTTCGAATGCAACAGTCCTGGCCTAGAGGGAGGAGAAACTCAAAGCTGGAGGAACCTGAAGAGTGGGATACATTTTCAGTATAAGGAAGCAAGTATATCTGGATGGAATTTTGAGGTAGGATTAGGAGTTCTCTAGGTGTTGACATTCATTCAGTGCTAAGGAAATCACAGGAGCAAAGGCAGCATGCTGGGAAAACACATAGGACTTGATCTTTGTAAGAGCTGTGGAGCTCAGTGAATTAGATAGCAGCCATTGCTGACAGAAGTCCAGTTGGGGGGGGCTCCTGGGAAAAGGGAAACCATGGCTGTGTGTGCAGGCTGCAGCAGAAGACACCCAGGCTGGATAAATCAAGCTTTTCAATGGGTCTCTTGGGCTCTGTTAGAGGCCAGGAAACATTTATGAGGGTCCTAGAAGGGGGTGGGGCTGTACATTGAGGCCAAAAGGGACTTGGCCAGTCCCAAATGTTTTGTGCACAGTGGAGTGGAGACGAGAAAAAATATGTTCCTCCTTTGTGCGTTTGAAGGAGAGGGTGGGAAGTGAACGAAACAGCCCAGTGATAGGGACATTGGTGGTGGGAAGGCCTAAGTCTGGGGACTCGAATCCTTTCTCTGCCACTTTTTTCAGTTTTATTTCCTACATAGCACTCATCATAGCTGAAATTAGATATTTATCTACATTATTGTTTGTGCAGTATCCAGCTCCCTGTTAGAATAGAAGGTCAGTAGGGAATGAGACTTGGCCCAATGTGCCCTTCATCACTGTTACCTTGACCAAGATAATTACCGTCTCTGTACCTTAGTTTCCCTATCTGTAGAATGAGGATAATAAGAGTCTTACCAAAATATATGCATCCAATCCTAAAGAAGACAACAGAGGGAGGGACAGGGGCAATATAAATAAATAAGGTAAGAGAGAGAAAAGGAGCATAAAGAAGGTAGGAAAGAGAAGAAACACATGAGAAGGCAGATTAAGTCCAAATATGTCCATAACTATTAAATGTAAAGAGACCAGTTGCCCCAGTTAATAGACAAAGATGGGCAGACTGGATCAGAAAACAAAACCTAGCTCTATACCGCTTACAAGAGACACATGTACAACATAAGGCTACAGAAATATGGAAGATAAGGGGTAGAAAAGGATGGAGCCTTTAAAACATGAATCAAGAGAACAGGTGTGCAAGCTTAATATCAGAAAACAAAGGCACATCATAACAATCACAAATTCCTTTAACCAGGAAGATATGAAGATTGCAACTCTATGCAGCCAATGATGTGGATTCCAAATATCAGAGTATTTGTCTCATAAGGCTAAATGAGGATTAAATACATGTAGAGTCTTTGCCTACACCTGCGATAGCTGAGTGTCAGCCATTATTATTGTTATAATTGTTGCTGTTATTAGTTTATATATTTTTATTTGTTGTTGTTTATGTATTAGTATTATTTACTACAGTTCCTCCAGTCTCTGTGACATACCCTGCTGCCCTCCCACCTCTTCTGGCTGGCCAGCCTGCTTCCTTCCTTCCACAATGATTTTCCCCCAAGTCACCCCCCCACACACACCTCTTGTTTCATGCACTATGTAGGCCTCAGGGCTAAAACAATGAGACCAACTACAGGCCCTTCCCAGATTTTAGGGGTTTTCCGGTCTAGTGGGTGAAGTAGAGGTAAGGCCAAGTGATAGCACAGACAGAAGTCAGTTAGGCAGTGGAGGTTCATCATGCTAGAAAACGGCCAATCTGGGCACCTGGCCTTGTCTTGGGGAGGTCTGGGAGGGTTTCCTCTAGGAGGTGACCTCCAAGCTCTGATCTAACAAGTCAGTTGCCACCCAAAGCCAGTTACCTCTTCCAGTGTTGGCTACTTTCAAAGCCAGTCAGTGTCTCACTCATTTATTTAATTATTCGTTAATGGTTCTAGGCATCATTAAAGAAAACGGGAGGACAAAAGAAGCAAAATTCCTTCCAGGAAGAAGCAGGTATGGGTGAGGGGGTCAGAAGCAAAAGAACAAGATCATTCTGGAAGGGGGTAACTGCTGGGAAGGAAAGAAAATAGAGCGAGGAGGAGTAAGTGCCCCCCCTTTCAAAACAAGATCCATAAAAACCCATCTAATCGAGGCAGCCACCTTCTCCCGGGGGGTGGGCACCTTTATCATCAAATGGCAGAGGGTGCAGGGAGGAGGAACTACCCTCAGCGGTCTTGCTCACTCAGTCGCTCACCTAGACATTACTGAGCAACTCCAGTATGCACCACGCAACCTTCCGGGGATTAGACAGACCACGCAGGGCAGCTGGGGTTCTGTGTACCCTTGGGCAAGTCTCTGCCAATCAGAAGAGCCCCCAAGGTGAGAGTGCATGGATTGGGGTATTCATCCCCATTTCGCAGATGGACAGTATGAAGCTCAGACCGGAGCGGTGAATAAGGCAGGCTGCACCGCGCTGATCCGCAAATGTACAGGTTTAGAGCCGGTTGCCTCCGGCCGCCCGCCAGACTCCCCCCAGTCCACCCCCACCTCCACCACCCCGGTCCTAGGGCGGCCTCTGCCCCTTTAAGAACGTCTCGCGGATACAAGCAGGAAGGGGGCGGTGCCTGAGCCCGAGACGGATATGCACTTGGGCCAATAGGAGCTGTAGTCTTGGCGGCAGTGGCCAATGGGTGCGGTGGGGGCGGGGCCGGGCGCCCGAGCCTAGTTCCCGAGGCGCGGCGGCCGCGGCTGGGGGCGGGGAGGGGGGCGCAGGACCCCAAGCTGGGGTCCCGGAGCCGCAGGCACGTGTCCCGGGGCGCTCGCAGGGCAGCGCCGGCCGGGAGCGCTGGCCCGGCCTAGGCCGGTCGGGGGCCGGCGCGGCGGGGGCTGCAGCCGATGGGCGGGGCGAAGGGCCGCGGGGGAGGCGAGCTCGGGTGTGCTGGGGGTCCCAGTGCCCAAGGGGGCGCGGCTAGGCGGGGGCAGCGGGGTTAGGGGCCCAGGAGGTACGGGGAGTGCTGGGGGGCTCTGCTGGCAGAGGTGTGCAGGACCCGGGGCGCTTGAGGGGCTCGAAGGGTCGAGGACTCAGCCTAGTGGCGTCAAACAAGCGTGGGGCGTTGGGGGCCTGGGTGAGGAGCTGATGGAGGGCCAGGCCCGGACGAGGGGCGTTTGAAGGCCGTAGGGTGTTATGGGATCAGGAGGGGGCGTCTGGGAACATTGGGATGTTTGCGCGGCGATAGGACTGCTGTGGGGTTCGCTGGCCTGGGCTGGGAGCGGTGGCTGGGGTGGGGGGAGGGCGATTTGTGCGGGCAAAGGGGATTGTGGGGGTGGGGGCTGGGAGGGTCTTAGATAAGGGGGCCCGAGCTTTGAAGAGCAGGCAGGTGAGGGTTGGGGAGGGCTGGAGGATGCTGTGGGTTAGAATGACGGCTGTACCACCTCCGAGCTTGGGGCCTAGGGTAGGGGGGTAGTCCTTGATGGCCCAAGGAAGAGGATGTAGAATGCTGTGGGGATCTCCACCACTCCTATACAGGTCACTTTGGGAGGGTAGTCAGGAGGCCTGAGGAGAGGTTCCCAGGAAGAGTTTGGGCCCCGGTCTTTGGTGTCGTTTAGGTTCAGAGTATGGAAGAAAAAGGCTTGGGGTTTCTGGGTGGTGGGAAGTTAGCAGGGGGCTCCCCTTAGGAGAAGGGGCAGCTGAAGATGGGGAGCCCTGGTAAAGATTTAATTCTCCTTCTCTTGGGCTCTAAAAATAGTCTCCCCAAGACCTCAGGGATTGTCCACTTAAAAACCACCCAGCATCTCCTCTGGACATTTAATCAGATAAAACCCCAGGTTCAAATCCTGCCCCTGCAGTTGGCTTATTGTTTAACCTTGGGCAAATAGCTTTGCTCCTTTGGGCCTCAGTTTCCTTTTCTGCAAAATGTGGGGGTATGTTTCCTACTTCCTGGGGTGTTTATAAATATTAAATATTATTTAGCTCTAATAATAGCTAACTGTGTTTGAGCCTGATGCCCAGGGCTTGATGCTTCGGTCCTTAAATTCTCTGGACAAGCCAGGGTCGTTGCTCTATCCACTATGCAGATGAGGAAACAGGCCTGGAGCCCCTGAGTCAGATAGCAAGTGGCCCACAGTGCGGAGAATGATGTACAGGTACAGGTGGATTGAGGGGCTGGGTGGGATTCTTACCCCCATCCATTCCCTCCACCAGGGCCAGTTCCCATCTCCCCAGCAACATGGCATCCTGTGCTGAGCCCTCTGCCGTGGACTCTGAGCCTGCCGCCCCACCTCCTGCTGGGGTCCCACCGCTTGAGGACTTCGAAGTGCTGGATGGGGTGGAAGATACAGAGGGCGAGGAGGAAGAGGAGGAGAACCTGAGTGAGGTGCGACCACTAGAGGACATGGGACAGCCCCCACTGGAGGAGACCGAACAGCCAGGGGCCCTGGCCCGAGAGTTCCTGGCTGCCATGGAGCCTGAGCCTGAGCCTGCTCCAGCCCCGGACGAGTGGCTGGACATCCTGGGTAAGGTGCAGGGGTGACTAGGGTTGACCCACAGGGTTACCCAGACAGCTACAGTTCAGGAGTGACCTTTGCCCAAGCTTTCTCCTCCTGAGCCTCATTTCCCCACCTCTGCCATGAAGTAGGTTGGAAGTAAAATATGTGGTAACCACGGTGATTGCCAGACACAGCACAGGGAGCTACTTGGGATGTTTCATGTCTATGAAGCCCTTTCATTGTTTCTCTTTCACACACACACACACACACACACACACACACACACACACAACCAACTCAGAGAGGCTGAGTCACCTGTCCAGGGCCACACAGCAAGCATGCCGGGTGCCAGAAGCTCCCAACCTCCACAATTGCTTTTCTTTTTTAAAATATGTTTTTGTTGACTTCAGAGAGAGGAAGGGAGAGGTATAGAGCGATAGAAACATCAATAAGAGAGAATCATTGATTGGCAGTCTCCTGCATGCCCCCTACTGGGCACTGAGCCCGTACCCTGGGAATGTTCTCTGACCTGGAATCAAACCGTGATCTCCTAGTTCACGGGTTGATGCTCAACCACTGAACACACCATCCGGGCTCAGCTTCTTTTCTTGGCTTTTGCCTGACAAGTGCCTGTCCCTTGAAAAATGTGTCCTGAGATCACATAGACCTGGGGAACACCCCAATTTGTTGTTCATTCCTCTGTCCGGTTCACGGTTTTCATTAGTGTTCTAATTGCTCAGAGAAGTCCTTCAAGAAAGGACTTGGGGAATCCACACACATGTCCCCACCATGGACCCCATCACAGCAACTCTGGAAGCTAGAGAAACGTATTGCTACTAATACTGATATCTAATATGTTAAATAATGTTAGTGCCACACAAATAATAGTCAAACGTCATTGTTCCTACTACCATTTATACTGGCACCAAACCAATAGTGTAAAATAATACTAATGCTGATAAAACAGCATTGTTATTAATGTTACCTCCACTGCTGATAAAAACGTCACTACTACTAAAAATAACACCAGGTAATATTCACTGCCCACAGGTTCTGTGTCAGGCCTGTGCAACATCTTACTTTATCCTCAAACAACCCTGTGATGTAAGTCCTACCATACCCACGTTTTACAGATGGGGAAACTGAGGCTCAGATAGGTGAGGGCGCTTGCCCAAGGTTACAGAGCCTCTTTGGCTGTGTTAGAGTCTTCTAACATAGAGGCTTCTCTTTACTGATACTAGGAGCTTCCCTGTTCCTCCTCTGAGCAGGAGGCTGGCTTTGTTCATTTATATTCACAATCAGCTATGTCCTGAGGTCAGAATTCAGGCTTCTATACAAGGAAACTGAGGCATTGAGAATGCCCAAAGTTTTCCCTATGAGAGGCAGTGCTTGATTGTGACCCTGTCAGCGTATCTACCATTAGAACCCTGAAATCTCAACACACAGGGTCCCCCAAGATCCACTAGATCATTGGTTCTTAGGCTGGATGTGGGGGCATGAACAAGTTGGGGAGCAGCACACAAATTTGGAACATTATAGAATATTCCAGGATATGAATAGATATCTCCCTGTCCCTAACCTTTAGACTAGAATCCACTCAGACTTACGGTATATTCCTGACCAGTGGTATATTATAGACTACTGGGACACTGAAGCCCAAAGGTGTGGGGTTACCTGCCCAGTAAGTGGCAGAGCAGCCTTTCGAAGAAGCTCAACTTATCCCCTGGTGCTAGGCCACTCTCAGGATGGGTGGAGCTGGTAGGGGTTGGGGGAGGAAGGGGCTTGGAGAGCAGGTGCCCACCTGGTGAGCCACCTGGTGACAGACTGCTTCTCCTTGGTCCCTGGCAGGGAATGGGCTGTTGAGGAAGAAGACACTGGTCCCAGGTCCACCTGGCTCAAGTCGCCCGGCCAAGGGCCAAGTGGTCACAGTGCAACTGCAGACGTCACTGGAGAATGGCACACGGGTGCAGGAGGAGCCAGAGCTGGTGTTCACCCTGGGTGACTGTGATGTCATTCAGGTGAGAGTTGGTTGGGGTCTGGGCAGTCTGGGATGGGGCGAAGGTGGAATGGAGGGTGTGATGGAGGTGGAGGTGTTGATGGCTGGGTGGGCTGCATCTGGACCCACCTAACCCTCATACCTTTGCATACCCAGGCCCTGGATCTCAGCATCCCGCTCATGGATGTGGGGGAGACAGCTATGGTCACTGCTGATTCCAAGTACTGCTATGGTCCCCAGGGCAGGTGAGAACCTGCTGCTGCAGGGGTCCCTATTGAGGTAGGGAGGAGGTAAGTATGTGACTCACCAAGTCATAGCTCAAGGGTGGAAAGAGTCCTTGTGTTTTACTGAGTAGGGCCAGCGCTAGGACTTGGATCCTTTTCTTCCTGCTCCCAAGCTTGCCCAGTGTGTCTGGAGTGCCGTCATGGTGGCTGCCAGGTCTGAGTGTTCCCTGCACCCTATCCCCCAGCAGGAGCCCATATATTCCCCCTCATGCGGCCCTGTGCCTGGAGGTGACCCTGAAGACAGCTGTGGATGGACCTGACCTGGAGATGCTCACAGGGCAGGAACGTGTGGCACTGGCCAACCGGAAGCGGGAGTGCGGCAATGCTCACTACCAGCGGGCTGACTTCGTGCTGGCTGCCAACTCCTATGACCTCGCCATCAAGGCCATCACCTCCAGCGCCAAAGGTGACCGCCTGGTGAAATCCACCCCCCTCCTCTGCAAAGGCATCTGCTATTGCCAGAAACCTTAAGCCATAGAGGGCCTGAGACTCAAGAGTGTTATGGAATATTCCAGAATATGGATAGATGCTCAACTGTCCCTAACCTTTAGGCTAGGGCCCACTCCAGCCCTGTGGTAAATCCCAGATCCATGAGATGTCACAGGACACAGGTATATGTGGGGGCGTGGGTGACTGCAGATGGTATCATTCCACATGTGTGGTTAAGCCTCTGAGGGCTCCGATTTGGCAGTGCCCTGAGGATGGAATAGTCTTGGCCTGTGTTAGAGATGGGGAGACTGAAGCCAGGGAGGCCTCAGGTCCCTTGAGGAGCAACTTCCCATGCCTGGGACCCCTCCCAAGTCTCCTCTAACACCAGGTGCAGAGGGGTGGGCCTTGGCCCAGGTCGTGTAGTGGGCAGGTAGTTGTGAGGGGCTGGTGGTGTGGTAACGACTGCCACAGTTGAGCACTGTCCCCCCACAGTGGACATGACATTTGAGGAAGAGGAGCAGCTCCTGCAGCTGAAGGTGAAGTGTCTGAACAACCTGGCAGCCTCGCAGCTGAAGCTAGACCACTACCGGGCTGCATTGCGCTCTTGTAGCCTCGTGCTTGAGCACCAGCCTGACAACATCAAGGCACTCTTCCGCAAGGGCAAGGTAGGCCATGGGTGGGTAGGCCACAGGCCATAGGCACAGGTGGCAGGCTGGCTCCCCTGGCCTAGACCAGTGGGACTGGTACTGAAGCCAGGATTTGAAAAGGGCATAGGCATCAGCCAGATAAGCTCTCTGGGCTACAGATAGATAAACTAAGGCCCAGACAGGTGCAGAGGTGTGATTTGAGTCACACAGCAGTTCATTGACTGAGGTTAGACATGAATCCAAATCTTAGGCTGCCACACCCTGTCCTGTGGCCCAATGGTGACTGCTCATTGCATACATTCTCTGTGGCTCCCATGTCCTTCAGAGCAAAAGCCAAGTTCTCATTGCAGCCCTTGGGGCTTTGAGCCTTCTGATCTTCCTTCTCCTGCTGTCACCTTCCACCTCACCTCTTTCTTTTCCATCCTATTCAGCCTCCTTACCTCAATGCCTTTGTACAGGCAATTCCCTCTGGCCAAGACATTCATAGCCCAGGTACCCCCATGGGTTCTTCCCTCGTCTTCTTAAGATCTTCGCTTTGATGTCGCCTCTTTGGGAAGCCCTCCCTGCTGCCCCCCACAACCCCTTCCCATCTTCATATTTCCCATGTTGCCCTCAGCACATGGAAGTATCAAACCTCTTGTTTATCTCCTCTGCTAGGATATGGGGATTTCGTTTGTCTCACTCACTGCTAAATCTTTAACCCACCCTGCAAAGAGGGCTGGGCACACAGTAGGTGCTGGTGTAACATAGAGAATTTGGTCTGCACTGGTTTGACCTTAATTGCTTTTGTCTCCATCTTTTCATCTTCACAGCAACCTTAGATGGGGAAGAACAGGGGGATTTTTCCAGCACCTTTTAGCAGTAAACAAAACTGAGGTGCAAGCAAGCACTGGGTGACCTAGCATGTTTATGAGAGACTTGAGCAGGGTCTCCCTCCAGCCAGCATTTTTTAAGCACTTGCTATGCGTAGAGTTATGCACAGAAATGTGGAGAGAAAGATGATGGTATTCCTTTTTTTCAAGGGTTTATAATCCTCTTGGGGCCATGGGGCTGTCTGCTCATGTAGCTCACACATTTGGATTTGCTGGTTGGAGATGACAGAAACTCACTCAAACAGATTTGAGCAAAAGGAGGAATTGATGGTTTGTGACACTGGCAAGTACAGTGTGGCTGGATTCAGGCAGGGCTGGATTCAGGTGTTAGCAGTGTTGTGGGAATGCTGTGTCTGTCTACTGTGGGGGTTTCTCTCTCAGGCAGGCTCTTCTCTTGGGAGTAACCAAGATGCTTGTTCCTGCCCCCCCAAAAAACTCCAGGCTTGCATCCTTGCCACTTAACAATTGGATTCCCAGGGGCATCAGCATATTTCAGGCTGGATCTCATTGGCTGGCTTGAGGCACATGCTGGTTCTGAATCATTTATCTTGGAAATGTCCAGTCAAGGTGGTGAGGAAAGAGTAGGTGAAGAGGGTAATCAGGTCTTGTGCACAAGCCAAGACAAACACTGAGGAAAAGAGAAGGTCAGGGGTACAACAGTGGGGCGCTCTTAGAGTCTAAGGGTTCAGGAGAGCAGCATAAAGTAACTGGACCCCTGGGGATAGATTTGGGACTTGTCAGGGTGGCCAGGAGCCTAGTGGGGCTGGGTTTCATGAAAGAAAGCATGGCCTAGTGTGGGTCCAGAGTGATGCCACGTACTGCCTCTCACAGGTGCTGGCCCAGCAAGGGGAGTACAGTGAGGCCATCCCCATTCTGAGGGCAGCCCTGAAGCTGGAACCTTCCAACAAGGTGAGCAGAATGGAGGTGCTTTGGGGACTTGCCTTAAGGCATGTCTGGGAAGTCTCTCCTGTCATCTCTCCTTTGTTTTTCTTGCTGTGGCTTTCCCTGTTGTCTGTCTACCTGGGCAGGGGGTAGGTGGCTGAAGGGCCCTAACCAGCTTGCGGAGACCCTCATTACCCCTACATAGGCTCATCCTGAACTAGGGGTTCCAGAAGCAAAGGGTACCGCCAGCTGGGCCAGTGCCAGTGTCCCCAGCTTTCCTCCCAGAGCCTTGTGCTCTGCTCTGTCCATGGGCTCTTTAGAGACATGGAAATGGCAGTCCCCACTTTGCTGATGCCCAGAGAGTGGTAGATGAAACCCTCATGTTCCAGTGGTCCCAGTCCCAGAGTAACCCAGGGCACCAGAAAAGCAGAGTGCTAGCAATGGCGGTCATGTTGGCTGCTGCCATGGCATGCTCTTAGGCCAACTGCCACCCACCTCTCCCAGACGATCCATGCGGAGCTCTCGAAGCTAGTGAAAAAGCACGCAGCCCAGCGGAGCACAGAGACCGCCCTGTACCGGAAAATGCTGGGCAACCCCAGCCGGCTTCCTGCCAAGTGTCCTGGCAAGGGTGCCTGGGTGAGCTGGGGTCAGTGGGCAGGGAGGCTCTTTGTGGAGGGGCAGGGTAGACCACGTAAAGGGAGTGTTTTCATTTTGCAAACATTGATGTCCTTGTCACCTGGGCTGTGCTGGACCATGCTGGGGACACAGGCCCTAGCCCTCTGTGACCTGAGTCAAAGCAGAAGGCAGAACACAATCTGTAGAGTTTGGGGTGGGGAGTGATGGCTCTTCCAGAGGGGAAGGGGAGGTATCCCAGAGGAGGGGAGATTTGGCTTGAGCTTTGATGCATGTGTAGGAGTTTGCCGGGAGGCAGGAAATGCATGCTTAGGCAATGGCTTGCTGGAAGGCCTGTGCGGACCTTGTTGGTACCTGAGGCCCAAGATATCAGTCTTGACTGCCCTCCAGCCTCCTCCTTCCTCCCTTTTATCTACAGTCCATCCCATGGAAGTGGCTGTTTGGAGCAACTGCTGTTGCCCTGGGGGGCGTGGCGCTCTCTGTGGTCATCGCTGCCAGGAACTGACTGCCCAGGTGGCCGCTACCCCTTCTGAGCACCGTGAACCCCACCCCGCGCTCCCTAACTCTCCCAGGCTCCCTGTCCACTACCCTTTCTGGCCTAGCCCCCTCCTCTGGGGCAGGGACAGTGAGGTTTGAGGGTCGCCTGGCCCAGTGAGCAGGAGGAACTGAGGCCCTGTAGGAGGAAAATGAGGCAGGGCCCAGGCCCCATGTCCAGCTGGGAAGGAGGGGGCCCTTATTCCTCCAGACCCAATTCCTACCCCCCCACTCCCTCCCTGGGCTAGGTCTCAACAGGGGCCTGCCTCAGTTTCTCCTTCCCAGGGCCTCAGGGCAGCCCTTCCCCATCCACTTCCTGTCCAATTGCCAGCCCCTCCTGCCTAGCCTGCTGCCCTCTGTCCAGGCTACCCACCCCCCCAAGTGAAATAAAGTCTCCCACCCTGCATTCTGCTGGCTCTTGAGCCTACTTTCACTGCCACTTAGGGCTGGGCCAGAGCCAGGTGGGGGTGGGGGGTTGGGGTGTCTCCTTTTGGGCCACAGCAGACCAGTCTTACTGGAATAATGTGCTTAGAGTGCCCAGCAGTGAACTCCATAGGAGTTCATGCCCCCCTATGCCTGTTACCCCATCCTGTCTTGTTTCTGTTAACTGAAAACAGACCCTGATGGGACCTAACTGGGGGCTTCTTTGAGACCAACAATTACAGGGGTCTGTAGTATAGTGAGCTGAGAGCCCGGTGTCTGGGCAGCAGCAGCATAGCCAGTATAAAGGCTAGAGATTCTGCAGTGAGCTTGCTAGGTAGTGTATGTGTCAAGGGGCTATCCCAAGGTGATGAACTAGCTTTCAATTTCTTGGGTGACTTAGTTCTTAGTGACTTTTGGAAACCATACCAATGCCTGGTGATTATTCTATTTTCCTGGGGTCCTGTTGGAAGGCTCTAGGGTAGTGAATGTAAAATGGAGAAATCCTGGTTACCAAGCAGTACAGCCCATGGCTGCAGTGTTGCTAATTCTCTTAACTTCTCCAAGCCTCAGTTTCCTCATCTGGCTGCTGGGCCCAAACCATTTTATCTATCCTCAAAGGCAGTTGTGGGTGCCAAGCACTGAGCACAGAGCCTCAGCAGTTCATGGTCAGGGGAATAAATGGATTAGATAGTGCTGGCCTGGCAGTGGTGGGCAGAACTAACAAGATCACTTGGGCAGGGACATACAGAAGGTCTCTGAACTTCACCTTCCTCTCTTACCTCAAAATCTTCATCCTATGACCACCATCTGTAATTAGATTAAAGAGAGAGAGAAAATGATTCCAGAGCTCTCCATAGGTCAGGAGGCCCAGGAACCCAGGAGGATTCCTGAGCAAGCGAGCACCTGTTTTCAGCCTCATTTCCCCACCTGTAAAATGGGAGCTTGATAAAATGGCACAGTTTCTATGGAATATACAGTCTGATAGGTCCTCCAAAGGTTAAACATAGAATGACCTAGCAGTTTCATTCCTAGGTAAAGACCCAAGAGAAGGGAAAACATCTGTCCACACAAAAACTTCTACATGAATGTTTACAGCAGCTCTGTTCATAATAGTGAAAAAGTGGGAACAACCCAAATGTCTATCAACAGATGATAGATAAACAATGGTCAATCCACACAATGGAATATTACTTGGCCATAAAAAGGAATGAAGCACTGACAGGCTACAGGATGGATTGAAGCACAAAAACAATGGTAAGAGAAGCCAGACAAGGTCACATGTATGATTCTATGGATAGGAAATATCCAGAATTAGCAACCAGAATTAGCAAATCCATAGGCGCAGAAAGTAGGTCAGTAGTTGCCAGGGGCTGGGGAGGGGACATGGGGAGTGACTTGGTATGGAGTTTCCTTTTGGGGTAATTAACGTGTTCTGGAATTAGATAGTCGTAGTGGCTGCACAGCATTGTGAATTACTAAATGCCGCTGGATTTTACACATTTTATTTTTAATACCTGAGGATATTTTTTCCATTGCTTTTCAGTGAGAGAGAGAGAGAGAGAGAGAAACAGAAACATTGATGTGATTGGTTACCTCTTCCACAGCCTGGACCAGGGCTGGGGATCAAGCCTGCAACCAAGGTACCTGCCCTTGGCTGAAATTGAACCCGGGACCCTTCAGTCTGCAAGCTGAGGCTGTATACACTGAGCCAGTAGGGCTAAAAGTCTACTTTTATCATGAGCAAAATTCACCAGCTCCCCTAATTCCCTAAAAGCTGCAGGGGTGGGGGGCCGGGGAGAATCCCATCTTCCTACCTTAAACCCACCTTAAAGCCCACCAGAGCAACCTCAGCATTCAACTCCGTTGGTTTGCATGGCCACGCCTACCTTCCTGGCCAGCCGCTGACTCCGCCCTCCACGTGTTTTGCACCGGCCCCGCCCCCTCTACTCTCTCACTGTGACTCCACCGAAGCCAAAGACTGGCTTGAAGAGACCTCATAAATAATACATTACGTCAGTGGCCGGTGGGGCGGGACTTAGACGTGCCTAGCTGAGTCAAAGAATAACACATATGAGCCAGTCGTGGAGACGTGCGCGTGTCCAGGCGGAGTCCGGGAGCGGAAGTGCGCCCCGGAGGTGGGTCAGGCAGGCTTCATGAATATGCAGGATGTCGGGATAGTGACTTGGGCTCCACCGGCTCGCAGGGGGCGTGGCCAGCCTTGTGTCATGAATAATGCAGCACGTCGACAGGCCGTGTGGCGTCGGTGGTAGGCGGTGTGGGCAGCGCGTCATGAATAATGTAGCACGTTAGCAGGCGGCGGGGCGGGGCGTAGCTGGCGCGCCCGCTCGGGAGCAGGGAAGCGGGGCCGGGTAGCAATGGTCGCAAGATGGCGGCGCTGAAGGAGGATAGGAGCTACGGGCTCTCGTGCGGGCGGGTTAGCGACGGCAGCAAGGTGTCCGTGTTTCACGTGAAGCTCACTGACAGTGCCCTGAGGGCCTTCGAGACCTACCGCGCCAGCCAGGTGAGCGGCGCGGGGCATGTGCGCCCGTCTGGGACGTCGGGGCGCAGGGCGGCCTCGCGCGCCCTTAGCTAGGCGTCTGGGCCTCGGGGCGCGGGGTCCGGAGTTCGGGGTGCTGTTTGTGGGTCCCTTGGCCGGCAGAGTGAGAGAGAGAATCACGTTTCTTCTCGGTCCCGGGAGGCGACATTGGCGAGCGGCCCAGGCCGGAGAAGGGCCCGAACTCCTCGCGCGCCTGGTCCAGGGGGCGTTTGTACGGCACCGGGGGGCGTCCGGGAGACCTTTTCTTGTCCACCCGGAACTGACTTGCTCACCTGACCGGAGAAGGGGTGTGGGAGTGGGGTTGAGCCTTCGCCGGGGTTCCTGGGAGGATGGGTCAGTGGGGCACCTGTGGGGTCCTGTTCCGTTTGTGTGTTTGGGGGGGGGGGGCGTCTTTGACTCTTTCCAGTGAGGTCCTTGGAATAGGGCTCACTCTTGGCTCTTGGGAAGGGGAGTTTGGGCAGACATTGGTAGCTTGTCTGCAACTCCCCCCCCACTGCCCCCACTCTCCCCCGCCGGGTGACACTATTTCGCTAGACCACCTTCAGAGAGTGGGAGTGTTTTGTGCGGAAGAAGCTGTGTATGTGGGCTGGGAGCCGGTGATGGGCACCTGGGAGGGAACTCTGGCCACCGCACCTGGCTGCTGACTCTAAACTTTTCAGGGGCCCATTTGGGCCCATCTGGGGAAGTTCAAGACGTTTCATTTCTGCCACCTGGCCTGGGGCAGGGGGTGGGGGAGAGGTTGCTGTGCACCTCCTTTCAGGCCTAACTTTGGGGCACATCTGGGGCTGTGGTCAGATCTGCTTCTTCCCATTTCTGTTTGTGTCACGGCACCCTCAGTCTGTGTTGGGACAGAAGTTGCAGGTGCCCAGTGATCAGGTTCTGAGGGGAAGTGGTTTGGGAGCTCTTTTCCTTCTTGCCTGGAAAGTGGGGGCTTCATAGTCAGAGGTGGCTGAGGAGGCCCCACTCCGTGAATGTGTGTGTGTGTTTGTTTGTGTATACCAGGGATGAAGGGCCCTAGGGCGGGTGAGGAGAGAGACTAACCAGGAAGGAATGTGGCTTTCTTCCTGCCCCAGACTTGTTCAGCACCATTAGCTAAACTGGGAATTTCTTCCCCTGTTTCATTGCCACCTTTTCCCAGGTGCCCACCCTTCCCATGCTTCTTCCCACCTTTTTGGGCAATTTCCTTCCTGTCCTGATGTCTCAGTTTCCCCTTAATAGATAGGGGATCTCATCTTTTTTGTAAGAGCAAGTTCTCATCTTGTCAGAAAGATTCCTCAAGGTGAGGCAGACGCACTCTGCAGGGGAGGAGGAAGAGGTAGGGGCACAGTGGCTGGCTTAAGCCTCCCTTCCCTGTGGAATTCCATCCTGAGTCTGACTTGTCCTGCAGGAAGGCAGACTTTCCTAGAGGCAACTGTGGGAGAGCTCATGAATCATGTAAATAAGGTGAACTTGGTACCTGGTCACTTCAGGTTAGGAGCCCCGCCTT
Organism: Miniopterus natalensis; assembly: GCF_054644295.1. NCBI lineage: Eukaryota > Metazoa > Chordata > Mammalia > Chiroptera > Miniopteridae > Miniopterus > Miniopterus natalensis. Next base: position 72,068,259 of record NC_142084.1, on the reverse strand, counting down.
CCCTGCCATGCTGCCCTTGTTTGATCCATTGGTCCAGAAGGCCTGCCTCTGCATCCACCTCATGCTGTCATACTGCTATTTTTAATTTAGGGTGTTGGTTACATCCCCTAACTAAGCTAGATCTTCCTTATGTGAGGGTGAAGGTAACTGCAGACTCAAGCTGGTTCCACATGGAGGCCAGCTATGTCGGTTGGAGTCAGTCGCTAGGAGGGGCTCCCTCAGAGAACTTCTTCAGGCCATCCTGGCCAACTTGGCAGGCTGGGCTAAAATTTGGGGGACCCAAATTTGTGTTTTTCTCAGAAGCTGTCTGGTAATTTAAGTGACATGGCAATTTTTGTATTGAATCATACCCATTGGGCAATGTGCTGGACTGGGCTAAAATGAGGGCAACTCGGTTGCTCTTGGTGCTTTTGAGTACTGGACATGGGGAAGGCGACTTGAAGAACTTGTTTGTCTGACCAGAACAGTGTATTGGTTATTAACAAAACCTCAGATGCACAGCTTTGTTAATAGCGTCTAGAGTATTCTGTTCTCTCACACTGTGGTTAAATGGTTTGCCAATGGCAACTTGTGGAGAGGGTTTTTAGTTTTACTTTTTAATTGTGAAGAGGCTTGTATAAATTCAGAAGTGGCAGGGGACTGGAGAATAACTTCCTGTAATCCTAGCTGTTGGAGCAGCTCCCGTAGAATTCCCTGAGATTTCTCTCTCCGGAGGGATCTGAAGTCTGAGCTGCCTTTGTGCAGACCTAGTGGCCTGCCTGGAATTTAGTGGAAGTTGAAGATGTGGTAATACATGCAGCCTCCAGACATCCAGACTTGGGCTTCGTGCAGTTTTTCCTTGAATATAAAAATTCAAGTGAATCCTGAGGGAGCTATTCACGTGGATCTCCTTTTTTGCTGTGATGGGTTACTTCCCAGAGAGAAGACAGAGGAAGTGTGGACACAACCCATTCTTCCAAGATAGCCTCATGTGCTTCTCAGAGAAGCATCCTCCAACCACTCCCTGGGTCACCTTCCTTGACCACCTGGGCATATTATCGTTGGGTTTGGTGGTCTCTGTTGCTGGGTGACCTTTTCCTCTCCTGAGTGGAGAGGAGTATGTTGTTTAGGAAGACTTGAGGACCCAGGGAGGGGCCTAAGAAGCCTGGAGACTGGAGCCTATTTAGGCTCACCTCTACCTGTGTGAGGTCTTGGGCCAGTGCCTGACCCTTGCCAGTCCATATCCTTCTCACAGCTCTGAGAATCCCAGCACCTGGTTCTCTCGGGGCTGTCAGGATCCTTTGGCATGTGTGTGCCCCTCCGCACAGCCCTGACCCCTTGTGTACATTTGGTGCCTCTACCCAGAGCCAGTCCTTGCCTGGAGTTAGCATGGAGCCCTGGAGACAGGGCTGGGCCCTTGCATCTGCCTGGATCTGACTGAGCACCTGGTCTGTGTAGGGCCACTACTGAGGAGATGGACATTCACAAGTGACCAAGGCAGGGCTCCTAGTGTCAGGAGCTGACATTCTGGAATCTAGAGGCAAGAAACAGATAATGAACAGGATGACACAGATATCAATACGAAGAACTTGTCAGTGGTCAGTGTCAGGAAGGAAGTAAAATAGGGCAACATAATGGCATGGGGGTGGGTGATGTGAAAGGGTTCTGATTGAGAGAGGTACTTATAGGAGATGCCAGAGCTGAGGTCTCTTGGGTGAGTGGTCCAGGCAAGCTGGGTGCACAGGCCTTGAGACATAAGGGGCTGGGGAGGCCATTGGGCCAGGGGAGTGGCCCAGTAAGCCATGGAGGGTGGCTGCAGGACTGTCCTCAGGAAGGGTGTATATGGGGGGAGGGGAGGTACAGGAGGCCTGCAGTGAATACTCCACAACTGTTCTGGAGCCCTGCTGGGTGCTGCTCGCCTGCTGCTCAGGGGGCGGCTGCGTGGATGTCAGCCCTGCACCAGTGGCAGGAGGAGCCTTAATTTAGCTTCTGTTCCCCTCCCACAGTAAGGCCCTCGGCTCCCCTTCCTGGAGGGTGCCCCATTGGCCCTAAGCAGGGGAGCTTCTTACCAGCCTTGTCTGCTTTACAGATGGCCCACCTTTGGGACTAGGTGGCGCTACCCCTCCTGGTTGTGGGCCTGGCCCATGTAAACCCTTCATTCTTGAAAACACTGGCAAGAGGGCTAGCTTATTGTTCTCACTGTGCTTTGGGGGCAGTTTCGCTTGCCTGACACTGAGGAGCAGTGTCACTTGCCCGAGGTCACTTAGATTGTCCTCACTGGCCCGGGCCACCTCTCAAGTTGGGAGGGAGCTTGGGCCACTGGGACACAGCTGTGAAAGGGAGTCACAGGGTGGTCTGGAGTCCTAGTTAAAATGTCAGTGTTTCGCCCTGGCTGGTATGGTTCAGTGGTTAGAGCATCGGCCTGCGCACCAAAGGGTTGCGGGTTCTATTCCTGGCCAAGGGCATGTACCTGGGTTGCGGGTTCACTCTCTACCCCGTGTTCAGGTGAGTGCAGGAGGCAACCAGTTGATGTGTCTCACATCATGTGTGTGTCTCTCTCTCTTTGTCTCTTTCCCCCTCCCTCCCTTCCACTCTCTGAAAACAATGGAGAAAATATCCTTTGGTGAGGATTTAAAAAAAAAAGCCTGTGTTTTAGGCTCCTATGAGTGTTGGTGATGAGTGGCCCTGCAAATGCATGAATTTGCTGTTTTTGTACTGTGTCCCCTCCCCCAAGAAAGCCTAAAGATGACAGTAACCACCAATTGTGGATCAAGGCCCGCCTGCCAGTGCTGTCTGGAGCTGTACACTTTACTTCCTCTGGTCCAGTCACCCCTGTGGTAGAGCAGTGAGGAAATGGGTGGAGACTCTGGTAGGTCGAATCACAGGAAGGAATCTCCTAAAGGTGGACTTAGAATACCCCCACTGAAGGGCTGTGCTGGGCCCTGTGGGTGAGGAAGAGCAGGCTGGTCCATGGGTGTCAGAGCATGGCCTCCTGCCTAGGGGCATAAGGGTTTAGTTTGCTTGTGTTTCCAGGTGGGCACTTGATGGTTTTGGGTGGAGTGAGTCTCTATCAGAATGCCCATGTCTCTAGATGCTGGAGAGGGTGAGCACTCTGGACTCGGGGTGAGTGCTGGTGGTTTCTACAGGAGGCTATAAAGCTGTGTGAGGGGCCAAGCCTCCTGCCATCAAGACCCTTGACTAGCCCTCCAGCTGCATGCCAGTCTTCAAGGTGATCGTGTGTAAACAGCAGGCTGCTCTCTGAAACCCACCCTCTGTTGACTCATCTGCAAGGCTAGAGTTCATAACCCTTGAGGCAGTTTTGACATCACACCAGGATTGTGACATCCCTGACAAATCCTTGAAAAACAAGGCCACTTCTCCCTTTGCGTGGCTCTGGGCTGGAGCAGACCCTGTTTTCAGAATCCACTTCTCTGTGGCAGCAGCCCTGCCCCTTGGCCTGGCAAGGCCCAGCTAGCAGTCCATGCTGTGCCTTCGGGGTTTGGCCTCCCTGGTCCTTTGTTTTTAGGGCCTCACTCCCCACTCTCTCTGCCTTTATGACATTTTCCTTGGTCTAAGCTGCACAGCCAGAATTGCCTGAGATCTCATCTCCAGTGATATGTGACCACTCCTTGGTCATCCCAGAGCACAAAGGAACACTTTTGAGAACAATCCCCCTAAACGAGTGGGTGATTCAGCCAGCCATGTCTTGTGTTTGTTTTGTCACTTTAAGTTTTAATAATAAAGCTGGTGTCCACATTACTGTCCAGAGGGGAGCCCTCCTGTCCCCACACCAAGTGGCTGCATGGAGTCTGATGCTAATTATATTCTTGGGCCCTGTCCCTCCGAGGCCATGGCTGAGTCACCTGGTCAGGGGGCATGTTTGAGACTTGCCACAGCCCCTCTGGAAAGGAAGGGAGTCTCACATGTTTGTAAAGTTGTGGGTTCATCATACCCCTGTTTAAAAGTGATACATGTAGAAAGTTTATTTTATTTTTTTAAAAAATTGATTTGATAGAGATCAGTTTGTTGTTCCATTTATTTATGCATTCATTGGTTGATTCTTGTATGTGTCCTGACAGGATCGAACCTGCAACCTTGGCGTGTCAGGATGACGCACTAACCATCTGAGCTACCCTGCCAGGGCTTTATTTCTTGTTACTATAAAAGCAGTATAGATCAGTGTAGAAAACTGGCAAAATACCTAAAATACCCTATCCCATGGCTGCTGTTGGCCCCTTGACACCTTGCTTTGTCTTGTGTCTAGGCACTGTGTTCCCACAGTGGTGTTCTTGTATAATCTTATGTATCATTTCTTCCCTGAGACTGTAAGCTCTGTATTTTATAATAGTGGTAAGCTTTACTCTTACAGTGGCTAAGTCTCTGCAGTGTGGACCATAACAGGTTGTTATCCTCCAGCGCTGCACTGATCTTAGGCTTCCTGGTGGCACAGAGCTGTGTCCACTGTCCTTAGTGCTGTGCAGAGGCGCTGATGTGTGGTGAGGGGCACCCCTGTGTCCCTATGCATCCTGAGCGGAGCGGGAGGCTGCAGGTGTTGCCCTTGAGGCCTGGGAGAGATGGGTTCTGGCTTGTGGGGGTGGATGGTCAGGGAGGACAGGCCTGGAGGCAGGGAGGCCTGTGCTGGGGTGGAGTTGAGGGCCAGGCAAGGGGTCAGGTATAAGAAGGATGTGTGTGCGCCCCCCCATGCCTGGTTGGGGTGGGGACATTGTTAATTTTTTGTGATTCTCTGTGGCACAAATGCAATCAAATACTGGGTTTTATGGTCATGCCTGAGCTGGGTGTTTGAGAGTTAGGTCACACAGGGTTCTGGAGTCACCCTGGGCTGGAGGGAAGGTGACTGTGGCCAGGAGAGCTACTACAGGTCTGTGGCAGGTGGGCACCATTGGCACCAACATCGCTGCTCTGGAGCCACATCTTTCTAGGTTGCCACCTTGTCCCAGGGCATGGATGTCATCAGGTTCTTGCCAGTGTCCTGACAGTGCAGTTTGAAGATGGTTTTGAACGGATGTGGCGGCTGTGGGAGCCAGCAGCCTTTCTTATTCTGGTTCTTGGATTTTATTCCTTGTTTGGGGCAATCGGATGTCAGGTTTTCCTTATTGCACTAGTCGTGACCAGTTTCTGGACAGAGGTGCTAGGGGAGCCAAGGCTGGGCCTGGATGGAGGTGCTGCATCCTGTGACAGTGCCTGGGGGGTCAGTGGCAAACTGAGTCAATATCAACAGGCAGTCCTGGTGGGGGTTCAGCCCTTCTTAGACAGCTCCGTCTTTGAAAAATTAATGAGCCAAGGGTAATGGAGGGCAGAAGTTAATCCCCCTCAAGGTGTAATTGGTGTTTCATTAGTTCTTGGGGGGGTTGGGGTGGAGACTGAGGCTTGGTGCAGGAGCTCCTTGCCTGAGAGTGTACCCTCCCAGCTGCCCCTGTTCCTATACCAGGCTTGTGTGTGTATGGCGGGGCTGGGTGGGGGGATCAGCTTTTCTCCTTGCTGTTAAGGACGCGCCTCCCTGATGGATGCCACACACTGGGGTCTGGTGGCCTGGCTGCAGCCACTTTTGCTCACAGCCTGGAGACTGGACCACTGGCTCTCTTCCTGAGGCTCAGTTACCACAGGTTGAAGCAATGCCTGGGATTGCAGTGGTGTCTCAGTTCAGATCAATGAGGTGTATGGACGCTGACTGCTCTTGCCCCTGTGTCCTTCAAATGAGAAGTACAGTTCTTCAGAACTTAAAGTATCTGTTCCTGTGCCTCTATTGTTAAGGATTTCTTTTTCAAGTAAAGAAATGGCACCCAGCTGGTGTGGCACAGTGGTTGAGAATCGACCCAGGCACCAAGAGGTCTCCAGTTTGGTTCCTGGCCAGGGCACATGCCCAGGGTTGCAGGCTCAATCCCTGGTGGGGGACATGCAGGAGGCAGCCTATTGATGTTTCTCTCTCATCAGTGTTTTATCTCTCCCTCTCCTTTCCTTTCTCTCTAAAAATCAATAAAAACATATTTTTTAGCCCTAGTTGGTTTGGCTCAATGGTTAGAGCATCAGCCCTCGGACTGAAGGGTCTTGGGTTCGATTCTAGTCAAGGGCACCATCCTTGGCCCTGGTCAGGGTGAGTGCGGGAGGCAACCAATCGGTGTCTCTCTCACATTAATCTCTCTCTCTCTCTACTTTCCACTCTCTCTGAAAAGCAATGGAAAAAAATATCTTTGGGTGAGGATTAAAAAACACCAAACCAACACTTTTTTTTTTTTAAAATATATCTTTATTGATTTTCAGAGAGAGGAGGAGAGAGGTAGACAGAAATAGAAACATCAGTGGTGAAAGAGTCATCATTGATCGGCTGCCTCCTGCACGCCCCCCACTGAGGATCAAGCCCGCAACCCTGGCATGTGCCCTGACCAGGAATCGAACCATGATCTCCGGGATCCTAGGTCGATGCTCAACTGCTGAGCTACGCCTGGCTGGGCCCAACACATATTTTTTTAAAAAATAAATGGATTTCCCCAGTTTTTTAAAAAAATATTTTTTATTGATTGATTTTAGAGGGGGGGGGAGAGAGAGACATCGATTTGTTGTTCTACTTATTTATGTATTCATTGGTTGATTGTTGTATGTGCTCTGACTGGGGATCAAACTCTCAACCTTGTTGTATTGGGATGATCCTCTAACCAACTGAACTACCCAGCCAGGGCTTTCCCCAGTTTCTTTGTCAGCTTTCCTGCTGGGAAGTCCACCACACTATTGGAGAGAGCTGGGTCCTCCATTGCATTCCCCTTCACCATCCCTCCACCAGTCTTGGGGGCAGTGATGATAGAGTGGGCAGTGGACAGGGGTTGGAAGTGTTGGCCAGGTTTCTGGAGACATGTCCTGCCAGGTCTGTGGTGGCTGCTGAGTCCACTGGGCTGGTGGCCACTGCTGAGGGAATGTGAAGAATCAGGCCTGGAGTCCGGAGTGAAGTGGCTCCTCTCTACTGTCAGGTTATGCTCTCCAGCCTGTGGGTATTGAGGAGTCATAGGGCACCTTGGAGCGACCAAAACCCTCCACTCAAGAATGCTCTTCCTTGGGGATTTGAGGTGGGAATTCTGTCTCTTCCATCATCCAGCCTGGGTAAGCGGGGCCTAGGCAAAGGTATTTAAAGACTGAGTAGCAGGGACTAACCTCCCCTCTTCCCCATACCCCTCTGCCTCTTTCTGGGAAGGAGTAGCAGGATGTGGAAATGAGGGGCCTAAGGAGTCCTGGCCCACCTCTCCCCTCACCTGGTCCCCATGCCTTGGTTATCAGACTAACTTGGCACTTACTGGTAGGTAGGTTGGCCAGACCTCTATCTGCGGTCCTCATGTCCCTGTGGGGGAGGTTGACTGAGGGCACAGTGGTGACAGCCAACAGGTGATGACACTGGAAGGGAGAAACTCAGCAGGTAATGGGCAGGAGGTGCCTTCAGGAAGCGGGGCAAGCTGGGAAGAAGCCAAGATTGTGGATGTCTGCGTGAGATCTAAGAGAGTGGCACTGGAGGGAGGCCCAGTGGTGGGGCCGCCAGAGAACATGAGGGTAAGGGGTGCCAGAGAAGGAAGTTGAGGTTAATTCATGCAAGGAAGCCTGACTGAGTGACAGTGGCTGCTCTGCTTTGTGCAGTGTAGGTGGCTCCAGCCCCTTCCTAAGTTCACTGTGGGGCGCTTGCCTCCACCCCAATTTCACTCTACTGGGAGCTCCATTCTATGACAGGCAGAGATCAGGGAGGCCTTGGGAGTGCTAAGACCAATCAGCACAAGTCTTTACCTGGAATCTCTCGGAGCATTAAAAAGATTTTTTTGTGTGGTAAACTACATATAATAAAATTTATTATCTTAACTATTTTTAAGTGCACAATTCAGCGGCGTTAAGTACATTCACATTGTCATGCAGCCATCACATCATCCATCTTCAGAACTTATCTTCCCAAACTGAAACTCTGTTCCCATTAAACACTAACTGCTATTCCCCTTCCCTAGCCCGTGGTACCCACCATTCTGCTTCTCTGTTCCATGAATCTGACTACTCTAGGGACCTCATATAAGTAGAATCATACAGTATTTTCCTTTTTTGAATGGTTTATTTCACTCAACAAAATGTCCTCAAGGTTCATCCATGTTGTAGCAGGTGTCAGAATTTCCTTCCTTTTTGTGGTTGAATAATCCATCATATGGATGGGGACCACATTTTGTTTATCCATTTATTTTGTCAATGGATATTTGGGTTGCTTTCAAAACCTTTTGACTGCTATAAATAATCCTGCTGAGAATATAGATGTACAAACATCTCTTCAAGGCAGTGTGTTCAATTCTTTTGGGTATATAACCTGAAGTGGGATTGCTAGATCATATGATCATTCTATGTTTAACTTTTTGAGGAACTGCCAGACTGTTTTCCATAGTGGCTGCACCATTTTACATTTCCACCAGCCATGCACAAGGGTTGCAACTATTCCACATCCTCACCAATACTAGTTCTTTTCTGTATTTATTACAGTAGCCATCCTGATTGGTGTGAACTTGTTTTTAGAGCCTTTAAAATACACTAAGATGAGTGTGACTGTTCAGGAGAGTTAAGGTCTACAGGGCCTCCAACACCTGCTGGACCATTGATGGGCTCAGGATTCCCCTTGTTGCAGGTGACAGAACCTAACCCCAGCAGAATGGGGGCATGGTGGCTCCCCCACTTAAGATGAGCTTAGTCTGGCTTCAGTTCCTGTTTGAGGGAAGATTTTGAACAGGTCACCTGGGTGCAGATGATGGGAAGGGCAGGTACAGCCAGCTTGGCCCTGCTCTGGATGAGTGGAGGTGGCAGTTAGGTACAGGAGCCCAGCTCTAGTCAGCAGTACTCTGGTCTCTAAGATGGAAGGGTTAGTAAGTACCCTGGGTGGCTTAGAGCACCTGTGGAGAGAGCAAGCAGTGGGGGCTGAGACCTGGGGAAGCAGGAGTGACCTGGGCTCTGCCCTGGGTGCCTCATTCTCCCCAGCCATCACCACCTCTTGACCCCTCCCAGTAGCAGGACTTCTGTCTCCCCACCACCACCACCTAAAAAAACACAGAGGCCCAGAGGATGATGGAGAGGGCTGGGCTCCACCCTGCAGGCACCTGAGGCTGATGGGCCCTTACCTGGTCAAGAGCTTAGGTGGCGCAGAACCTCTACTTTAGGTTTAACTCTCTGTGTCCCCTATGGAATCGTAAGGTGACTGGTGTGGAAAATGAGCTTTCCTCCAGGTGGGAAGTGCCTTCGAGTCCCTGCAGGTCTAGAGCTGCCCTTTGGGGGTTACTGGGCAGGCAGGGGCTGTGCCATTGTCCTAGTGTTTTCTCTATCCCTATGGGCAGATGCAGCCCACTTGGCTCCTTCCGCAGGGGAGGGTGTGCCCCTGTCCTGTTGTCCTGCCTCTTCCCCATCCTGCACAGGTTGTAGTCCAAGGTAGGCTCATCTAAAGCTGGTCTCCCCTTCCTGCTGCCCTTTCTGGTGGGGGGAGTGCTGTAGGGACCCATAGGGTTCTGGGTAGCCTTGCCATCTTCTACTGCCTTGAGGAGGGTAAGTGGGTTGGGAAGTTCCTTTTTTTTAAAAAAATATATCTTTATTGATTTCAGAGAGAGGACAGGAGAGGGAGAGAGAGAGATAGAAACATCAATGATGAGAGAGTCATTGATCTAGCCCGCAGCCCAGGCATGTGCCCTGACGTGGAATTGAACCCTGATCTCCTGGATCCTAGGTTGACGCTCAGCTACTGAGCCATGCCCGGCCTGGCCCTTTTTCCTTTTTTTAAACAACGAGTTTTAGGGGTAAATTCATCTTCCTGTTGTGGAACTTGTGGTTCTACCCACATCTGGAGGGGTGGCTTAAGGGTCCCAGTGCAGCATTACAGCAAGGAGAATGCCCACTGCATCAGGACAGCCTGGTTTGCAGGGGCCAAGAGCTGGTGAACTCAGTGTGACTTCCTTTTTGATGGGACTTTTTGCCTGTGGTCTGTCTCTCTGATGTGTTGCTCTCCATGTCCTGACAGGGATCCCATGCCTAGTCCCCCTGCTGGCTGCTCTCTTTTCCTGTGGGATTAGTGGTAGATCTCACGGGCCTCTTTTTACGCCCAAGGAAGCTGAGTCTGCTGTGCTCAGTGTTGCTGCCATAGCTCTTGGCCCCTGAAACCAAGGCTTCTAGCATGTTCGTTGTAGTGTTAGCAGAACAGAATTGGATCAGGACATTGACAGGGTGGACTATATGGAGCATTCTTTTTTGAGTGTCAACCTTAGAGTCTAAAATGAGAAGGTAAACCATGGCTGGAGGGGCAAATCTGTTTGTAAATAGTTTTATTGGGACTCTGGCATCATCTGTGGCTGCTTTTGTGCTATGGAGTCAGGGAGTCTTTGCAATTGACTGACTCTCAGCGCCTGAGATACTGACTCTCTGGCCCTTTACAGAAATATCTTACAGTCCGCTGGTCTGGAGTGTTGGGATGAGTGTGTGACATGAGGACTCGGCTTGTTAGTGCAATGTGCTGTCCTGGGAACCCCTGGCCCTCATGCAGTGGTGTTTCCCCAGAAGCCCTACAGACAGCTTGCTGTTGCATTGAAAGGCAGGACCAAGAAGACATTGGAGGTTTTTTTACTGCCCAGCCCCTTCATTTCACCGATGGGATGCCTTGAGGATGGTGGCTGACCCAGGTAACATGGTAAGCATAGATTCAGTTGGACCTCAAATCCGAGGGTGCCCACTCTGGTACTGGTTGCCTCCCTCCTGGTTTCATGCAGATGTGAATGCTTCCCACCCTGTTCAAGCCCCTGGGTTTCCTGGAATCTTTTCTCAGCACATCGTCAAGCCTGGCACAACTTCCAGTAGGCCTGCCTTTCCATTTGTGTCCTGCTGGTGAACTCTGGAAACAGGGCCGGCGTGTGAGTCTCTGCTGGAGCTGGGCAGGCAAACATCTGCCTCTGATTCTAGTCAAGCTGCGGCCAAAGTCACCTGGCTGCTGGCCTCAGCTCCATGGTATACAGAGGGGTCAGGGTCATCTTTTGAGGGTGGATTGTGCCCAGTAAGTGGTTGGTCTCACTGTGTCTTCGAACATGTACTTCGTGGCATGAGGAACAATTAGATGACAATGGCTTCAGACGGGTCTCTTATAATAGTGACAGTGTGCAGCAGATGTCTTCTGCTGCCCAGGAGTGAGCTCTCCATGGGCTAGGGGGCCTCTGGAGCTTTCTTAGCTTGGGATGAGTACCGTCTGTAGATAGATTCTGAGTTAGATACCAGTGGCCTGAAAGACCTGGGGAAGGGCTTAGGCAGGCCTCCCTGCCAAGGGGCTGCGGTTTCTGGGTTCTGTCTGCAGAAATGGCATGATTTTGCTCTTTTAAATCTTTTGACATCGTTTCTCCCTTTTCAGAATTGGTGGGACTGTTGAACCGCTATAGGCTGTGCAGGGAGATGGGGTGAGAAAAGAGATCTCGGGACGGGGGATGAGGAACTATGGGAAGATGTCTGAGGCAGGAGCAGGACTCAGCTAGAAGAGTGTGTCTCTTCCTCCCCTGGTCGCACTATTTTTGGAGTTGGACGCTTGTAGATGTCTGCTTGTTCCAGGGAAATGTGCTCTGCTCACAGTGGATCTGGCAAGTGGGATGAGGACAGCCAGCACTGGGCTCTACTCTGGGCTTGGGACCAGGCTGTGCTAGCTCCCTTACCTGTGCACAGGGTCCCACTGATTGAGGAACTTGAGAGTAGAGCCACTGACCCAGTGATCTATGCCAGCTCCTCCTGACAGCAAGTGGAGCTGTGTTGAGTATTTTGAAGCAACTTCTGGCCTAGAGTGTAGGATTGATATGTGGCCCTCCCTCTTCTTAGCCTTGACATCTAGCATCTGTTTGGGGAATGTTCCCCCTGTCTCTGAGCAGACAAGGTTGATGGCCTCTTTGGGTGTGCCTGGGTGAGAATGGGGCCAGTGAACCGGCCTGCCAGTGCCTGGGTGTGCAGGGTGAGGCTCACAGGCTGGCAGTGGAAGTGGGGCTGATACTGTGCTAGGAAGGCACGAGGCTTTGGACCCCTTTCTCCTGGGTTGGGGGGTGACTGACCAGGGTCTGTGCCCCAGAGCTGTGGTCTAATACACTTCATCCAGGCATCTTCACATGGCTCCTTCTGGCTCCTCTCCTCTTCCTGGTCTCACTTGTGAACTCTCTGAGGCCCGGATGCTTTCAGGTGATAGGCATTGCCAAGTGTGTGATCTCCTGGGCACAGCTCAGCCTCAGTGAGTGGCCAGTCTGAGTGGATGTGGCACCCATCTCCATGCCCTCTTCTTGGGGCTGCCAGTGCTGTTTTGGGGGCTCAGCATTCAGGAGTAAGCATACCACATGCTGCAGGTATAGGCATCCCTCTGCTATTGCATGGCTCTGGGCTAGTGAGTTTGGGGATGCTGCAGGCAGGTCACTAAAACGAGCAGGGTCCAGGTTTTGAGATGGTCGAGCTGGGGGTAGTTCTGAGTCAGTCTGAAGACCTTGGAAGGCTGCCCACTGTCCTACATTCATGTGGCACCCACTGGGCCTCGATGCTGAGGTGCCAGGTGTTCAAGGTAGTATCCCTCTGACAGCTGAGGGCCAGAGTTGGGGGTAAGCCTTATTGATTCCAAACACTCACTGGTGTTGACTGCATGTTAGCTAAGTGGCTGCAGAGTAGGGGTAGTGAGGACTAGGGGACTGGTTGAACAGTGGCCTCAGTTTCCCTCTCTGCCGTTTGGGGGTCATCATTGTGTTGTGGGCTCTGTACCTTCCTTCCATGTGCATCCTCAGCTGTCCAGGAAAATAGTCAGGGCTTGAGGAGACTCTGAAAGGCAGGAGTTTGCTGCTCTGTTGGAGCCATTGGCCAAGGGTCTCCTGGATACAGGCATCACAGACCCCAAAACAGCTGGCTTCTTTAAATCTCAAGGCTACAGGGTTTATGTGGGCCCTCAGGGCCTGCCAACTGGTGGAGGTACTTGTTGGTGGTGCAGAGAGCTTCCCAGAGTGGGTGGGTTCCCACATAAGTAGCATTTCTCATGATAGCCATTGGGCTATGCTAGAAGTGGGGAGTGGGAACACAGCTCACAAAGACATAACTATGCCTTAGCCATCATGCAGCCTGGAGCGATGCAGCTTGGACAGCTTCATTTGTTTAAAGTTGGGCCTTAAAAACAAAACAAACTAAAAAAAAGAGAAAAAATAAAGTTGGGTCTTGTGTTTTTCATTGTTACTTATTCATCCATTGATTAACCCTGTAGGTGGTGCTGGGCTGACCTCAGGCCTGACAGGTGAGGTCAGAAGGCCCAGAGTCTGAGCTCTGCAGGCTGGCCAATTCTGGAGGGATGAGTGTCACTGCTCTGAAAACCCTTCCTAGCCCTGAGGATTCTGGAGTCTATAGCTGCTTCTCCTCCCTCCCCATCACAGATGAACATGACAGAAAAACACATGTACACAGCAGTTTTACATAGGAGTCCAGGAGGAACCTTGAAGTCTGTAGAAAATTTAGGGGAAATTCAGAAGAGTGAGCCTCATGTCATTGTTTTCACTCAGGATGTGCCTTCTGATTTTGTTATCCAGAGAGTCACAAGATTGCATTTAAAAAGCAGAACAGAGTGGCATCAGTCAGCCCATGTAGGCAGATCCATCTAGAGAGCCTCCCACCCTCCTCAGCCCTTCACTGCCCAGCCCATCTGCACCGTGGCCGAGCTCCCAGGGACTGAAATGCAGCACTGTGTGCCCACTGCTTGCTGGTGCCTCCACCTGAGCAAGGGTCACAGTTGGCACAGGCCTGTCCCTCTCCCTCTCAGATGCCTGTGTACTCACCTGGGGTGCCCTCTGTCCCCTCCTGACTCACTCCTATCATGCCTACAACCCACAGAAAGTGCTTTGTCAGCATAGATGGCTCTGTTTGTGGTCACGTCTCCCAGAAGCCTCTCTGTACCCACAGCCACGGGCCTACCCTGTGTTCTTGTGACCATCATCCTAATGTGACTATGTCTGTTCACTGGGTTCCCTGCTGTCCTGGAGCCCTCATTCATCTCTGGCCAGTGGACTGGGTGTGTGGGTCCTTAATGGGGGAGATTGAGCCTTGGTGGTGGGCCACTCTCAGGACCTTCCTGTCCCACAGAACTCAGGTATTTGGTGGCCTAATATGGGGCTTCTTCCACCTGCTACAAACTCCTTGTCTGGGCCAGCCAGATGGCGGTGCCGCTGGGCCATGCTCATTGGCTGTGATATGTGATTCCTGATTCCTGATCTTGAATCTCCCAGGCTCAAACCACTGTCATGGGATGCTCAGGGACCCCATTACTCAGGCTTGGGTGTCCTCTCAACTGCCCAGGGCCCTTCTTTGGAAGTCTCCTGTACAGTGTCAGTGTCCTTGCTGCCTCCTGCTCACCAAACAGTGTGCTTGTCAAGGACAGAGTGTTTGGGGGAGGGCTTGGCATGTGTCAGGCCTTAACTTTGAGCTGTGAATTTGATTGGCCTTCCTTTTCTGGATCAGTGCTTTCCGATTTTGTTTTGCTTTTACACTGTACAGCCAGCCTTTGGGTATCAGACCAGCAGGAAGTGCCTGGGATCACTCTCCCTGTGCACACCCTGCCGAGGCCCATGGGTTCTGCCTGTGACTCCTGTCCATCTTGCCAGCTCCCCTGAGCAGCTGACCCCTGGCCCAGAATGCTTGCCTAGCCTGACCACACACAGCTGAGGGAGTGCCCAGCTCTGAGCTGCTGCTCATGGGTCCTGCCTTGTTCCCCTCTTCCCCGCAACAGTGGCTGACAGTTCATGTTATCTCTGCCGCATCCCTGCACCTTTCCCACTTTCACATTCTGGATTATCTGATTCTTCCTAATTTTGTGGTAGTGTTGGTCAAAAACCGTGTCTCACTCTCATTTGTGTTTTCTTGGTGGCTTCTTGTGTATTTTAGCCACTTGCTCTATCTTTTATCTGTGTGGTATTGTCACCACTTTCTATTGAGTTGTCTGTCTTTTAATGGGGCTCACTCTAGCATTGGTTGAGCCCCTGGCTCTCTCACTGCCTCTTGAGCGCTGTCTGCTGGCCAAGTGTGTGAGGTTGTTTCTTCTCTCAGGCCTGACCCACTGCACTCCTAACCAAACAAGATTGCCTCTCCCACTGGGAAGTTTTGGCCTGAGCTGGCCACTGGAAATTGTCCTGGTATCCCCATGAGTGAAGCTTACAGCTTTGCTCTGGGGAATTGAATATGCATAGTTGGCACCCAGCTGGCCATTCGTCATTTTCTTGAGCATGACTGTGGACCCAGTTGGCCAGTGGCTTGGAAGCTCTTGGGCAGTGTTGTCAGGCTGGTTTCCAAGGTCTTGGGTTTGCTTCAGTTACCTTGTGACACATTAGTGAAAACACACAAGCTGTATTGTAAATTGAAAAGTACTGAATTCTTTGTGGCTCCTGACAGTTCCCAAAGTCAGTTCACATACATTTTGTGTTTGAGCCCATGGCTGCGACTCTTGAGCAGGGCAGTTAGTTAGACCACAGCTCCGGGCCCTGGGTGACGTTGCTCATCTCTGGGGCTGAGCAAGGGAGTTGCCAAGAGGTCTGGGCACCTGTGTCGTGCTGGTGATCTCTGCAGGGACTAGGATATGCCATCCATCAGCCCTGAAACATAGCTGCTTCCTTGAAGGAAGCCCTTGGTTCCCCATCTGTCCCTCTGTCCTGAAGAGACAGTTCCTGTTTCTACCCTTGTTGGAGTTGATTTCTGGGAAGGAGGCTGCTGACGGGTCCTGCTTGTAGAAAACAGGATCCGGTGTGCAGGGTTTCAGATGTAATCACCAGATGGTTGATGGGGCAGCTGTTAAAGGAAGCCACCACAGACAGCTACATGGTGAATACTTGGTGCCATCTGAGCAGTTTAAGCAAAATCGAACATGCACCAGTTCTTCCAGCAATGCCAGCCACACACACGACAGATGTGGGGATGTGAACACAGCTGGTAGTCAGGTTTCACTTAATGAGTACTTATTACTATTGTTAGCTTGCAATCACTTTGCTGAGTATTCTTTGATGTCGTTGATAGGGTTCGGGAAGGGTTTTGGGGTTCTAATGGTTCCCTTGCTTTGGGGAGCAGGGATACTCCCTTTCTTAGGGCCTGTCACATCAGCTGTCCCTGATGGGGCCTGCTGATGTGCTCAGAGTTCATGGGAATTCTTTCTTCCAGCCCCTGCCCCCTGTGGTCTGTTCATAACCCTGGTGGAAGAGCAGACACAGTGAGGTCCCAGGGCCATGGTTACCCCAGTAATACACCTCGGTTGAGTATGTAACCTTGCTGGGCCGGGGTCATTCCCCTTTCACACATGTGAAAACTGACCAGCTCAGGTGTCCTGTTCATCACTAGTGCTGGCCACACTGCCAGTTAAAGGTGCCTCGCTAACCCTGGTGGCCTTGTGCCCTGGAACATGTCAGGGATTTTTGGTGTTTTGATTTTTGAAGAATGTGGTAGTGCTGTATTTTCCAGTGTTCTGAAACATAGAGGCTGGAGCTGGAGGCCACCTGAGTGGCAGAGCTGGTTTGTGTTGTTTGTACCTTGTTACAGAGATGAGTTAGGTCACCAGCCTCAAGTGACTAAAGCCAGAGAGGTTAAGTGTCTGACTCAGGTCACACAGCTTTTAAATGGCAGATTCTGAAGCAGAAGTGAATCTTGTGATCTCAGCTTCAGAAGTTTTGCTCTGACTTCCCAACAGCTGCCAGTGGCCCCACGGTTGATGGGGCAGCTGTTAAAGGAAGCCACGACAGACATCTACATGGTGAACACTCGGTATTCAACCCCTTGTTCCCGTCCCTGCTGGGACCAGCTGTTTGGTGTGGAAGCCAGGCAGGTGTGCTGCTCCTATCTCCTGTAAGGAAAGGAAGGAACACCAGGTGCTTCCTCAACTTTCAAGCAAGGCCTGTCTCTTCCCAGGTCTGGGTTGGATTTAAGTGGCCTGGGCTGGTGTGGAAGAAGGTGTAAGCCCTGGACCTAGGGGTCTTAGTGCCTGCATGTGGCAGCCATGGGCCATGAGGAGGGCCATACAGGGCCCCCAGAGTTAACCCAACCTCTTACCCTGGGCGATTCTGGGTTCCTGGCCAGAAGTCCAGAAAGTGTTTGGATTGTGCTTGCCATTCTCACTGCCGATCCATGCGACTGTCCAGCGCCAGCAAGGCAGTCTGTTTTCCATTCCTGAATTTAATTCTGGTCCTCTGACTGAGTAGTTGGCCTGGAGTCCTGCCAGGTTCCACTTACATGATGGCTTAGAGCTGCTCCTGAAACCAGATTTCAGGCCTGAAGTAAAATGGTTTTAATGACCTGGATTGATGAGTAGGAGACTTGATCTTGCCTCCTGAATGTTTCATGTTTCTGAAGTGATGTGTGCTCACTGGGAAGACTTGGTGTCAAGGCTACCATGAGAGGCCTTGGCAGGGGCCTCCTCCTGTCACTAGGGCTGCTTCCCTGTACCTCCTGCACAGACT
This sequence comes from Miniopterus natalensis, assembly GCF_054644295.1. Lineage (NCBI taxonomy): Eukaryota > Metazoa > Chordata > Mammalia > Chiroptera > Miniopteridae > Miniopterus > Miniopterus natalensis. Next base: position 72,050,806 of record NC_142084.1, on the reverse strand, counting down.
GTACCTTTCAACTAATGTTTTAAAAAGTTGTTTCTTGCATCTCACCTGGTTTTATTTATTCTCAAGCCCAGGAAGACTGACTGTCACCTGGATGTGGCCTCACTTTCTCAGTTCACCCCTCAGTATGTGTTGGGTCTTTGGGACAACTCCACTGGCAGGCATCTGTGTGCTGGGACCAGAGCAAAGAGCTGTGAAGAGTAGGCAGTGACTCAGCAGACCTTTCCCAGGCTGCAGGGTGAAGGGGGGCATTTCTTAGGGACCAGGTAGCGAGGGGGTCTTTTCCTCTGTCTGTGGGACTGTGGATCCACCCAGCTGTTGCCGTCCTGCTTGCCTTGCCCATTGGGTCAACCTGAGTAAGTTAGAGATGGAAAAATATGACATATTCTTGTCATTCCATTCTCCTGGGTGGGACGCTGCACCCCATTTAATGGTCTTCGTTTTCTTCCCAAGCTGAAGTGCCACACCCTGCATAATGGGAAGCCAGGCCCCTCTCTGCTCTGGCCAGCAACCTTGGCCTTGGAGAGGACAGAGGTGTTATGCTGCCAAAGCCCAGAGAGAGCTCCATAGACCCCAGTGCAGAGAGGGTCTTTTCTGGAAGGTGCCAGGCAGAGCTTCCCAGCATAGCCTGGTGGCCACTCTGGTGACATCAGCCCTTGCTTGTCACCCTGGTCTCTGAGCTGCCTCTTTCTTTTGTGATTTTTCACATAAATCCCTGGGCTTGTGAAAATGGTTTGTCCTAACTAGCGAAGGCACCCCTTTCTTTCTTGTTATTCTCAAGGTCTGGTCTCCATGTGGAGGACGAAAGCAGCCTCTACTCAACCTTCTTGGCTTTACAGACTACAACCGGTCAGGAGCAGCATGGCCAGGTCACTGTGTGGTCGCCTTGTTCTCTGAGGTGCTCAGAGCCTTGCTTTTCATTCTGGGGGTGGGAGGGGCTGTTAGGAGGGTCATGAGAGGCAGGGGGCATGTACTTGTCCTAGCTCTCTTGCTGTCATCTCAGCCTGGCTGATGGAGGTGCTCCTTGTCAGGGTATTGGGAGATGGGGCAGGAGAGACAACTGTTCCAGCGAGCACAGCGTGTGCCTGGAATGTGCAGAGATTGGGGGAGGCCACCAGACGCTAGGGAAGGGTGTCAAGAATGGGAGGGGGAAGCTCAAAAGGCCAAGTAGGGGCCAGGTGGGGGCTCTAAGCAGGGCCTGGGGAGGGGGCATTCATGTGCAAATCTCTCAGTTATATGATGTCTTGCTTGCTCACATGCACCATAATAATGGCATTTTAAATAACTGGAACCAAATACTCTAGAACTCAGCTGCATGGAAATCCCTACCCCACCCCTGTAGGCACTAGGAAGCATTGGGGGCATCAGTCCCAGCAGTATTTGTGTGGGAGTTGGGGTGCTGATGTTCCATACCTGAGCTAGCACTTCACGTGGCTTTACCACTACTTTCTAAGGCCAAGAATAAGTATTGCTTCAGAAAGAGTGGATTTATTAATAAGGGCTAATTTTTTTTTTTTTTAACTCCAACTTATAAGTATCTTTCCAGTGTGGCTGTCCATGGCTGAACCCCATTCAGCGTAGCTGCCAGTAAGTCAGTGAGTCCTGGACAGGGGCCATGGCCCTTTCTGGGCATGGAACTCTTCTTTTATGCCTAACATACGTAGAATTATCAAGGAAATGCACTACAGAGAGAGTGAGTAAAACATTAAAATGAAATGTGTGACCTTGTACGAAATTTACCATATTAATATCTTAAATGATGAGATCTAGCAGCAGGTCTAATTTTTGTAATTTTGAAATGGTGTTGAGCAAAAATGGTCTTTGAAGATATCAGCACAACTAGCTTTTCCTGTGCTAAAGCATATTAGAGTTGATGCCACTCACACTGCTGTAGCTTGTTGCCTGTGTTTGTAACTGAAGGACATGCTAAGTTTCAGTTGGTGGAAATGTGTTTTTTCTTCCCACCCAAATTCAAGGACAGTCCAGGTTTGAGATGTGAACTTCCTCCAATGCAGGTCCCTTGGGATCTGTCCTGGGTGGGGGATCCTCTGTAAGCTGCTATGATAGATGAGGACGCTTTCGAGTCTGTCTCGAAACAAGGTTCCTCTGAGAGGCAGGTGACCGTACGGCTGTGGCTGGAGCAGGCCAAATGGAACCTGGAGCTTCTCGTGGTGCCAGGACTTCAGAGGGGTCAGAGGAGGGCAGGGATGAGTCAGTAGCCAGTGCCAAGGGCCTCACACTGTAATTAAGAACTGTAGCGCATTTGAGACCATGCAAAAGGCAGTTTCTCAGTCTGTCTGAATTAGACTTCTTCAGAGAAACAGAACCAATTTCAGGAGGGTAGACTTATTTTAAGGAATTGACTCATGCGATCATGGCTATTGAGAAGTCAGAAATCTGTAGGGCAGATCTACAGGCTGGAGACCCAGTGAAGGGCTGATGATTCTAAAATCCAAAGGTAGACTGGAGGCAGAATTCCTCCTCCAGGGCACTTTCTCTTTTTCTCTTAAGGACTTTTACTGATTGGATGAAGCCCACCCACATTATGGAGAATAATCTGCTTTACTGAGAATCTACTGGTTTAAAGAAACACCTTCACAACATCTAGGCTGTTATTTGACCAAACAACTGTGTTCCATGGCCTAGCTGAGTTGACACTTAAAATACCATCACACTGCCAATGAAGCAGGAGAAGGTAGGGCTCCTGCTTACAGTGGGATGCTGAGGCCAGCAGGGACAGGAACTGCATTTTATGGCTACCACTGTGAAGCTGTGGACAGCGGGGCTGAGCCTAGGCTACAGGTGGGGAATAGGCATCTGCTGTCAGCTGCTTGAGGAGAAGGCATACTGAACAGAGTGGCCCTGCCCAGGTGGTCAGAATTAACAGCCCCATGTGGGCAGATAGACCCCGGGTGCCTCTGCATGGGTACTTCTGGGGCCACAGTCGCCTCGAGGCATATGTCTGGAATACACAATGAGGTTCATCATGGGTTGCACTAGGTAGACCCAAAATATAGCATGTTCTAGTTGAAGAAAGGGGGGTCCTGTGTTATCCTAAAATGTCAGTGCCCTAAAATGTCAAAGAACAGCTGAGAAACTTCCAGATTAAAGGTAGCTGACAAGACCTTGCAGCTCTGCTGTGTACCATTCTCCACACAGGAGGGAAAGCGATGCAAGGACACTGCTGAGCCAGGTGACGATGTGGAAGGTGGACAATGGCATAGTGTCCTGTAAGTAATGAACATAGTGAAGCTACTGGCTGCTATGTAGTTACAAAAGAGAATGAATACCTTCACTCCTTTGCTCAGCAGAGCTCCAGCTGCTGCCTCCTGGTTTCTTGTGGGGGTGGGGGTGAGCTTTTAGGCAGATACCTGAAGCTTATCTTGTCAGTTTGAGCCCAGTTGTTTTATAAAAGGCAAAATGTTTTATAAAAGGCAGCTGCCCGGCTGGGCATGGCTCAGCGGTTGAGCATAGACCTAGGATCGAGTACACGGTTGCATTCCCAGTCAGGGAACGTGCCCAGGTTGCAGACTTGATGCCCAGTTGGGAGCATGTGGGAGACAGCCAATCAATGACGACTCTCCCATCATTGATGTCTCTATCTCTCCCTCTCCCCTCCTGTCTCTGAAATCAATAAAGATTTATTTTTAAAAAAAAATGGCAGCTGATGGTTTTAGACTTCAGGCTCATGTATCCTTTCAGGGCAAGGCTTCCCTCCAGCAGACTGGTTAAGGAACAGGGATCTACAGAGATTGGAGAGCCTTGCACATCTGCATCTGGAAACACTGGTTGGCAGCTGGGGAGGTGACAAGAGAGTGTGAACCAGTGTGACCCCACTGATGTGAAAGGAAAGGCGGGGAAAGATGCATTCCGAAGTGGCAGAGGGCCTGCGCCTCCTTATCTGGGGAGGGTTCTGAGCTCGGATGCGTGCTTTACTGCTTACTGAGCCTGTGGTCTTGAGTCAAGCTCCTGGTTTTCTGGGCCTCAGTTTCATCACCTACCTGAAGCTGGTCCTGGAAGCATATGGCCTTGTCCACTGGAGGTCCCCACAGTTAGGCTCTAGAGGTCCAGTGGGTGCCAAGCACCTGGCAGAATGTTCCGAGAGAGGCCAGCAGCCCAGCTGGGGAGCCCAGTTTGGTGACATTTCTTCTTGGGCTGTTTTCTCTGAAGGATAGTCATCTTCCTGGGAGCAGCTGGCTGGTGGATCTTGGTGGACCTTACACACCACCTAAGCTAAGAGCAGGACCAGTCCTATCATGAGATGGGAACCAGGTGGCAGCTGATGAGCATGGAGAGATGGTTGAGGACAAGTCTCACTTACTGCTCACCTGCTAGGGCCTTCAGAACTCTGGGCTTGAGGATGCTCTCCTGTTAGAGCTCTCTGCAGCTGGGGTTACAGCTGGGTGGGCAGCAAGGCCCTGCCCCCTGGGCCACAGCAGCTCCTGAGTGTCCAGTTTGAAAGTCCAGGTTATTCCAGGAAGGTCTGTTCTGTTTGTTCAGGTGATAGAGGATCCTCTTGCCTGTTGGAGGCTAAGCTAGGATCCGAAGGGACCAATCCATTTATGGCTCTGTCAGTGATGAAACCTGAGCACCTGGGACCCTCATCTGCAGGTGCAGGATGCCTCAAGGCTGGAGAAGGCAGGTCCCTGACCTAGCAGCTCCCAGGTGCAGGTCATGGATACAGGAGAGTGGCCTGCTGGTGAGCACTGACCGAAGGCCACAGGGGTGGGGATTGCGGGGATCATGCCCTGAAGGGAAGAGAGGGCCTCATTCACAGCTTTTGTGTCAGTGATTTTTGCCTGCATCTCCTGGGATGAGTTTGAGGGGATGTCATGTCACCCTCAGGCCATGGGCAGAGGACAGGTTTGGGCAGAGTGAATTTGACTCCAAATTCAGCTTCTGTTGTTGATGAGTTTTAGTGAACAATTAAAAAAAAACCCCATTCAACATTCAGCTTCTGGTGAGGCTGTGTCAGATAAGCTTTGGTAAAGTGCCAATGTGCTTTCTTGCCCCTTTATTTGCATTTCTCATTAGTCTCATCAGGGGCTCCCCGAGAGAGAGTGAGAAGAGGCCAGGACTCTACTCTCAAGGTCTGCTCCTTTCTGGAGGGAAGGCCCTTAGGTCCTAGAGCAGAACATGGGGCTGGAGTTCCAGACTCCGAGACATGGCACAGGCGTTCTCTGTCCCACAGGGGAGGGCAGCATGGACAAGGTGAGATCCGGGGTTTGGCCATTCAATGGCTACTGCAGTGGGGACAGGAGTACTACAAGTCCAGTGTGTGGCCTGGCCACTCCACAGGCTGTATGTGCTGGGGTTGTGCAGCAGGTACCCATGTAGGGCAGCTTAATTTTTCTATTTGAGGAAAGGCAGTTGTGAAAGATGAAATAATAACGAGGCTAAGGTGTTGAAAGGAAGGCCTGGCCCAGGTGTGGGCTGCACTGCTCAGAGAGCTGGCAGTGGTTGGTGCCTCAGAGGGGGATGTTCTCTGTCAATGGAATGGGGCTCGGTGAAACAGAAGCACTTTACTGTGAAGAAGTATTTAGTGGATCTCATTCCATTACCACAGGGTCACCTGCATTTCACAGTTTGGATACATTGAAATTGGAATGAGATTATATAGGGTGGGGACCAAGCGTGAGCCATGTGGGGACTCAAGGACTGGTCTTCCTGTGAGGCTGGGATTAGCTCTTCTGGTGGGTGAGAACCCCAGCTCTGCCCTGTGACCTCCAGCAGCTCTGTCTCCTCTCATTTTCCTCAGTACAACAGGAATGCTGATAGTTGCAAAGTTGAAAATGAGAATGGGTTTTGTGAAAGAGGATGGCTGCCTGCAACCCTACAAGTCATCGTGTTCAATTTGGCAGTGATTTCCGTGGAGAGGCTGTGCCCAACAAATCCGCACAGCCCTCTCTGGGCAAGGCTCAGAAGCTGTCTACCTGCATTGGAGAGGGGCATATGCTAGACCCTGCCCTGTGAGTCCCTTTGTATTCCTTCCATACCAATGTCCCCTGTGCTCTGACCTGCTCAGTGCCTTTCTGTAGACTTACTACTTTGGGCCGCTAGGGCAGTCATCGTGTGGGCTGACATGAGGGACACGGGGGACTTAGCTGGGAAGAGTTGTCTTATTCTCCTGTAGCCCAGGCCTGACTTGTTGGCTAAACATATGTGGGCCTCAGGGCAGCATGTTTTGCAGCTCAGGGTGAGGGGCGGGTGTCAGGGGTTGAAGACCCCACCCCACAGGGGTTGTCAAGCTGAAACCAGATGATGTCTCAAACCCTGCACCATCTGGGTGGTTGGTATCCAGGGGGCACAGACATGGGAATTTGAGAGACCCTTCAGTGGGGCAGGGGTGGAGGAAGTATGTACCGGCTGGGGTCAGAACTCCCTAGAGCTTCTTTTTGGGAGAGGAGAGGGAAGTTGGTAAGAATTTAGAAGATTTTCATAAAATAGAACTATTAAAAAGAAAGATAGCTACGACACCAAAGAGCAAGCCCCATAAAAGAAAAATTGATAAATGTCACTTCATCAGAATTAAGAACTTCTGTTTGTTTGTTTGTTTTTGTTTTTTTTCCATTGCTTTTCAGAGAGCATGGAAGGGAGAGAGAAAGAGAGAGAGAAAGAGAAAGATCAATGTGAGAGAGATACATGGACTAGTTGCCTGCAATTGAGGTACGTGCCTTTGGCTGGAATTGAACCCAGGACCCTTCAGTCGACGGGCCGAAGCTCTAACCACTGAGCCAGACCGGCTAGGGCAAGAACTGGCTTTTTGAAGAATGCCGGCTAAGAGAATGAAAAGACAAGCCATATACTAGGAGAGAATCTTTGCAAAATTCATCTGGTAAATTTAGAATATATAAAGAACTCTCAAAACATGATAATAGGAAAATGACCCAGTTTAAAAAAATGTATTAGGGCCCGGCCGGGCGTGGCTCAGCGGTTGAGTGTCGACCTAGGATCCAGGTGATTAGGGTTCGATTCCCGGTCAGGGCACATGCCCGGGTTGCGGGCTCAACCAATGACTCTCTCATCATTGATATTTCTCTCTCTCTCCCTCTCCTTTCTTCTCTCTGAAATCAATAAAGATACATTTTTTTAAAAAAAAAAGTATTAGAGATTTGTGCAGTTTCATCAAAGAAGATATAAGAATGGCAGATTAGTCCATGAAAAGATTGTCCATTTCATTAGTCATTAAGGAAATGCAAATTAAAACTACAATGAGCCCTGGATGGTGTGGGTAACTGGTTAGAGCATCGGCCCGTGCACCAAAGGGTCGTGGATTTTGATTCCTGGTCAAGGGTACATACCTGGGTTGCAGGTTTGATCCTGGCCCTAGTCGGGACACCTATCTCTCTCACATCAATGTTTCTCTCTCCCCCTCTCCCTTCCTTCCCTTCCACACTCTCTAAAAATCAATGGAAAAAAATATCCTTAGGTGAGGATTGACAACAACAATGGAAAAATGAAGGGAAAAAAACTACAATGAGATATTACTTCATATCTATCAGAATGGCTAAAATAGCCTAGCCAGCATGGCTCAGCAAGTGAGCATCGACCTAGGAGCCAGGAGATCGTGGTTCGATTGCTGGTTAGGGCACATGCTCTGGTTGCAGGCTCAATCCCCAGTAGGGGGCATGCAGGAGGCAGCTGATCAGTGACTCTCATCATTGATGTTTTCTCTCCCTCTCCCTTTCTCTCTCTGAAATCAATAAAGACATTAAAAAAAAAAAGGTAAAATAAAAAACCTGACAACACTAAATACTGACATGGATGGGAAGCAGCTGGCACTCTCCTTCATTGCTGGTGGAAATGCAAATGGTACAGCCACTCTGGAAGATAGTTTGGCACTTCTCATGAAGTTACACATACATTTACCACAGGACCTAGCAGTCACAGTCCTGAGTGCTTACCAAGTGAAATGAAAACTCATGTCCACACAAAAACCTGTACGTGAATGTTTATAGCAGCCTTACTCATTAGTCCCCCAAACTGGAAATGACCCAGGGTCCTCAGTCAGCAAATGGATGAGCAAACTGGTTAATATAGTAGTTAATACTCAAGCAGTAATAGCGGTGGACATCAATGATAGTAACATGGACACATCTCAAAGGCATTATGCTAAGTGTGGTCAGCTGGATAAGGGCCCCCAGTAGATGTCCAGGACTTAATCCCTGGAGCCTATGAATGTGACCTCATATGGAAAAAGGATTTTTGCAGATGTGATTAAGTTCAGGATCTTGAGATTGGGGCTGGGTTATTCTGGGTTATCTGGGGTCTGGGATGGGGGAGCTAAATGCAACCACAATTGACCTTATAAGACAGAGGCAGAGCCCTAGCTGGTTTGGCTCAGTGGTTAGAGCGTCAGCGTGTGTACTTAAGGGTTCCAGGTTCAATTCTGGCCAAAGGCACATACCTCGGTTGCAGGTTTGATCCCCAACCCTGGTCGGGGCACATGCAGGAGGCAACCAATCGATGTGTCTCTCTCACATCAATGTTTCTCTCTTTCACTCTCTCTGAAAAGCAATGGAAAAAAATATCCTCAGGTGAGGATTAGAAAAAAAGAGAGGCAGAGAGAGAGCTGACACAGACAAAAAGAGAAGATGATAAGACCATAGAGGCAGAGATTGGAGTGTTGCCACTTCAGCCAAGGACACCTGGATTCCCAGAAGCTGAAAGAGGCAGGAAGGATCCTCCCGAAGCCTCTGGAGGGAGTGCAGCCGTGCAGGATTTTGGCCCAGGGACACTGATTTCAGACTTCTGGCCTCCAGGACAGTAAGAGACTAAATTTGTTGTTTTAAACCACCAAGTTTGTGGTAATTTGTTACAACAGCCACAGGAAACTAATGTAATATGATTCCATTTACATGACCTTCGGGAGAAGGTGCAACCATAGGTACAGAAAACAATGGAGATTGGGGAGGGTGGAGTACAGGTGGGCATGCTAAATTCCAGCAGAAAGCAAGATGGCCCAGTACAGCATTCCGACTGTGTTTATTTGCTGACCCAAGAAGAAAACAAAACGTGTGGGAGGGAGGCAGTGTCAGGTGATTTGCACCTGTTTTTCTAATCCTCAAGGTTTTAAAAAAACTTTCCCCTAAGCTTCCTGTGCACCTCCATGTGCGGTGCTGGCCATGTGTGGGTCCTGATTGGCACCTGGCTTGTAGCTGCTTGGATTCCCTTTTCTTGCTTTTATGTGTCTGTCCACAGTGATGAATGTTCTGCTCTCTTCCCAGCCAAGGGGAGGGGCTGCCTTGGGCCCTTCTTCAGGCCCTGCCCAAGTTTCCCAGCTCAGCCCTGACAGGCCATGTCTAGTAGACTGACCTTCTGGGTACATGTCCCAAGCCTTCCTCTGTGTCTGTGGTTCACGGAAATGGCCCCTCATGGTCACAGACGCTGTCTGAACTCTCCATGTCCTCAGTGTCTTGCTCAGAACTTTCCAGGAAGTGTTAGGGAGGGTTTCTGACATTTCCTAATCCCCTGTACTTTACTGGAAAGGAGGGGACAGTTGCCAAGAGGTCTGCAGCCAGGCCTTTTTTCGGGACTTCGCCTCCCCCTTTCCTGGCCACACTCGACTCAGGAAGGTTCGGTCCCAGCTCTGCAGAATTACACAGGCTGTCTTTAAGGAAGAACAGATGCATTTCCTTCTGTCACTTTCTCTGGGCACCTTTGGGTTACAGGGTGGGGTGGGTAAGGCCAGGTATACTGCAAGGAGTGCACTCCCCAGGTGGTGTTGACATTGTGACTAGTAGGCATTTCAGGACTTGGGTGCTGCTTCCATGCAGGTGTCTCAGGGCTGCATCCAGGTTGGGCCAGTGTTTGCTTGATCCCTTCTGTGCACCATGGGGTGTTTTTTGTTTGCATTTTTTATTTTAAACCTTTCACATGGGTATGTTTACATTTAGATGTAACAGAGAATAATGACAGTCCCTGAACCGTCACCCAACCTTGCCCTCTATGAGCATCCCACTGATTTGTCTCAACTCTTCCCTGAGGAACATTTTCTAAAAAATACGTTTTTATTGATTTTTGGGGGGGTGGGGGTGGAGAGAAACATCGATCAGCTACCTCCCATATGCACCCCAAATGGGGACTGAGCCCACAACCGGGACCTGTGCCCTGACTGGAAATTGAACCGTTGACCTTTCAGTGCACAGGACGATGCTCAACCAACTGAGCCACATCAGCCAGGGCTAAGGAGCATTTTTAAAAACAATCCTACATATCTATTTCACCCATGTCCTTTTGAATAACAATACTGAATGTCAACAGAGATGGACTGGTTTTTGTAGATACAACCTCAGTGCAGCTGTAGGAGAGCACCAAGGCCCAGCCCCTGGCACCCTGCCAGCTGTCTCCATGGGGTCTTTATGGTGGCTGGGTTGAATCAGGGCCATGTAGAGCCACTTGCCACATGCATGCCAAGTGTGTGGTACTCTGTAGCACTCCATCCTCCTTCCCCTTGTGCCATCCACCTATTGAAGAAGCCAGCAGGTTGGTCCTGTGGAATTTTCCATGTTCTTCTCTAGCGATCATTCTTCCATTTCTTTCCTATTGGCATTGATGAGCTAAGGGCTCCTCACCTCAGCCTACTGACTTCTAGGGTGGGCCCATTCTTTACTGTGGGGGCCATTCTGTGCACTTTGGGTATTGGCAGTGTTGCACCAGGTGACAGAAATACCTTCCTCTCCAATCAAGTCACAACAACCAAAAGTGTCCCTTGGGGAAGACTCACCCACCATTGTAAGTATAATTCCGTGTCTTACCACTCGCTTCCTGTGAAGCTATAGCTGGACCTGGCAGTGGATTTTGTAAGCCACTTTCTGTTGCCTCACCCTCCAAGGGCAGAGATAAGGGGATTCTGGCCATCTCAAGTTCCTCCTCATCCCTGACCCATCTTATCGGAGAGGGTTCCCAGGCCAGCATTTGTGCCTCCTCCCATGGGCCGCCCGCCCAGACCCCTGACCGTCACTTACCCTGCACACTCCCTATTTTCTCCTGCATGCATTGCCATCTTTCCTATGTGTCTTCTTCATTCAGGTGATGCCTCCCCAGACAGAGGGCTACCAGGAGGCCAAATGTTTACAGGGCACAGATGCCCCTGCCTCATTGCATTGAAGTAAGACCTCCTTACTGCCTGCTCCACTAGGCCTCCCTGCGTGCACCCTGGCTCTGCTGAAGCGCAGTGCCAACAGTGATGCTTGTCCTGAGCAGCTCCCAGCTTCATCCCCTTTGAGGCTAGTGGGAGATGGTACATTGCCATGCAGGGGCCTGACAGGGCCATTGTGGGGGCTGGGCTACCTGAGGGTCCCTCCATGCCTGCTGCTCAGGAGACACTGCACTAGATGGCTCAAACTCAGGGTGTGTGTGACCTCTGAGCCTGTAGTGGGTACGACATAACCTCCCAGAGGGTCTAAGGAGACTTGAGGCATTGTTGTGATGTTGCCTAAAGTGCAGCCCCTCAGGTACCAAGTAGTGCGGTGCCCAGGGGTATCCAGGGAAGTTACATTACCCTGTCACTTGCTAATTTTGGTCTGAGGGCCAACTCAGAAGCCTCAGAAGCTGCTGAAGTAACAGGGAAATGAGAAACGGGCAGTGCCCAGTCTAGTCCGTCAGATCCTGCTGGTCCTAGGATGCTGCCTTCCATCCTTCTGTGTAGATGAGGTAACAGGGCAACAGCTTCCCCCCCACCAGCCTCATGAGCTGTCAGCCCCTGCAGCCATCCAGGTCATGATGGCCTTGTTCCCATGGGGAGCCCCTGAACCTCTGGGATAGCCTGACTGCTGGCATCTCAGCCAGACTGGGTGGGTCTGGATGTGATGTTGGTCCTGCCATAAAGGAACCTCTGATTTGGGCTCTGGCTGCTCTCTCAGAAGACACTGTGGTGCCACACCCACCTTCTGGAGGGCCCACAAGCTTGGGGTAACCCCTGTGCCCCTGACACCACCACTGCCTTCCATTTACACCATGCCTTCTCACATTTAGTTGTGTGTGTCCAAATCCTGCACTTCATATTATCATCTATGCCACGGACTGTCAGTGATCTTTTACAGAAATGTAACATTTTTTCATATTCATAAATGGGTTCACCATGCCCAGTGCTCTTCATCAGTGAGACCCACGTGCCCATTTGTTATCACTCGCCCTCCTCCTGAAGAACTTCTAGAACCTTCCTTGCAGTGCACATCTGCTATAAACATACTCTCTTAGCTTTTGTCTCTCTGGACAAGTCTCTATTTCACTTACACTCTTCACTGGATATAGAATTCTAGGTTGGAGGTTTTCTACCCTCAGCCCTTTAAAGATGTGCCTGTTATTGTTAATAGCTATGGACAGGAAGCCTGTGGGGAGTCACCCACGTGTGTGTGATAGTAGGAGCTAAGTGCTGTGTTGTCAACAGGGGCTTGGTCCTACTGGAGGAAGGAGACACCAGGCAAGCCCATGTGGCCAGGAGCCTACCTCTACAGCCTGACAGCCAGGCTGCGTGGGGACATTGATTTGAAGCCAGCCCTCGCAGCATCACAGAGAAAGCCAGGACTTTTAGGCCTCTTGACTTCTCCAACTCGAAATGTCTCGTTCTTAATGCCTTTGGGGAATGAGTGACCTTGAAAGAAAGGAGTCTTCCAGATAACTTGCTGGATAGCTAGAAGCCAGTTAAATGCTTCACTGGATAGCCCACAGGTAGTGTGTCGTTGGAGGGGGGTGGACCAGCACATGTGGGTCCTGGGGCTGCTCTGGTGGAGTTCCTTCTCAGGAGGTACACCCTTCCTAGTTCCGTTCCCTCTTTACCCTAAATCCAACCTCCAGTCATCACTGTAATAATGGCCCGTGTCCCCCAAGTCCCTGGAGCACAAAGACCTTGCTGTGTGGATGGCACACACAGTGCTTGAGTTAGCACCAACTGACCCCTATGTGGAGATCTGGCTGAGAGACCTGGGGATGAAAGAGCCAAGCCCCATGTGCCCTCTACCAGTGCAGTATCCCAAGTCTCTGGTCCTGCTTTGCACTTGCTGTTCCCTCTGCCAAAAACACCCTTCGTTCCTGGTTTTGATGACCAGGTGTCAGCAGGAGCTCGGAATAATGACAGGCAGGCCGTTTTGCCTCACCATTGCCTGTGTTGTGGTGTTCTCGTGTCTCTGCTTCCCTTCTATCCACATATGTCACTCTTGTGTTAAAAATGGCTGACAGCCCAACCGGGTGTGGCTCAGTGGTTGAGCACTGACCTAGGATCCAGGGAATCACGGTTCAGTTCCTGGTCAGGGCACATGCCTGGGTTGCAGAATGATCCCCAGTTGAGGGGCGTGCAGGAGGCAGCTGATTAATGACGACTCTCTCATCATTGATGTTTCTCTCTCCCCCCTCTTCCTTCTTCTCTCTGAAATCAATAAAGATTAATATATATATATGTGTGTGTGTGTGTGTATATATATATGTGTGTATATATATATATGTATATATATATGGCTGACAGACAGGAATCTCTCCTTGCCTGTTCCTGTGATGTTGCTCAAAGCCCCTGAGTCTTCAGTAAAAGTCCTCTGTGGGTCTGATCTGCTGATCTGGTGCACACTGATCTGCTTTCTGTCTTTTTAGTTTTGTCTTTTCTGGAAACATATATAAATGGACTCATACAATGTATGGTGTCATATGTTGGCACCTCTCAACCAGTGTCTTCTAGGTTCATCCGTGTTGTGTCCATCAGGAGTTTGTTCCTTTTTATTTTAGGGTGGTATTTTCTTGTTTTTCTGTCTGCCAACTGATGTACATTTGGTTTGCTGCCACTTTTCAGATACTAAGAGTAATTCTGCCATGCACATTTTTGTATAAGTTCTCATGTGGACATATCTTTAATTTCTCTTGGCTAATTCCTAGGAGTGGAATTGCTGGGTCATGTAGTAACTCTCTGGTTAACATTTTAAGAAAATGCCAGACTGTTTTCCAAGCAGCCACACAGTGTACGTTCCCATCAGCCATCCACGAGGGTTCTGGAGTGTCGTTCGTCTTCCTGTTCTAGCCATTCTGATAGGTGTTCAGTCTGCATTTCATCTATGGGTAAGGGCTCTGAACACCTTCTCACCTGCTTAGTGGCCATCTCTTCATGTCTTCTTTTCATCTCTTTAACCTAATTCCAAACAAAGGCCACTTACATGTTGTGTCTCCAAGGGCCCTGCCAGGACGAGACTTCCACGGGTGCTGTGCTTCTCATTCTCTGACCAGCAGCCTAGGCGAGGGTCAGGTCATGGTCGTGGGTCAGGTCAGCTGGTCCAGAGTCTGTTTTGGAAGGAGCCTGGTCTCAACAGCACCATGGCTTCTGTGCCTGCAAGGGCTGGTTCCCAGTCCCGGAGTAGAACAAGGGACTGGAAGATGTCTCTTTCTGCCAGTCTAGCAGTGTGGGGCAATGTGTTTAGAAGTTTGGGGTGGTTTCTGGGGCATCAGATCCCATGGAGGTAAGTGCTAGTGCATAGAGTGACCATTCAGGTCTGCTTCAGACAACAGAGTCCTTTGGGATTCTCAGCAAAAGAGGGGCTTCTGGTAAACAAAGGGGGTGCATGTGTGGCCCTTGTGTTCAAGCTGTCTGAGCTGTCTCCTTCATCTACCCACAGCCATCAACCCAGTGGCTGATGGACCCATGGGTTCCGAGAGGTCAGCCACCTATAAGTCCTGGCCTGCCTCTTGGTTGTTTCTCCTCATGAGGGTGGAGTCGGTGGAGTCACTGCACTACTCAGAGCTACTCCACCTAACCAGGGCATGCCATGCGCCTGACATTCTGGGTGGGGAGCTGACAGGCAGCCACTCAGGGAGGTACTGGGGCAGTGGAGGAAGTCTCCCTCACTCTAAGTGGGGCCAGGGTGGAGGTGGGAGAGCCCAGCCCCCGCTGCCCTGTGGAGGAGGTTGGGTGGGCGGAGGACAGGCTGGATTTGGGTCCTGTGGGTTTTGGGGATGGAGGAGGGGGTCATGGTGACAAGCCAGGGCCACGCTGTGGGGTGCTATCTGCTACTCAGAAGGTAGGTGCTCTGGACGCAAGGTTAGAAGAGGAGGTGCAGCCCTCTATCTGGATTCACATTATTTTTTTAATTTTTAATTTTTTAATTAAAAAATTTTTTTAAACTAATTTCAGAGAGAAGAAGAGAGAAGGAGATAGATAGAAACATCAGTGATGAGAGAGAGTCATTGATCAGCTGCCTCTTGAATGCCCCCTACTGGGAACTGAGCCTGCAACCCTGGCATGTGCCCTGATGGGGAATTGAACTGTGACCTCTTGGTTCACAGGCCGATGCTCAGCCACTGAGCCACATCGGCTGGGCTGGATTCACATTCTTTCTAAAATTCCATAAGAGGACTGATCTCTGAATAGCTGAAGCTTAAAGTATTTATTTTGAGGTTTTTTTACTATATATCTTACGACATTTGGAAATTCTGCCACTCCAAGCACAGTGACATACCGCTCTGAAACTGACATGGGAACTGGGCAGGTGTTGGGCTTCATCCTGCCAATGGTGGGGGGCCAGATTCAACTCATCAGCCTGCCTCTGGGCCAGTGGTGCTTACCCACCTTGATTTCCATTTGCAGGTGCTGTCTGTGAGGCAGGATGGCCTGGGCTGATGATAGTTGTTAGAGACCAGTGAGGGGCTGTCCACTGCCTGTGTCTCCACTCTTGCCACTCATGTACCCTTAGCCCCTGTCCCTGTGCCATTCAAGGAACTCTTACTGATCCTTCAAAACCCTACTTCGGTGACTTTTCCTGTAGTTTTCCGGCGTGTGTGTGTGCTTTCACTTTTCCTGAACACACGGTCTTTACCCTGCTCCTTAGATAACTGGAAGTGATGCTCTGGATTTCCAAGTATCTTTTGCTTTTTTTTTGCAGGATTCTGTTTCACTGAGGCCATCAATTCGATTTCAAGGAAGCCAAGGGGTGAGTTGTTTTTGTGTTACTCATATTTGGAATTGTGGGACTGGTGTGTTCTGGGGCCTGTCATGACTTGTTGGGCACAGCAGTAGTTGGGTACAGTATTTGGTCCCATCCACTTCTGTTCTAGTCCCCATGCCAGGGTAAGCTCCACCTCTGGATGTGCCCAGGCTGGTCCTGGGGCCCACAAAAGGCCATCCATGAGCAGAAGAAAGGTATCCTTTCTAGCAGCCCCCCAGGGTCCGTCCCTCCCTCCCTCCCTCCCTCCCTCCCTCCCTCCCTCCCTCCCTCCCTCCCTCCCTCCCTCCCTCCCTTCCCAGATTTATACCTGGCTCCCAGGCCCCCAACCTGTTCTGACCCAGAGCCCAGGCAGTGTCCCTCTCTGGACCCAGGACCATGGGTATTTGTCTGTTTTTTGGTACTAGGTTGGGGTTATAGAAACTTAGCACCCTCATTTTATTCTGAAATGTACTTTATTCTAAATGACCATCTGAACAGAAAAATCAGGGAATAAAAGAAAGGGCAAGTTGTTCACAATCCTTGCCGTGCAGTCTTAGGACCATCCTCCAGTATCTCCCACCCACCAAACACTCCTCGGAACACTAGTTTTTCTTCTAGTCTTTATTGCAAGTCTTTTGTTTTTATCCGAAGAGTTGCCACGTGTGTCTAAGTCAGTTTCTACCTGAAGGCCAACTGGCTCCTTAAAGAACCGGGAAGACCTGTGGGTTTCACCGAGCCAAGGTGCTCTATAGAGGGAGTCTCTAGGAGATGCATGTGTGTAGATACAGAGATACCAAGATATGCTTGTGGGCAGGCAGAGGCCAGTGCCACTATCCACAGCAGGGCTTCTTCCTTCTTAGGGAGACTCAGTTTCCCTCTTAAGACCTTCAGCTGACTGGGAGAAGCCCACCCAAACTATCTAGGGTCCTCTCCTTTACTTAAAGTCAGCTGATCGTGGATGTCACTGTGTCTACAGAACACCTCCACACACATCCAGATTAGCTCTTATGGTGTTATTGGGGCTCTGCCTGGCCAGGGGACACACAAACTGATCATCACATTGATACCAGTCAGGGTTGGCAAGACACCCCAAAAGGCCCAGACAACTTCCACCCCGTGTGTCTCCTCAAGGACATCTGTGCCTCCATTGGCCCCATCAGAGTCTTGTGGTCACCCTTTTGCCATCTCCCTTTGTCTTCCTTGGGACATTTCTCCAGGGGTGTTGGCAGGGCTGGCCTGTGCCCTCAGCCCCTGTGGGAAGATGAGGCCAGTGCACAGAAAAGGCCACTGTGGTCAGCGTTCACTTTTCAGCAAGACCCTCACGGCTGGCTACTCACAGATGATCCATGAGGTTCTCCTGGGCCATGGCCCTATGCCCCCCAAATTCCTGTGGAAAGCCTGAGAGCCACATTCATTCCAGATATGGGGTCCCACCACCTTAGTTTTTGAATCATGTTTTTCCTATTCTTTCTTCCTCCTGGGCTTTCTTTTGCTTAACAGAATCTCTAGAGGATTTCAGCGTGGAGGTGCTGTGTTGCAGCTCCAGGCAGTCTAGGCCTCAATTTTTCACCAGGAGGCTCTTTGTGAGCCTATGTGAAGGCTGAATGGGCTCTGTGACAG
The DNA here is from genome assembly GCF_054644295.1 of Miniopterus natalensis. NCBI lineage: Eukaryota > Metazoa > Chordata > Mammalia > Chiroptera > Miniopteridae > Miniopterus > Miniopterus natalensis. Next base: position 72,033,290 of record NC_142084.1, on the reverse strand, counting down.
GGGTGTGTTCTTCCCCAGCTTGCTGTGTAGGGTCAGGCTCTGGGTCTGTCCCTGTGACATCTGTACCTCCTCCTCCTCTTTCTCCTGGGCATTGATGGGACATGTCCTTCTCCCCCCACCAGGTGTGAAAGGCTTGGCCTGGTGCCAGGCTGCATGTGCACAATCACTCTAAACAGCAGGGAGGAAGGAGGCAGCACCTCGGCTCTCTTCTCTCACTTCTGGTCACTCCATTGCATGTGCACAGCTGGGCCTACCTGTTCCTGGGAAGTGAGGAGGGGGTTTTGCTCTTTGCACAACATCCGCAAGGTTAGAGATGGAGCAGGAGGTGTGGTAGGCATGGAGGAGCAGGATGCCAGTGGAGCTAGATAGAACAGGCTCTTTAGGGACCTGGGCTGCTTTGATGTTCAGGAATCCACCCCTCAGAGGCCCATGAAGCTGACAGACCAAAGATTGAGACTCTGTCTGTGGGCTTGGGGACCTTGGCCAGTTTTCCCTCTATCCCTCAACCTCCTCACCCACCACCAGATGGGGATCTTGTCCACCTAGAGAGTCATGTGCAAATTAACGTGGCTTTAGGAGAACCAGTGTACTCCCTGCATCCCAGAATGTGTTCACTCAGCCCCTGGTGCTTTTCCCTCTCAGATATGAATGTAATGCAGCTGGCATAGGGTCGCAGCATCAAGGCATTTCCTGGGTGGGTGTTGAGCCTGTCCCAGCCACGTACCAGCCCCGGGCGGGGGGGCTTGCTGCCATACTGGCCCCATGGCGCCCTCTGGTGGCCATGGTCACCCTGTGCATTCTGTGGCATTCACCACATGCCCTGGAGAGCTAGGCCCCACCTAAATATGTTGGCCTTCAAGGCCGTGTCTGCTGGAGCAAAATACTCACCTGTCCATTTGCTGGGTACATTTTCACATCTATGTTCTCTACGCTCTGAGGGGCCCTGAGCTAGCTGACTGGTCCTCTGCTGTCAAGAGGTCACTTCTGAGTTAACTCCTGACAACTGGTAAAGCACCTCCACCTGTCCATCCCCACTCCAAAACTTTTCAACTGAAAAAAGGAAAGGTAAGGTTTCATCCAGGGCTGTTCAGGACCTTGGCATTTCCCTGGACTGTGGTAGGAACGTGAGCTGCAGTTTCTAGGACAAGGTCTGACAGGGCTTGTCATAAGCCTTTGACCGGTGTCTGTGCATCTAGGAACCATGCCTGTTAGGATGTGCTCTAGACTGAGCCACAAGGTGTTTGTTGCCATGTCATTGGTAACAGGGACAGTTTGGAAATATCTTTAAAATATCTCTAGAATGGGGTTTAGGAGTCTGGAGACATCGTGTGTGAAAGTTGAGCAGCTAAGAACTTGGGAACCTAGGGTGTGGGGGGAGGTGAAGGTGCAGCATTGCTCTTCTGAGCCCCATGGAAAAGGGAGAGAAGAAGGTGCTTAGAAAGGGCCCTGGGTATCTGCCAGGCCAGCAAAAGAGGCTGCTTTCCTCCTAGAAGATATGTTTAGCAGCAGTAGTAACTCTCCCCAGAATGGTTCCCTGGGAATGAAAATGATGAAGAAAACTGATGGTCCCTGAAAGCTCCTTTGGCAAGAGAGGACCTAGTCAGTGGTGTTTGGCTCCCATATGTACCTGTTTCTTCTTTTTGACCAAACGGAACATCAGTGCTGTTCCCCACCACGTTGCTCCCACCCCTACCTGGGCCTTGATTTGTCTTCAGAGCTCCCACGTGCACTGCACACGATAACCTGGGGGAGGGCAATGGCTGACTTGGGACAGATTTCAAAGGAAGGAGAAGGAGAAAGGCTTATGGCCAGGACCCCACTGACTGCTGCAGGGGAGCCAGAACCTCCTGCAGGCCTCAGGCCTCAGAGGCACTCAGGGCACCTGGGATGGAACAGGCGTGTTTTATTTCTCCGGTTTGTCACACAGACACTTGCGCCCCCTTCTCCCTCCAATTACCTGGTGTCAGTGCTGCTATCAGACATATCCAAACCTGTTATACTCAGGCCAGCTGAGGGCTGCATGGTAGCTCTGGGGCAGGGGGCGGCAGAGGTTCCGTCCAGAGGGCACTGTCATGGCTGCTGCATTTTAGGCCATGTCCTGGAACACATACCAAGCTCTCCTCTGGCACAGAGACAGCTGTGCATTCCTGGGCCATTTGTGCCCAGCTGGCTGGTTTCCTTGCTGGTTCCCAGAGACTGGTAATTATTAACTAGCATCATTAAACAGCAACAACCCATTAACTAGAGGATGCCATAGCAGTAGTGCCACAGATCTGGGGAGGGACTCCCAGCATACCTTCCCCCCACCCCCAGCTGTCCTGAGGACACTGGCCACTTTGTGTATATCTTTCCGTCACTAGCAGAACCAGGCTCTCCTGAGTGTTGGTTTCAAGCCCTGTGTCACCCACTATCCTGCACAGACCAGCCTCTGGGCTCTGTGCTGGGCCCTTTCCTACCTTGGGATAAATTTTGGAAGTGGGCATATGTGCCTGGGTGGAAAACGCCCACACAGGATGAAAGGGTCACAGTGAAGTGTCCTCCACCCCCTTCCCAGGGGAAAGCATGGTAGCTGCTCCCTGTGCAGGCTTGGGTAGGGCAGCCGCAGCCTGGTGAGTGGGCCTCTGTGCACATGGCCTGATCCTACTGTCAGCTCTCTGCTGGGTTGCAGGGGTCATCCTAAAGCTGTGATGAGTGGGCTTCCTAAACCCATGTCCTTGGGCAGGCAACCCCCTTGTCTTGATCCAGTGTGGGCTATGCCTGTCATGTCTGTGGCTGCATAGTTGCAGAGTTCTGTTTTGCAGCTGGAGGTGGTGTGCATCCTTCCACCTGCCTGCCTGGGTGGGGTCAAGTCTCCCTCAGGGCTGTGTGTGGTTAGGTAGGGTAGGAGGTACCTAGGGCCATGAGCACCCTGGAACTCAGGATCCCTCTCCCCTCCTTTCAGGGGTGACAGTCCAATGGGAACTGGCACCCTCTGCGGCCTCTGCCCCCTGAGCTGATATGGAAAGATGCCTAAGGAGGCCAGGTCCCTCCAGACCAGGACTGGGTGAGGGAGAGGATCAAGATGAGCAAGAAGAGCCACCCATATCAGGCTCAGTTTCCCCAGAAATTCCTTTTTATTTTGTTGACTGGTGTATGGGCTTCCTGCCATGTTCTGGGCAGCTGGGTGCTAGGTATGCACCCGGCTGTGGTTGCATCTCCCAGGTTCACAGCCACAGGACAGTGGACACTCAGGTAGTCTGTATCCCATCCCAATGGAGGAGATAGAGAGGAGGTCACTAAGCAGGAGCAAGGGTCGGAGCATCTTGGCTGCCCAGTGTTCCCTGCTGGCTTCTGACAACTATTTTGTCTCATTTCACCTTTGAGGATGTCGTGGGCCAGATCTGCCCTGTTTGGTGGGTGAGGAAGCTGAATCATGGCCCAGATCTGGGTGGGGTCCCTGCTTCCAGGTGCATGTTACACACTCCAGGTGCATGTTACACACTCTGTATTTCTTGGACTGTGGTGACACCACCCTTCCCTCTTGCATGGGAACAGAGGACCCTGAGCATTACTGGGGGCAGGTGGTGGGGATTGGCCTCGGGTCCTGTCACAGCCAGAAAAGCAGAGGTGTGTTTTGAAGGAAAGTGCTAGCACTTCCTTTTCATAAGGGTCGTGCTGCGTGGACAGTAGGGGTCTAGCAACTCGGTCTGTGCCATGTTCCCCTCCATAATTCTGACTCTTAGTGACACCCCCTGTTTCTGTGCAGCACATCTCCATCCCCCAGCCCGACTACCCCTCAGAGGCTCGGATCTTCTCCTTCTACCTCTCTAACATTGGCCGTGACAGCCCCCAGGGCAGCTTTGACTGCATCCAGCAGTATGTCTCCAGGTAAGGCCCAGAGGGACACCCTGCCTTCCCAAACTCCACTCTCGTCAGACCACTGTGTAGACATTTGCCCACCAATTCCCGCCCAGTGCCCCCTTCTCTCATATGAGCCCCTCTGGCTTCTTTCAGTGTATCCGAGGTGTAGGTACTCGTATTGCGCCTCTGGCCCAGGGGTCTGGGTCCCCTTGTTTCTTCTGGGTCTCCTTGTTTTTTCTGTGTTAAGATGTGCCCTGTGGAAACCATGTGTCTCCATCAGTGCTGAGCCCTGTTTCCTGGTGGCAGGGGGTATGGCTTGGGCCCCAAGACCATATCTCCGTGTGTCCCAGGTGTTCATCTTGGCCCCTGGCCCCTTGTCTTACAGCCATGGGGATATGCACCTGGACTGCTTGGGTAGCATCCAGGACAAAATCACAGTGTGTGCCACCGACGACTCCTACCAGAAGGCGCGGCAGAGCATGGCACAAGCTGAAGAGGAGACACGGAGCCGGGGCGCCATTGTCATCAAACCCGGAGGCCGCTACCTGGGTGAGGGTGGGGGCCTGGGGCTTCAACCATGGGGGCTTTACTGGTGGGGGGTGGATTATGCCTGCCAGGCAGCTGTTGGGGGAACAGGAGGCATTCAGGGCCTGTCCAGGCTAGGAATAGGAGTGATGGGTGACAGAGGTGTGATCTAGCCCCTGAGCAGGATCAGCAAGGTCCATGTTCGGCCGTGAAGAAGGTCCTGCTGAGTCAGCTGGGGGCTATGCCATTTGCTATCTCCCGAGCCCCCAGGTGGACTCAGACCCAAGAACTAGAAGAATTTGAATCCTTGGCCTCTATCGCAGGCCACAGCCTCAGGGACCTTTACTGGTCAGGAACACAGATGTGCTCCATGAAGACAGGGTTGCCATATTTCCTCTGGCTACCACCCACTGTTCTCACCTGCCCAGCTGATTCCTCACGAAGTCTGAGATGGCCAGCATAATGCAGACCTCCAGATGCACCCCACAATGGCCTTGTGTTTGGGCCGGCGAGGGACCGTCCAGTTGAGACCTGAAAGGAAAGGCATTGATCCCTGCTTGCCTGGAAGGCTCCAGCAGCTTAGCATCTGCTCGAAAAGAATTTCGGTGAAATTGAGACATTGGCAACATTAAGAATAGGATGAAAAATACAATTTATTCAGAAAGCTCATCCTGCTGCACCTCTTAGACCCAGACAGAGTTGAAGAGCTCTCAGAATTTATTGCCAGAGAAAGAGCTGCATTAGGCAGGAGAGGCATGAACCCGCTTACAGCAAATGAAGACCTTGATGGCTTCATGGGGTTTTTCTTTTTTAAGAAATGGCGGGAGATTTCACATCCTCCCAAAGAAAGCCTGGTTTCCTTTGCTTGGCAGTAGGGTTGGCTCTGAATGAAATTCCAGATGTTGGTGCAGGAGTTTGTCCTGCTGGTCAGTACTGAGCCCTGATGGACATGGCTACCTGCCACTGGGGCCAGAATCCAAAAAAACTTCACCCACTTGCTTTCACCTCAAGATGCAAACATAGACATTCATACACATCTTAGTAAATTTCTGGGTCCTTCAGCCAAAAACTCGGTCAAGATTTGTCTTATTGGACCACTTTGTATATAGTGAGGATTTTTGCAACAGTTTATGTTTTGGTGGAAACACTCATTTGGCCTGTAGTATGCTGACAGGTACGTCCGGCTCTGTCTGGTCTCTCCCCACCCCATGTCAGCCTGTCAGCTGGATCCTCTAGGGACAGCGTCAGGCCCAGAAGATTCACAAAGCACTTCTTCCTTTGTTAATCTGACAAATCAGATTTGAGGGTTAAGAGCAAAAAGAAGTCATCATGGAGAGCTTTTTGGCTCAAGGATTCGGGGCATGTGCTGATCTCACTTGGCCATCTGCATTCCCTTGGTGTCAGGGGCAGCATACAGGACAGAATTAACGACTTTCTTCTCGAGAACAGTGTTCACTGGCTCAATGGAGGGGTAGCCATGCTGGACCCCATAGTCTGTACCAGGAGGATGTCGGGAGCGGTCTGCTGTCTCCAAGGCTCTAGGCACAACCATGTCTGCCTGAGGAGCAAGCACTTGGAGCCACAGCTGGGGAGCTGCTAACACCCTGGGTTCTCCAGAGCAGCTGCCCAAGTGGCCCTGACATCTTTATTACCTTCGTTTCCATAAAAGAGAATGACAGATCCCATGGGACCAGCACAGGCCTATGAAGTGTATAGTCTCTGGGAACTTCTGCCTTGGCAGGTCAGCGATTCCCCCCCTGCCCTTCGCCCATTTAACATCAAAAGGACTCATAGAGCAGCCCCTTCTCCCTGTGGTTGACATTTTTGGTCCCCAGGATGATGAAGTCAGTTACCGCCCTAAACATGCTTGTACTTCGTGCACCTCCCATATCTGAGCTGCAGGTGCCCAGTGAACTGTGTGTGGTCAGCAGGTGGCGCTTTCAACCACCCTGGATCTCCAACAGATAGGCTTGGCTGGACACACTGACTTGCCAGAAGTGTGGTGCTGTTGGCCATCACTTTCCACACTCAGGAACTCAGCATCAGCTCCAGGCAGTGTGACACCATGGCTACTCTCTCACCCCCTCCAATTCTTAATTTATCACCTTGGTTCTCATTGCAGGCAAGAAGGTTCAGTTTAGGAAACCAGCCCCAGGGGCAACGGATACCGTGCCCTCCCGGAAGCGGGCGACCCCCATCAATCTGGCAAATGCCATCAAGAAGAGTGGTGTTAGTGGGGGCGGTGGGGTATCTCAGAGACCTTTCCGTGACCGGGTGCTGCATCTTCTGGCACTGAGGCCCTACCGGAAGGCTGAACTGCTGCTGCGGCTACAGAAGGATGGCCTGGCACAGGCAGACAAGGACACGCTGGACAGCCTCCTCCAGCAGGTGCATGCTTATCCAGGGCTGGCTGGGGTGGGGTGGGGTGGAGTAGGGTTGGGTCCAACCTGCCTATGAGCACCCTCTGCAGATGGTTTGGACACACAGTAGGTTGGGAGTATGGTATTTACTGTCTGGTGTCTTAGGGATCAGCTTAGATCCAGGCCAGCGCCATGTTCCTTGACATCTGCAAACATATAGGCAGCAGGCACTGCACAGGAGATCAAGACTTCAGTTGCACAAGCTTTTTAGAATTGAGTGAAACCAGGGAAAGCATACACATTAGTTAGCGAGCACTGCTCACCAGCTGTGACTCCAGGCAGGAAGCTTCACTTCTGGACCCTCCAGTTTCCATCTGTAGCTGGGGCATGACTGCAACACCTCTTGTGGAGCCTAGGTCTTACCTGATGGGAACATGGTGCTGGCAAGTGGAGCCTACTACTAAGAAACAGCCTGGGCTTTGGAGCAAGTGAGTTGATCCCAACCACTTTCGCGAGGCCCTGCCCTTATTCCCAGGGCTCCAGGAGGTAGCTGGAGGACCCCTAGGAAGTGAGTGGCTTGGTCTGGCTTCAACACATCAGCCAGGCCATGTGGATGCTGCTTCACTGTGTTGCTGTGAGGACAGTTATGCCGGCATCCTGAGGAGGAGTTGTGGCTGAGCCTGTCCAGCTCACCTTTCCTTCCTACTTTCCACCTCTGACACTCTGGGCACTTGGCTGGCACCTCCTGTGGCAGAAAGCCCATGCCAAGATGGTAGCTGTAGCTGAGGATGAATTTTTGTGTTTGCTAAGTTGTTCAGCCGGCCTCTAAGTATTCATTTCCCCTTCGTCAGTGCAACCTAAGACTGTTGTGAACGCAACATGTTTGGTAGGAGGATGTTGACACCCATGCTCCTACCGGGGTCCCTCTTTACCCTTACCCACTCCCCCCCAGAGAGTTCACAGGGAAGGGCAGGGTGGGGAAAAAAGGCCTCTGCAATCTTCCCCTGTGGAAAAGATGGAGCTTCATTTCATGCATGGTTGTAGATCTGGGCTGGGGCCAGGCCCACCCATTATCTCTTGGGGCCTATGGGCAGGTGCCTCCCCACCCTTCACTTACGAAGACATCTCCTGTGTTCCAGGGGCCTTGGTAATTGCTGACACCTCACATTACCAGTATATTGGGGGCTCCCATGTCCACTCACTGGGCACCTCTGCAGATTTGGCCGCCTGAGGCACCATCCCCAGTTCATAGGTTGTGCTGGCAAGGACTGAGGAGTGATTTTTCTCCATGAGAGCTCAGGAATTGGCTTGAGGGCTTGCCAAAGCATCCAAAAAGCTGCAGAACCAGGAACAACCTCCCCAAGGGGTTCAGCTCCTTAGGAAGACAAATGTGTCGGTCTTGTACTTGCAGATTAAAGGGAAGCACACAGAAGACCTTTCCTTTGGCTTGGGTGCCCCGAGAGCCTTTTTCTGTAGTATGGGGAGACCCAAGGTAGGGCTGAGGGAAGTTTGATGGAGTTGTCAGATGTGAGTCAGGGCTAAAGATATGGGTAGGACCCATGCCTGCCCCTGGATGTACCTGCAGCCCTCACTGCTGTCCAGCTGGACCCTCAGCCTCTGGTGTGGCACTTTTAGAAATGCCTTCATTCCCACAGTTTGCTCTTTCCCTGTTAGTGCCTGGAATGAAGAAGAAACATGAGAGATCCTCAAATGCAGAATGTGAAACTTAACTGACTGAGCACATGGTTACACCTGAGGTTTACCCTCAGAGGCCCTCAGACATGGCAGAACACCAAGCTCCATTTTCTAGAGACAGGTCTGGGGATGCTGATACAGACCTGCCTGGACCACCTGCTCTGTTTCTTACCCCTGGACGCTCTTGTTGCTCCAGGCCCTTCTGGAACTAGAGAGGCACCATGATGGGCTATGGCTTCTCCACTCAGGTTGGTTTGGCAGCCTCCTGGAGGCAGCCCAGCCAGCATCTGCAGACAGAGCGTCCTCCTTGTGCCCACTCTCGTTTCTCCTTAACAGACTCATCTGCCTTGTGCTTCTGTACTCACTACCCAGGTAGTGCTCCCCAGTGATTGTGGGGGATAGCAGGGCCCTGACAACTTGGGGAAGAGGACTACCTCCAAAAATCCCGTGGGCTTCACCTCGCCCAGGCTGGCCAGCCTCCCCATGTGACCAGTTATCTGATGAACAGCACTGACAAAATTGTACTCCTCAAAGGAGCCTTTTCTCTTCTTTCATTTAAAGCAGGATTTAAGGCATCTGTCTCAGGGCTGGCTGGGCTTCAGAGAAACTCATAGGCTCGTCCTCATGAGTGGGAGTGTTGGCAGTGAGAGGGCACTTTTGGAGAGCATTTGAGTAAAATGTATCAAAAGCCATAAAAAACGTTCAGAGCCTTTGACCCATTAATCCCACTTCTGGGAAACTGGCTACAGAAAACCGTTGCCTGCATGGAAAAGCCTGCACACAATGGCGTCTGTTTATTCTACAGAGAAACTGGAAACACATCAGCATCCAACAAAGGAGAAATGTTTGAGTGAATCACAATGTGGCCATTCAGTGGAATATTACTCAACTGTTAAAAATGCTCCCTGTGCCCTGGCCAGTGTGGCTCAATTGGTTGGAGCATTGTCCCATACACTGACAGGTTGCAGGTTCAGTTCCCAGTCAGGGCACATACCTGGGTTTCGTATTAGATACCTGGTTCAGGTATGTATGTGAGGCAATTGATGTTTCTCTTGCACATTGATGTTTCTCTCCCTCTCCCTCCTTTCTCCTCTAAATAATAAAACGTATCTTCGGGTGAGGATTTAAAAAAAGTCTTTACCAGATAATTCTAGTATCTGAGTAATCTTGGTGTTGGCACCTGATGATTTTCTTAAAAAAATTAAAAATGCTGCTTGTGGAAATTGCTGTAATGTAGGGAGAAATAGCAACACACAGCTACATATGCGTGTGCAGGAGACTAGGGTGCACCCAGCAAGACAGTCACAGAATTGCCCGTTTCAGGGCAGCGGCCTTCAAAACTTAAGCACCCTCAAGGCAAATGTTTTAAACCCATCTTCAGAAACCATCTTGGAGACCAACTCAGCCTTTGTTAATTAATGGGAGGAGAGCTGGCTGGTGCATGGAAGGTGGGCTCAGTCTGGCCCCTGGAGGTGCCCCTCATCTGGCACCCCCAGCCTCCGCCTAATCTGCCCCCAGAGCTGCAAATCCTAGAGGGATGTCTTCATACATTCCAGCTGCTGTAACAGTCCTGTGGGCTGGGCAGCTCAAACAGACATTTCTCACAGTTCTGGAGACAACATTCAAGATCAAAGTACTGGCACATTGGGTGGCTGGTGAAGTCCTCCTTTGTGGTTGATAGATAACATCTTCACACTGTGTCTTTACATGGCAGAAGGGGTTGAGGGAGCTCTCTGGAGCCTCTTTTATAAGGAGACTAATTCTGATCATGAGAGCTCCGTTCTAATGACCTAAACACCTCCCAGAGGCCTCACCTCCAAATACTATCACATACCATAACATGAATTTTGGGGGAACACACATTCCCTCCATAGCAGGGGGAGGCTGATAATGGGGTTCATAGATGGCAGCCCCCGTTTTTAGAGCCAGCCTGGCCCTTCATAGCTGTAAGATGTGTGCATCTGGACCTGGTGCAGAGGAGCTGGGGGTGGGGTGCCATCCTCTTCCCTTCCAGGTCTGTCTGTCTGCCTCCATTCCCCCTTCCCTCCGGATTTCCCACAAAGTGACACTGGCTGTGTGTTGCAGGTGGCCAATGTGAATGTGAAGGATGGCACGTGTACACTGAAGGACTGTGTGTACAAGGATGTGCAGAAGGACTGGCCTGGCTACTCAGAGGGGGACCAGCAGCTGCTAAAGCGCATGCTTGTTAGGTAAGGCTACCTCTCCTGGGCCTGGGGCGGATCTTATCCTGAGGGTGCTGGGATGACCTTGCCTAGTCCCAAAGGCCTCAGGGCTGAGAGCTGGGTAGAAGGGCCCCATAAGAATTCTCTGGCCGTCTTCCCCATGCCTGGGCAGCCCACCTTGGCCTTCTGGGGAAAAGGCAGCCCTTGCTATATGGGCTAGACAGTATGCATCACTCTCTCGAAAACCAGAGTGCCCAGCAGGCCTCAGTCCACCCAGAGTGTTTCTCATGTCCCCCCTTACCCATAAACCTACAAGTCCCTAAGGGCTTCTGCTTAGGAGGCTATGCCTCATTCTTAAATGGTTCAAATTTAAGAATGCGAAACACAAAATAAAACAAAGGTCCCCACAGAGGTGACTAAGCAGGTTAAATGCATCCCCTCAAGGGTTAATTGGGACTAGAGGTCAGGAGTGGCCTAGGGGGCTCTGGGTGGAGTGGGTAAACAGCCTGGTCAGCCAGCGACTGATTCCTTCTCTATTCCTGCCTAGCCTAGGAGCTAGCTGATCACTAATTAGTCCCTAAGTGATTTCTCAGGGACTTGGGGCTTTTTTTTTTTTTTTTCCCCCAGAGAGAGGAAGGGAGAGGGAGGGAAGGAGGGAGGGAGGGAGGGAGGGAGGGAGGGAGGGAGGGAGGGAGGGAGGGAGGGAGGGAGGGAGGGAGGGATAGAAACATCAGTGATGAGGGAGAATCATTGATTGTCTGCCTCCTGCTCACCCTTTACTGGGGATGGAGCCGGCAACCCAGGTATGTGCCCTGACTGGGAATCAAACCGTGACCTCCTGGTTCATAGGTCGACGCTCAATCACTGAGCCATGCCAGCTGGGCAGGGGCTTGGAGCTCTTTATGAAGGGCTTTTTTTCTCTTTTAAGTTCAGCTCTTTAAGGAATAATTGCATTTAGAAAGCAAAACTGAGTTGGGGCCACTCTGGGTGAACTCCAAGTTCCTCCTGAGCCCTGCAGGGCATTCATTCCTGAGCCACCAGGCCTGAGGGCCCTGCTCTGCGTGTCCAAGGTTTCTGGGGTGTTGGGGAGCTGAGAGGAGATGGTCTCTGTAGAAGAGACATTCTCCCCCATGTCCCCCTCTCTGGCAATCTTCTGTTGCCCCAGCTAAACATGTTAGGTTGACACTGTCCCCTCCTACAGATGTTTTCATTCATCACACAATTTCTTATAAGTATGGTGTTGAAATGGCTGATTACCCCCGCCCAACTGCTTTGAGGTGGCATGGAGCACTTAAGGAGTACAGTGAGGCTGCTCCTGTCCATCCTTCTTTCATAGCTTCTCGCCAGGTGCCCAAGTTCCCAGACCCCAGGGCCTTGTTCTCACTAAGTTCCCAGGAAGGGACATGGCTGAGTTCCCATGTGCATGTCTGCTTACAAGCGTGGGTATTTTGCCCATTTAAAGTGTGGAACTTACTACTATTTAGTATATTCACAGTGTTGTACAGCCATGACTTCTAATTCCAGAACATTTCCATCACCCCAAAGGAGCCTCTCCGTGTGTGTGTGTGTGTGTGTGTGTGTGTGTGTGTGTGTGTGAGAGAGAGAGAGAGAGAGAGAGAGAGAGAGAGAGTGTCAGTAGGAAACAGCGCTCAGAGGTTCCCCACCTGGCCCTGTATACCTCCACATAGACGGCCTCACAGGTGATCTGGGGTAGAGGGACACTGAGGCCCTCATAGTCTGAAAACTCATCCTATCCTTCCTTTTCTTGTGTGGTTGCTCCTAGACTCTTCCTGTTGTCTTCTCTATTATCTTTTCTCCTTTTTTTCTTTTAGGAGATTTCTTTGGCTTCTCCCAACCTGTCTTTTTGACTGTCATTTCTAGTTCCCAAGAGTCCTTCCTATTGTCTTTCTGTAACGTCATGTTCTTATCCGTGAGTGATGCCATTTTTAATTTAAGGATATTTTTAAAACATAATAGCTTTATTGAGATACAGTTCACTTAATACAGGTCACCCATTTAAAGTGTAGAACTTACTACTATTTAGTACATTCACAATATTGTGCAGCCATAACCTCTAATTCCAGAACATTTCGATCACCCCAAAGGAGCCTCTCCTCATTAGCAGTCACTCCCCCATTGCCCTCCCCCAACCCCTGGCAATTCATTTTCTGTCTCTGGATTTGCTTCTAGACATTTCATATAAATGGGATCATATACCATGTGGTCTTTTGTGTCTGGCTTCTTTTACTCATTGTAATGTTTTTTAACATTAGGTTCATCCAGGCTGTATCGTTTGTCAGTGCTTCATTCCTTTTTATGGCCAAATAATATTCCATTATGTGGATGGACCACATTTTATTTATTCATCTGTCAATGACACCTAGGTTGTTTCTACCTCTTGGTGTGATTGTGCTTCCTTGAACATTTATGTCCAAGGATTTGTGTGGATGTGGATTTTCAGTTCTCTTAAACACATACTAAGGAATTGCTGAGCCATATGGTAATTTTATGATTAACTTTTTGAAAAAACCACTGAACTCTTTCTCAGTGACTGCACCATTTTACATTCCTACCAGCAGTGCACAAAAGTTCCAGTTTTTCTACATCCTTACCAATACTTATTTTCCGTTTTTTTGTTTGTTTGTTTTGTTTTTAGTCTAGCTATCCTAGTGGGTATGAAGTAGTATCTCACTGCGGTTTTGATTTGCATTTCCCTGATGAAGAATGATGTTGAGCACCTTCTCATGTGCTTATTGGCCATTTGTATATCATCCATCTTTGAAGAGATGTCTATTCAAGTCCTTTGTCTTTCTGAAGATATTAAGACTGGTGGTTTTGTTGTTGAGTTAAAGTTTTCATCCTCTTACAGTCTCTCTTTCCTTTCAAATGCATTTTTGTCTATTTTGGATCCTGACATTTGTTGCCTAGAAGCTCCACCCTCCTCAGGACTTTCCTCTGGGCGGCTCTGACTCCTCTGGAGGGCCCCTCTGTTTCTTCTCCCCAGGCCACAAATCTGTCCCTCCTGTCGTCCAGGTGTGGCCCGAGCTGCCTCCTAGCATCTGGAGAAGACCTGAGCTCCCTCTCTTCTGGACATGCTGTGGGCTCTGTAGCAGACCAGGTCACAGAGCTGGGCTGTGTAGGAACAGCCTGGTGGGAGCTCCTCTTCTGAGATCCCTGAGGCTACGATCCCTAGGCCTTAGAATTCTGTGGTTTTCTCGGATCCTACAGGACAGTTATCACCTGTATTTCTGCTTTAGTGTTAAATGTTGTTCTCTTGTTCCCTTCCCTCTTCATTCCTTTTTAGTGGGGAGCTTGAAAGATAGTAAACAGAAATGCCTGTCCTTGGTTTTCATTCTTTAATTAGAGCTCTGGTAGCTTCCCTGTGGCTGGACAGCAAGCCTGTCCCCCTTGGCCAAATGGACCGTGTTGCCTAGTGAGTGCCTGCATGTTTTGGGCACCTTTCCTGTGGCTCTCCTTGCATTTTGGGCCACATGCAGGGGACAGCAGCAGTGGTTTCGAGTGTGACCATTGGTTAGGGAGTCAGGCTTGCTTGTCACTTGGAGCAGCACAGACGTGGCCCTCGAGCCCCTGGACCTCAGCCTTCCTGCAGGGCAAGGAGGGCCCTCAGCACCACACACAGCACAGGATCACCTTCAAACGTTGGGGTGTCTGTCTCTTTTATCTCTGGCTTCATTGTTTTGTTCAGGTCCAGGTGGGCCAGTGGCCACCCCTGTTATCCACAAGGAGGTGCTATGGCCTGGGCTCCCAGGAAGGCACATACTGAATCTAGAAGGCCATTCTCTCACAGACCAGGACATCTCAGTTCTTTTCTATATTCTCTAAAGTTTCTGCAGTGAGCGTCATTATTAGGATGAACAGTTGAGTCGCCAATACCCCAGTGTCCCAGCTCTCATGGGTAAACAGTACCCATGAGTGTTTGGTCAATTTTACATGGTTACCTAGTCTCCCTGGCAACAGGAGTCTAGATGAGTGGGTGATCAACTGATCCGCCTCTGGGCATAGGACGCCCATTGGGGCAGTCCTCTGGGCAGCTGTGGGTAAAACTAGGAGAGATGTACTCCAGCAGCTCTGCCCACCAGGCCCTGACATACCCATTATGCTCACCCTCTTCTGGTTCAGGACAGCAGCCCTTCTCCATATCACTCGGTGAAGATGGGATAGTGTGGTGTCAGTGCAGAGACAAATGGACCTGGGTGCACCCTGTAGGGTTACTGCTGCAAGCCCCCACCCACCCTGATTCTCCTTTGCAGAAAGCTATGCCAGCCACAGAGTACAGGTGGCCTCCCTGGAGACCCTGCTGCCGCCAGCCCTCCAAGAGAGCATGGGAGCTCAGTCTCACCCCCGCAGGTAGGAGCAGTGGACATGGGTATGACAGTGTGGAGGTGCTGATGTTTGTGGAGGAGGAGGAGAGTGGGTCTTACCCAGAGACTATTGGGACCTTGGCTTAGGGCTGGGACATATCCTTCAACAAATGAGCAGCTGTCTGGCTTCCCCAGGCTGGAGGCCTGGGCCCAGGACCTGGGTGTACTTTCCTTGGATATCTTCCAGTAGTGTGGCCAAGGGAGGACAAGAACTGGACTGCTCTGAGCTTCGTGTTCTGTTGCCTCTCAGGGCTGTTGTGAGGATTTCATAAAATCCAGTGTGCTGGCTGCAGGATGGAATGGCACCCAGTGGGGCTCTGTGAGCAATGGCTTATTGCCATTTTAGTCAGTAGTCAGGAAATTTGGGGTGGGAGCCTGGGGGGCTCACCTGGCTCTGGTTGGGGTTCTTTGACTATGCCCCTCTCATCATTGCTTGAGCTTTTTGGTAAAAGTTATCCCCGCCCACCTTTGTGCTCTGACTTATGAGTCCCACATCTGGGCCCCTCTCCCTCTCATCTCCCCCTCCTCCTCTGGCCTGGAGCACACAGCCCACGTGAAATGCCAGGTTCATATACACCTTAGCTCTTGGGCCTCATTTCACCCACACCCCACTACTAACCCCTTGTCCTGGACCTGCATTCTGCAGTCTTTATCTCTAACCATTTCCCTGGGTCATGGCCACCTGTTCCAGTGTTGGCTCCCCTCCTATGGTCCGGCCTTTCCTCGCATGCCTCAGCCTAAGCATATGTGAAATGAGGATGAGACCTGGACCATGTCACTGGGCTGCTGTGAGATCCAAGTAGTTAAGAGGCCCCATAGCGGCTCCTCTCATGGCAAGTCATAGTTAGGGGTTTGGGGTGATGGATCTCGGCAGTGGTGTTGCCCTGTGTTCCTCAAACTTGGCCTGGCATCATTCCTGTTATCTGGGGAAGATGCTGAACACAGCTTCATTTTAGACCAGTCCCTGGAGGTGGTTGGCCAGTTCACTGATGACTGTTCTTCCTCTGCAGCGTCCTTGGGGTGGGCACCAAGGGCCTGGCTGGTGTCTGGGCGCCCCTTTGTGGCTGGAGTAGGCCTTGCAGGTGGGCACTGGTGCTCACTTAACAGGTTGGCCTGTTGCTACCAAGCCACTCCCCAGGGGACGCCTGCCGCTCCAGGCACAGGCTTTCCTCTAAAATGGTCTCCCTTCCTTCCCAGAAACGGCCTCAGCCTCCTGATTTCATTGACCCCCTGGCCAACAAGAAACCAAGGATATCACACTTCACCCAGAGAGCTCAGCCTGCTGCCAATGGGAAACTAAATGTGCACCATGGCCGGGAGGCCCTGCTGCCCACCCTTGGCCCACTGGCTGGCACAGACTCCCACCTATCCCCACGGCTGGATCCTCTGAGGGCACACGACCCTCTGACCGATGTTAGCAATGACCTGGGCCACAGTGGCCGGGACTGTGATCACGGGGAAGTGCCTCCCTCAGTCCCTGCTGCCTGCCTCAGCCTGCCCCTGCTGAAGGACTGTGCTCAGCCCAGCAGGCCCCATGGTGGATCATCTCGTGGCAAGTCCAAGAAGAAGTCCAAGAAGCACAAGGACAAGGAGAGGGCAGCTGGGGACAGGCACCGGGCAAGGCCACCAGACCTTGTGCCTAGTTCCCTTGGAGCCCCGCCAGTCACCCAGGGTAGGTGCCGAGAGGCAGGTCTGGGGCAGGGGCTCTGCAGGAGGGTACTGCCAGGAGCCTGAGCACCAGCTCCACATAGTGCCAAGGGGGCCACAATGCCCCATGAGTCCCTACGTTGGCTTGCTCTGTACATTCAGCCCCTCTGCACCCCGTGTTCTCACACTGGGCATCTGTGAATGACCCAGAGGTCTTGGCTCCAGAACCTTCTGCAATCCTTTATGTGCCAGGCAGCACTGGGGGCTAGAGACACAGGTTCAACCAAGCTGAGGCTCGCAGGAGGGGCACTGCATGGGGACAGGAATAAGTTCCAGGCATAGGCACTGAGGGGTCAGGGTGTGTCAGAAGCCTGATGGGCTTAGGGAAAGCCTTGAGGATGACCTGGCAGGAGAAGGGCAGCATCTGGACTGCCATGGGCATCATTCGGCCTGAAGACCCTATGGAGAAAGGGTCTGGGAGGTTGTTCATAGAACAGCGGGTCATAAGAGCTGGAACAAGGTCACACAACCAATGGGGAAGCTGGATATTGAGAGATTTGGGGTCCCAGAAGCAGGATGAGAGGTACAAGGCCTGCCTGGGCCATGTACTGGGCAGGAAACCTCTGTGGGGCCCAGGGACGCTAGAGAGGCATGAGGACTGGCCAGGCTCGCAGCAGAGGCTGGGCCACCCTGAGTTCACAGCCCTAGGCACCTGAGCTGAGCACCCCGTGTGGCTGTGAACTTGACCAGTATGTAGCAACACAATCATAGCCCCCCTGCCACACACACACACAAACACATACACATGCAGACAGTCCCAGGCTTGTCACCTGCTGTGGCTCTGGGATCATTTCCCCAGGCAGGGTCTGAATAGGGGCATTCCTGGGGTGGCAAAGCCATTTTTTTCCTCCTTAAGGCTTTTTAAGGAGTTGTTCAATTGCCCTCTAGAAAGGCTGCTACAGCCCCTCCCTCTGGCTGGAGGGCAAGTCCTAGCAGACACAGGGTCAGTCCTCTGAGTTCCTGTTGGCCCTGCTGCGCCACTGGGCTTCCCAGCATCTGGGTAGGCAGGCTGGGAGAAGGTGGCCTGGTTCCCTGAGTGCCCCATGATCCTGCCTTGACCAGGGAGACAGGTTCTCAGCATCCTGGTCCAATAGCACGTTCTCTACCAAGTGGTGGAAGCGAGACCCTTTTGCCTCTGGCAGGGCCCTGGGAAGGAGGAAGACTAGGGCCAGAAAGATGAAGCCCAGGCTGGCCCCACGCACATATGGGGCTCAGATCCTGCCTGTTGCGAGTCGGCCAGGCAGCTTATCCCCAGTCCCCAGACTGAGGTAAGAAAGTAAAATTTAGAATCAGGCAAACCAGGGAGTAGAAGCACCCAGGAAGAGGAAAGGGACGGTTGAGCACCAGAAGCTGTGCCTGGCATTGATGATCATCTTAACGTCTTTCAGGCAGCTCAAATGATCACACTAATGGGTAGGCGCAGAGCTCCCCCACTGTCCACTCAGAGCCCTCTTCACCCTGTGCCACTCTGCAGCTCTTTCTAGGGTATGGGCTGTGCTGTCCATGTGCAGGCAAAAAACATACTTTCCTTAACAGTGGCATTGTTCTCTGGCTCCAGGCCTTTCCCCAAACTCTGGAAAAGATTCCAAGACAGCACCTGAGGAAGCTGCATATGTTGATTTAACCTACTCTTCTGCATGGCACTGACCCCTAGTCTGGCCCTGTTGTCCCAGCCCTGCCTAATGATCACCTGTGACCCTGACAGGTGCAGCTGCCTTCACCTGTCAGGCAAGTGGCTGTGTTCATGGCCCCCACTTGTGCCTCCCAGGGCTACTCTCTGGCCATCCTCATCGTAACCTTGTGCTAAGACCACTCCTGGGACCTGTGCCTACTCCCAAACTCTTACTCAGGCCATGGACCACTCCTGTGGCCTCAAAGTGCCTTTCTAGTAGGCAGGTTGGTGTGCTCGGTGGGTAGCGTGAGCTTAGCTCAGGCCCACTGACCCCTGTGGGCAGGGTGGGAAGGCCTTTCTCTAGGGCCTGCAATGTGAACTCACAGTCACATCCCCTTGACCCTGTCTCTGGAAAGCACAGGAGAAGCTAGTGGAGTGATAGGGGTCAAGAAAGGGAACAGATTGGGGTGGAGGAAAAGGAGCAGCTGTGGGGGGTGTTGCCAGCAAGACTGAGGCCCCATGGCAGGAACCGCCTCAGCTAGTACTGGGGAGGACTAGTAATCCAGCAGGGGTGGGGTCCTTAGAGGTTTACCGCAGGCAGGATTCCAAAGGTTTCTTGAGCCTCAAGGCAGAACCCCAGAGGCCCACCTTGCACAGGGCATGCGTCATGGAAACATGGACTAAACCCTCATATACATGTCTATCAGGCTTCGGCCCAGGGAGACCACAGCCTCATTAAAGATGATGCACTCAGGTGCAGGTGGGGGTGTGCTGCAGGGTGGCCTTGTGCCCAGATGCCTACCACCTAAGTGTGAAATCTAGAGGGCTTGGCAAACTGCCCTCCTCCCACAAAGTGATAAAACCTCTTCTATGTTGGGAAGAGCCGTCTCGAAAAAGCTGGGGGGTTAGGGGTAGATACACTATTTGTAGTTTCAGTTGACTCTAGTGCAGGCAGGCCTTATTCCCTTGTCCTGAAGCCCCACCACAAGGACAACCTAGGGTGTGCCCCTTCACAACTCTGGCCCAGCCCTGTTCTGGGGCTGTCCTTTGGGTCCTGAAGTCCCAGGTCTGGTGGGAAGAGGGGGAGCATCAGGTAGAGCTCAGACCACTGTCAGCAGAGAGGTACAGGCAAGTTCGAGGTTTCCCCCAGGGGCCATCTGTCCTTCATGGCTGGAGACCAAACACCCCACGGACTTGGTTGCTCTGCACTTACATAGCTGTGGCTCGGGAACATACATGCCCACATAATGGACCCAGTTTCCCTGGGTCCAGCAGGGTCCTGCAGTCTCTCACTGCCCCTCTGCCGTCCCCTCCATGTCCTTCAGAAAACGAAGCCTGAACCTTTTGCAGATCTTGTTTGCTCTCTGTAGGTTTAAATGGGACCTGCAACAGTTCAAGTGTCCCCACATCAACCTCGGAGACGCCAGACTACTTGCTGTGAGTACTTCCTTTCGGCTGGCTGCCCTTCTCCCAGGGACTTTACCCTGCCTTCCCCTCACCCTGCACTGCAGCTCAGCAACCGCAGAACTGAATCCAAATCCCTGTGTGCCAGTTCCAGCCACTCAGCCTGTTCTAGGCCAGGTTCCTGCTTGGGTCGGGCCCTTCCTGGGTGGGGCTTAGTCACCAGCCCTGGGACACCAGCCTCCCTCTTGAGCCACCTTTTAGAGCTTAGTTACCAGCCACTGGCACTCTAGCCTATCCGCAGCAGCCCTTGAACCCTGCCATTCTCCCTTTTCCAGAAAATATGCCACCATCTCCTCCTCAGAGCAGCGCCAGAGCTATAAGAATGACTTCAACGCTGAGTACAGTGAGTACCGAGACCTGCACGCCCGCATTGAGCAGATCACACGGCGCTTCACGCAGCTGGATGCCCAGCTCCGGCAGCTCTCCCAGGGCTCTGAGGAGTACGAGGTAGGGCCCCCTGCCTGCACCCCACCCTGGGGGACATGGGCATGTTTCTCAAAGTCCAGCTAAGTCCAAGGCCTCCAAACCTAGCTGATGCCCTCTCTGGGGAAGAGGGGATGAGCCAGCATTTTGACCCCTCATGGACTGGCAAGGTTACCACCTCTTGCTAGTCACTTGGTTCAGGCCTGGGTCTGGGCTCTGCCATGGGAGCCCAAAGACTCTGCCTGCTTAGCCTCCTCTGTAGTGGGGACAGTGGAGTCAACTCTGTAGGTGGAATATGAGTCCCAGGGGCAGGGATGGTACTTGGAGCAGCCAGGAAGGCCAGGGGACATTGGGTCGGGGCACCTGTGTCCTGTCTGTGAGAGTTCCTGGAGTCCTCTCTGCAGCCCACTGCCTATATCATGGGACACCCCGGCTAGGAAGGGAAGAGCCAGGCTACACTGTACCCCATGGCCCATCTGTATGCCATCAAAGCCACAGTGGGAGGTAGGAGGGCATGGAGTGTCCCTGTGGTCCTCTACCTGTACCAGGTGTCCCTTGTCCTCTGCCCTAGGGCACATGGGCTCCCTAAGCCCCCATGTGGGAGCTCCCTGCAGTGGGAGGGTCTTAGTCACCAGCCCTGGGACACCAGCCTCCCTCTTGAGCCACCTTTTAGAGCTGGCCACCTGACTGCAGGGCCAGCCCTAATTAATCAGGGTCTTTCTCCACTGGTGAGGCCACTTTGGCTTCCAGTGGAGACACTCTTGATTGGAAGAGCAATGGGGATTCTGAGAGTCTAGGACAGATGAGCCCCCAGGACATCCCCATCCTCCCTCCTCCTTGCCCCCATATGGACGTGCCCCAGTATCTCCCTGAATCCCCAGGTGGTCAGGCGCCTCTGTGCTTGGCCTTGAACAGTGAACAGGCCAGCTGGGGTACAAGGGAAGGCGGCCATCTGTCTGCTCTTTGCCCCCTCCCACTGTGCTGACTTATCCCTGAGGCTAGGCCTCTGCACCTTGCCCCCTGGTCCAGCTTCCTTCCACCAGCCTGTCCTTCTTCTATACTTAGGTCAGCTCTCCTCGGGGCCACCTGGAGGCTGTTGTCCCCAGGCCAGTGGTGACATGCAGGTCATGAGTTATCAGGGAGGCACCGCCCCACACACATACTTGGAGCTTCCTGCAGGTGAGGTCATTGTTTTTTTTCTCTTTTGTTTTTCTCTAGACTACTCGTGGGCAGATTTTGCAGGAATATCGAAAAATCAAAAAGGTAAGTTTCCGTACCGCTGTGGGGGTTGTGGGGAGCAGCCACTCTCCATGTACCTTAGTGCCCTCCAGCTCTCTCACTGCTTGGTGGTACAACCCCTAAAGTCAAGGAGAGGAGAAAAAGTTCCCAACTTCAGCTACTAGTCTGGCAGGGACGCCCAGCCTCATGGGCTCCGGGCCCTCTCCCTGTGGTCCTTGAAGATATGTTAGGTAGCTCCTCACCAATGCCTGGTCAGGGCATTATCAGCTTTTACTCCTGAAGGCCACTAGCTGTGGGATCATCATGTGTGTACCTTCCATGCCAGCTGGTTCCCTGCCAGCCAGGCCCTAGCTCAGCCTGGAGGCTTCATGCCGATCTCTCCTCTGACCCTCACCCTAGCCACAATCCCATTTCCCAGGGTAGGGCCTAGAGCTTGGGAAGGACACCAGCCCAGGACTGGCCGAAGGTGGAGCAGGGGTTCCTGTTGTTGGCCAGTGGGCACTGGCCTGTAAGCAGGAGCAGTGGAAGCCTGAGGTGCCGGTAGGCTAGCATCTCCACACAGGGCAGCACCCATTACAGCCATGCTCCAGGATGCCAGTGGCTGCAGGATGTAGCTCACCTCACTGCTCTTTTGCAGACCAATACCAACTACAGCCAGGAGAAGCACCGTTGTGAGTACCTGCACAGCAAGCTGGCCCACATCAAGAGGCTCATTGCTGAGTATGACCAGCGACAGCTGCAGGCTTGGCCGTAGCCCCAGGCCACAGGCAGGAGCTCGCCTTCCCTGGATTGACCCTTCTGGATGGCAAGGGAGCTGGGGGCTTGGGAGCGGGGAGAGCAAAAAAAAGGGGAAGTTTTTATTTAACAAAATAAACACGAGGAAGACACGTTCATCTGAGCCAGCAACGCCGGCTTTCAGGGGAACCCCTGCAGACCTGGCACCCAGAGGCCCAGGCAAGGGTGTCCTGATACCTGAGCCCCATACCTCCAGAGCAGCCCCTGCCCAGGACAAGCTCCCCAGGAAACCCACCTCTTCACTGACTACAGCCCAAGGGGCTTCAGCTTCCTCTCACCAGAAGACTTGGCTGGCCTGCCTGCCTTTTCTAGTTTTATACAAAGACAGCCACTTTTAGCTACTGCTCATGAGACTTGAGTCTATTTTTGTATGAAAGAGAAAACATCTTTTTTCTAAACCTGTGCCTCCCCTCCTTGGACGCCCAGGGTCTAGACGCTGCCCTGTGTCCTTTCTGCAGTATTACAGATGCCATTGGAAAGTTTGGGGGCTGGGGACCAGCCTTGGTCACCTCTCCCATGTTGGGTGGACTCTGGCTGAGTGCCTGGCCAGGCCCTCCAGGCCCAAGCAAGGATGGGCTCTTTCTAAGGGGGTGTGCAGGGCAGGTCAACCCCCAGGTCTATTTTGAGAACTCCAGCTGGCCTCCAGAGCAGCTGCTGGAGTCCCTGTCCTGTCCACTATTTCAGGCCCTCAGCTGTTGGGGGCATTAGGGTTCTCTGTGCTACAAGCTCATTATGCAGCAACAGTGCTGGACTTTATTCCATGTTCTCAATTTCCCCTTTGCTGCTGCTTTTTATGTCGTACTGTTGAGACCTCACTCCGTTCCTCAGTCCCTTTGTGGGTCCTGGGGTCATCTTAGCAGAGCCACTACGGGGTATGCACTCAGGGAGGGGCTGGGGGTTGGTGAGGTCAGGGGGCCCCCGAGAGTGAGCACAGGCTGTATGGACATCCCAATTGCTGCTTAGTCACTGTGCCTAGTATAGTGTCCTCCAGAGCATCGGGGAGCCGTGTGTATGTGTGTATGTGTGTGTGAGGGTCCCCAGGCGCCAGGGCATGGTGGGAACTGAGGTTTGTACTCAGATTCAGGGCCACCTTCAGTGGGGTGGCATGTGGCTGTGACCCATACCCCCACAGGGAGAGCAGCAGTGCTCACAGGCACAGCTGTGTGTAAACTGTGGGGTATCTCCTAATGGTTTCCCAAAGAGTAGGTCCCTTGTGAAGGCTTGGACTGTGCCTATCCAACAGTCTCTTCCACAGGCCCGTGGGTGCCAGAGCACCAAGGAAGCTCATCCTTCATGTTTCACTAGTTGTTGTGTTTTTCATTTGGAACATAGCAGGTGAAGGGCTGAGCTCACCCTGGACCCCAAGTTGTGCAGACAGCTGTGTTTGTGGATAGGCAGTCTAGTGATAAGGGATCATTTAAGGAGGCCCAGCCCTCTGCCCTGGGAACCTGGTCAAGGGACTCTCAGTTGAATTTCCTTTTTTTTTTTTTTTTTCCCTTTCTTTTAAGGAATTATGAAGCTAGGAAAAGTTTTGTGCTTTGGGGGTTGATGGACAAGAGCTCTAGCTGATTATGGTCTTAACTTATTGATACTGTTTTTTTTTTCCTTTTAATATTGTACTGTGGAGGAAAACTATTTTGAGCCATGGAGTTGGTGTTTACAAGAACTTTTCACTTTTGCCAAAATGTTACAGTTGAAAAGCATCCACATCTTCAGTTTCCTAATATTTTCTTAAAAGATCTAGTGTCCTTTTTGTACACTAAACAGGCGAATGCTGATTTTTTCAACCTACAATAAATTTCACTGAACTGAATCTAGCAGCCAGGCTGTGTGGGTGTTTGTGTATCTGTCACAGCCAGGTGGCCCTGGTCCTGTGTGGGGCTGGGCTGGGATCAGGCCATGGTGACGGGGCAAAGAAGGCATTCTAGACAGCCTGCCTGAGCTGCTGCCCAGGAATGAGGCCAGCAGGTGAAGCCTGACCTGACTGAGACAGTGGGCCCGCCAAGTGCCAGGGCAGGAGGTCAAGACTGCCTGGTCACAGGTAAGACAAATGGGAGAAACAGGAGGCAGGGGCCATGGGAAGCCACAGGAGGTGTATGAGCAGGGCATTGCACCCCCCACCCCCACCCCACCCCCCGCTGCCAACTGCAGTATGGATGGGGTGGGTTGAGTCAAGTAGGGGGTTCCCCAGGCCTCCAGCAGCACCATGTGGGGTGAGGGGAGCACCCTTATTTGGGGAAACAAGTTGTGACTGATGAAAACAGTGGTGAGTAACTCTTGTTAGTTTCTCCTAGGCTGGCACTCTGGGGCGTCCCCTGTGCCCCCAGTGAGGACGGGGATGCTGAGGCCCATTGGAGCCCCACAGGCCCAGGACAACAGCGGGGGTGGCCGTCCTTGTTCCATGTTCCAGGTGAGCCAGAGGCAGAGGTCCTGGCCTCCAAGGACACAGTGGGGGGTGGGCGTTTATTTGGGGAGGAACAAACAGAGTAAAACCAGGATTAATGTTTAGAGGTCAGGGATGTGGGTCTTAGCCTCCCAAGGTTACTGGCCAGGGGGCCAGTAGAGAGGTTCAGGAATCAGAGGGGCGTGGGAGGTGAGGTCAGGTGGGCCTGGCAGGGCACAGTGTACCCTGTTTCCCACTGGCCTGGCTGCCACATTCTTCCAGGGGATAACATCACTATTCGTGTCCCCACACCCCGGCGCCCAGGTTGACATCTGCCTCCTGTCCTGTCACACCTGCCCACCCCGCCTTTCTACCAGCCTTGCCCACAGCCCCCCGACACTGTCTGGCATCACCCTGGCGATCACCTGTTTAGTGCACTGCAGCCACAGGCAGTTGGTTCCCTGACCATCCTTCCTAAGCTGAGTCCACCTCCATCGGGGGCCCAAAAGGGTTTTTCCCCACTCCTCGGGACTTACACCATGGCCAAGGGGCTTGGTGCTCCCCCCTCCCTTGCCACTTACTGGATAACATCCCTGATTGTCCTCTCACCAGCACCTGGATCCCACAGCCCCTCCTGTGTACCGGGCTCCCCCTAGGTACTGACACTCAGCAGTAATCAAGATAACTCTGCCCTTGCCCTCGAGAGCCTGTGGTCTAGTGGGGACAGTGGTCTGGTCTGGACAGTGGTCCTCAGTTGCTCACCACCTGCCCCCAGGCAGCACACTCACCTGGTGTTGTACACCTAGCAACCCTAGCAGTTGTCTTGACAGGGAGGAATAGTCCTTTCTAGCTGCTTCCAGCTAACCCCAGCACCGCCCCCTCCATGGAGCCCGCCTGGGCCTGCTCTGCCCCACCAGCCTCCAGCTGGCACCTCCCACACGCTGCCCTGAGAATGCTAGGGCTGGATCTTGGGGCCTCCTTCTTTCTCAGCACACATTCCCATGACATCACATCTGGCCTGGAGGTGGGAGCTCCCTCTTTGACCCTCCAATCCTCTGACCAGCTGGACATCCGACAGTTCAATTTCTGGGGCTGGCATCATACCCCACAGGTTAAGCTGCTCAGTCCCACAAGACACTGCCCCCCACTTCAGATACCAGCCACAAGTCCCCTGCCACCCATATTTCTGAACAACTGGCTATAAATCAGGGTTTCAGATGACCCCCTTATAGGTTTGGTAATTTGCTAGAATGGCTCACAGTGTTCAGGAAAATACTTCAACAGTCAAAGAGAGGAGATGCAAAGGGCAGGATGTGGATACTGGCACAGGGCTTCCATGCCTGTTCGGTGTGCCAACTTCCCAGCATATGTTTTCACCATACCCCACTGTTTAGGGGGTTTTATGGAGGTTACATTACATAGGTATGATTGAGTAAATCACTGGCCACTGATGATCAAACTCAGTCTCCACCCAGGAACCAGGACAAAACCCAAATACTTATATCATATTCTCTGTCCCCAGCCCTGAGGGTCTGCCTTGGTTCCCAACACCACCTCCCCTCCCCTCCCCAGCCACCTTTTCATCTGCTCCTGAATTCAGTCCCCCAGGTTTTTGTTTGGGAAGCTCTTCGTATCTCTTGATAAGACATGTCTTCAGATCTCAAGACCACTGTCCCCACCAGATCCTTCCAGCAGCCACCTCCTTCAGGCAGCTTGCCCTAACCAGCACTCGCTCTCAGTTCCCTCCAGCTGGGGGTGCCCTGGTCCACTACCAACTCCCCCACACTGGGGGCCCATTAAGAGCAAAGCCTGGGGCCAGTCTTAGATCCCCCACCCCCCACCCCCACAAGACCAGGCCCTGACCATGTTTCCTGTGAATGTTCCCAACTATTCACCTTTTGGGCCAACTCCAGTGGTGGAAACTTTTCAGCCAGAGGAGGCCGCTTGTTTTGGAAAGTTCCTGGGGGAGCAACCCTCCCACTCGCCTGCCAGATTCCCACGCTCCCTTATCACAGGGTGCTAGTGGGATGCAGTGCTGTGGAAGCCCAGCTCCTCCCTAGCTGGCTGACTGGGTCCTTCCCATTCCCTTTTCTCCCCTGCCCACCTAACAGCCACCACCATCCCCCAACCTCATCCTGCCAAGTCCTCCTGCTGTAGCTGGGGAAACCCTGGCCTCCCAGGACCCCCGATGTGAGCCTTGTCAGAGGTCAGAGTGCTTGTTGGCTACTAAGGAAGGAAGGGGGAGGCACCCTGGGCTGGAAGAGTGCCTGGCTTTGACTTTTACGTCCTAGTTCAGTCCTCTGCCTCAGTTTCCCCCACAGTTTCTCGGACCCAGGGACACCCATGCCTCGTAGGCCCAGCTACCCTGCCCTGTGACTGGGGCCTGGTGCTTGCTTGCAGCTTTAATGTCCTCTTTCATGAAACAGCTAAGAGGCTGCATGCCCTACCAGGTTGTGATGCGAAGTGAATCCACGCACTCGGTGCTTGGGCAGGGGTCTGCCGCCCACCTGGATGCCCAGCAGCACCCGGCCGGGGCAGATGAGTGATAGCCTCCTGGGCACTGCACTGTAGGGCCTCGAACCCTAATCCAGCGCCAGGAGCCCACCCCCACCCTGCTCACCAGCCTGGGCGGAGCCAGGGGCGGAGCGAGGGCGGGGCCGCAGACCTTTTCTCCTCGCGCCCCCGAGCACTGGCTGGGCGCGCTGCGCTTTCTGCTACGCTGTCTGAACCGACTCCACGTCCGTGAGTGGGTGAGTGGGGCCCCTGGCGGGGTGCGGGTCTGGTTGGAGAGTGGTACCCACATGCCAAAGTTGTGAGTCCCTGTCAGGGCACACAAAAGAACCAACCAATGAATGCATAAATAAGTGGAACAACAAATGGCTGTTTCACTCTTCTTTCAAATCAATAATAAAGTATAAGAATAAAAGTCCGCTCTGCTTGCTCTCGTACCCGCTGGCTTCCTGCCAATCCTGTGCCCCTAGCTTGCTGTGATGGAGGCCGCAGCCCAGTTTGTGGTCGAGAGCCCTGATGTGGTATACAGCCCGGAGGCCATTGAGGCGCAGTACGAATACCGGACAACAAGGGTCAGCCGCGAGGACGGTGTCCTCAAGGTGGGCTAAGGACGGGGAGGCCGGGGGCTAGGAGACCCAGAGAGCCGGGAGGGGTTGGGATTGCCCAACGTCTGCGGCCCCAGGCTCACTGCGCTGCTTTCCCTCAGGTGCACCCCTCATCCACGCGCTTCACATTCCGGACCGCCCGGCAGGTCCCCCGGCTGGGGGTCATGCTTGTCGGCTGGGGTGGCAACAACGGTTCCACGCTCACCGCTGCTGTGCTGGCCAACCGGCTTCGCCTGTCCTGGCCCACGCGCACGGGTCGTAAGGTGGGGGTCGGGTGGGTTGTTGCGGAAGCTAAGGCTCCGCTGGAGTCCCCGTGCATGACACGGGCTCTGAGAGCTCTGAGAGGATGGGTCTCCGGGGGCTTGGACTCCAAGGGTCTTAAGGGAGCGGAACCTAAGGTGGTGGCAGGCTCTGGAGAGGGACCTTTGGGGGGGTGGCTTACGCCCTATCTTGGGGCAATTTGGGAGGGGCCTACAGGCCCTCCCACACCACGCCCACCTCAACGACTCTGTTCCGCGCACCCCCACCCCCACCCTGTCCCCAGGAGGCCAACTACTATGGCTCGCTGACCCAGGCAGGCACTGTTAGCCTGGGCCTGGACGCTGAGGGCCAGGAGGTGTTCGTGCCCTTCCACACGCTGCTGCCCATGGTGTCGCCAGAAGACCTCGTGTTCGACGGTGGGCGGGGCCCTGGGTCAGAGGTGGGGTGGGGGACGGGGCCGCAAGGGGCTCAGCTGTAGGGCCTGGCTGAGCCTGAGGGTTGCCTCCAGGCTGGGACATATCTTCGCTGAACCTGGCCGAGGCTATGCGGCGCGCGCAGGTGCTGGATTGGGGGCTGCAGGAACAGCTGTGGCCGCACATGGAGGCCCTGCGCCCAAGACCCTCGGTCTACATCCCAGAGTTTATCGCAGCTAACCAGAGCGCACGCGCAGACAACCTCATCCCTGGCACGCGCGCGCAGCAGGTGCAGCACTTGTTCCCACTACTATTTGCCCCTCACCCGCTACCTGTTCCCCATTTGCCCCTGCATTGTTCCCCTTTTGTCCCCATGCCCCATCCCGAGGGTCCCGGCCCCTCTTTGCACTTGGGGAGCTGAGTAGTCCAGGCCTCCACAGGTCAGGGAGCCTGTACTACCTACCCCCCTCCGTAGCTGGAGCAGATCCGCAGGGATATCCGTGACTTCCGGTCCTGCGCGGGGCTGGACAAAGTCATCGTGCTGTGGACAGCGAATACGGAGCGCTTCTGCGAACTGGTCCCAGGCCTGAATGACACTGCTGAAAACCTGTTGCGTACCATCCAGGTGGGTGCACCCCAGAGTGGAGCATGGTCAGGGTCAGCCCCAAGGACCCCTCCACTGACTGACTATCTGCGCCCTCAGCTAGGTCTGGAGGTGTCACCTTCCACACTCTTCGCTGTAGCCAGCATCTTGGAGGGCTGCGCCTTTCTCAATGGGTCCCCGCAAAACACTCTGGTGCCTGGCGCACTTGAGCTCGCATGGCAGCGCCGTGTCTTTGTGGGCGGAGATGACTTCAAGTCAGGTCAGACCAAGGTCAAGTCTGTGCTGGTTGACTTCCTTATCAGTTCTGGCCTCAAGGTGCGTGAACCTGGGGGGTACGTGGACCTGGGTGAACGTGGCTCAGGGGGTGGGGTCTAATTCCAAGCTCTGGGGCTCTTGCATTGCGGGGTCTGCAGCATCTGCGTGCCCCTTGTTCCTGTAGACCATGTCCATCGTGAGCTACAACCACCTGGGCAACAATGATGGGCAGAACCTGTCAGCGCCGCCGCAGTTCCATTCCAAGGAGGTGTCCAAGAGCAGTGTGGTGGACGACATGGTGCAGAGCAACCCGGTGCTCTATGCACCTGGCGAGGAGCCCGACCACTGCGTGTGTGGGATGCAGGCAGGGGATGGGGGGGTGGGGGGCGTCACCTGGCCAAGGAGGGAGACCTGTGTGACCCCATGCCGCCCCACAGGTGGTTATCAAGTACGTGCCATATGTAGGTGACAGCAAACGCGCAATGGATGAATATACATCAGAGCTGATGCTGGGCGGCACCAACACGCTGGTGTTGCATAATACCTGCGAGGTGCGGAGTGCATGGGGGCAGGAGTGGGATCCCCCACACCTGCCCATGCCACCCATCACCTGACCCACTGGCCCTGCAGGACTCACTCCTGGCTGCGCCTATTATGCTGGATCTGGCGCTGCTGACAGAGCTGTGCCAGCGGGTGAGCTTCTGTACTGACTCAGATCCGGAACCTCAGGGCTTCCACCCCATGCTGTCACTGCTGGGCTTCCTCTTCAAAGCACCGCTGGCTCCACCGGGAAGCCCTGTGGTCAACTCACTCTTCCGACAGCGCAGCTGCATTGAGAACATCCTCAGGTGTGCCCTACCTGGGGGGCCCCTACCCGTAGTCCTATGCTCACTCAGGGCTGGGCTGGTCACAGGGCCCTAGGGTTTGGAGGTCCTGCTGATTCCCCACCATCCTCCAGGGCCTGTGTGGGGCTTCCACCACAGAACCACATGCTTCTGGAGCACAAGATGGAACGCCCCAGCCGCAAGCAAATTGAGCATGTGGCCACCGCCTGAGGTGGTGGCCATACAGCTCCCAGCAACTCCTACCCCCTTTGCCTCTCTGGACCCACCCTTCCAGGCCTCCCCAAAGACAATAAAGGCATTGCCACTATCAGCCACACTTGTGGGTTTGGGGGGTTTTGACCTAACCCTAACCACCTCCCAATTTTTCACCTGGCAAAGACTCCTATCTACCCTTCAAAACTTGTCCCAACCCTCAGGGACTTTCCAGAACCCCCCTGAAAGTGGGGCTGAGACCCCCAGGATATGGAGGGTGTGGCTGCAAGCCACAGTGAAGTAATCAAGACCATACACCAAAAACCAAAACAAGTTACATTTATTGATGGGGGCCCACCCCTTACTGTCCAAGGAAAAGGAGGTCCCCAAGGAGTCTCCCAGGACAAAATAGAAACGGGTGAGGGAGGAGAGTTGGGCCCATACAGAAAAGAGCATCTCTGAGGTCCTTGCGTTTTTGTTTTTAATAAAATGAGAGTCCTTCATGTGGGCCTCCAAGCCTTGGCCAGGAGTCTAGCTGCCCGAGGTATGACCTCAGACCCTCCCCCTTTAGACCACTGGGGCCCCTGACCCTTGGCCTTGGGCAGGGGCTCTGGGCAGAGGCGGCTGGCAGTGGGCAAGGGGCTGCTACCCCATCACACGCTCATGGTCATCCCGGGCGAGTACTGCGGAGAAACGAGGGGGTGGCGCGTGGGGGGGGGAGGGGGGGAGGGTTCAGCTGTGGCCTAGGCTGGGACCCGCCCCCCAGGGAGAAAGGGCCGGGTGGGGCAGGGGGCAGGTGTCCAAGTTAGGGAGTTGAGGCCGCCCTGGGGCGTGGGTCACAGGGTGGGGGCAGGGTAGGAGTGTGAGACCAGGGCAGGATGGGAAGGGGAGAGGGGAGGAAAAGGATACCGCGGCCGCCCCCCCACCTGGCCCGCCGCGGTCACGGTCTTGCTCTGGCCCCCCGGCCGCCCCGCCGGGGCCTGCCCGCCAGGCCCCTCCGGCCCGACGCCGCCGCAGGGGGGGAGTCGACGCAGTCGCTTACACTTTCGCTCGGGAACGGGTGCAGGAAAGTCCCGGTGGCCGCCATCTCGCCATCATCCCGCGGGGTGCCCGGGGCGGTACTCAGGCCGGCCACGGCGCCGGGGGAGCTCTGGGGGTAGCCGCAGTCAGCAGAAGACTCCTGTCCTGACCCCACCACCACCGCGAGGCCCCTGCGCAGTCCGCCCCACACCCCAGCCTCGCCTGAGCGTGGCCCCTCACCTTCGGCAACCCGTCCATGTCGCCCGAGCCTGAGGATGACAGACAAGGGAACACACGGCTCATGCACCTGAGTCAGGGTCCACCAGTCCCTCCCTGAACCACGCTCCTATCCCCCCCACAGCCGCACCCAATCCCTCAACCCAGCCACTGGGGGTCCCGAAGGAGGGCCTAAAGGGATATCAGTGCTGGTAGCCAGGCGTCCCCACGGTTTAGTTACTGGACCCTCACCCAGTGCGGCCCAAGTCACTGAGTCGCCCACGAAGGCTCAGGGTGCGACCTCGATGCCCCTACAGGGAACACAGGTGGAGGGGCGGCTGGGGGGGAGGGGGCGCATCAGCGGGAGCATGAGGCTAGCAAAGCAGCCTGTGGGGGGTGGGTCAAGAGCCACCCACTCACCCAGAGATCCGTTCACTTGGTGAGAGTCCAGGGTGCTCATGGCTGCCATAGGGCCCTCCGGGCCCAATGGGAACTGTGGGCAGAGGGGGGGTGTGGGACTTTGGCCACTGCCCCACCAGAGCAGCCCCTCTCCCACAGCTCCCCACTTACATTAGCCCTGCCAGTGCCTGGCCCTATTGGATTCATGATGGTGTACATGTTCTCACTGGAGTTGGTGGAGTCTGGGGAAGATGGTGCATGAAGGTGGATATGAGAGGCCTCTCCCAAGCACACCCCTCCCCTTGCCACCCAGGCCCTAGTACCTCCAGGGCTGGGCATGATGGGTGTTCCAGGGGGCCCACCGCCTCCTGGGGGTCCCTACACACACAGGTAGACAAAACATTAGAAAGGCCCCCACCTGCTACCCTCCATCAGGTCTCCCAGCGTTGGCCCCAGGGCCCCACTTACCGTATAGCTGCCAGGGGAGGAAGCGGAATAAGGGATCTAGGGAGAGGGGCAGCTGTGAGCAGTCCAACTGTATCCACCCCCAACCCAATCCACCCCCCCACCCGACTCCCCAACTCACCGAGTTGCCACTGGGGCTGGCCCATGGGCCACGAACTCCAGGGCCCCTATTAAGAGATGGTGGGTGGACATGAGCTGGGCCAGGCAGCACACCAGCCCCCCCCTCCCCACCGCCCCATGGGCCAGGCCCCATTAGCCCAACATGTGCTGTTGGCTAATTTGTAACCACTTGGAAATCCCAACCCATCACTCATCGGCCTTTGGGCCTTAGCTTCCCCACCCAACATTCGAATAAATAATATCCCAGGCTACTGTGCTAATCCAGCCCAGGAAACTGGGTGGTGGCCCTCGTGAGCACACTCCAGGGGTCCCCTATGGCCTTACATGTTCATTGTGGGCAGGCCTGGGCCAGCAAGGGAGTTGGGTGGGGGCCGCATGCCACCTCCGTAGCTCTGTGAAGGGGGAAAGGGCCCTGAGTGCAGGCCAAGAGGGGAGAGCTCCTGAAGCCCCCTGGGTTCACCCCTTACCTGGGCCCCAATGTTGGCCATGCCCCGTGGAGGAGTCACCCTCTGCATTGGGCCCATACTGGGATGCCCTGGGGTGGGAGCAAAGAGAGGTGGTTCAGGTTGGGACACACACCTCGGGGGGTAGGAGGGGTTGTACAATGAGGCAGCCTGGATGAAGCACTTAAAGCTGGGATCCTGATGGTGAACACCAGCTGGAGCTTCTCTACTCACCCTGAGCACGTGGGGAGGGGTCCATGGTGCCAGGGAGGAGGGGCTGGGAGCCGGGGAGGCCCACAGGAGGCTACAGAGGAAGCATAGCAGCAATGAGTGTTGGAGCCCCCACCCCAGCCCAGCTCCTGCCCCCTCCCTCCAGTCTGTCTGCCCTCTGTCACCTGACTTGGCATCCGAAGAGTGGGCCGGGGACCCCCTGGGAACCTCGGTGACATGAAGGGCTGGAAGAGGTGGACCAGAGGTCAGCACGTCTCCCTACCCACTCACCCCCACAAAGCAACCTGGTTCCTGCTGTGCCCAGGTCCAAAGCCTGGCTCACCCCCTCCTCCAGGCCCAGCCAGCAAACCACAGTGGCCAGTTCCTGGTGTGTGTGAGCAGAGGAGCAGGGTGTGCATGGTCAAAGGGGCAGAGGTGTCACATGTCCTTACCTGAATGTGAGGCCCCATCATGGGGGTGTTGGGGTTGTGGGGGGGCGGCTGGGAGCCAAGGGGGCCCTAGGAGGACAGAACCAGATGGGTTGGGAAGAGCTAAGTCACCAGAAGCTCCACTGTTTCCTGAGACCCTGCTCAGTCTGGCGGAGGGAGGTGAAGTGGAGGGGACGCCATGGAGGCAGGAGGGTGGGCCACTCACCTATCTGCAGGACTGGGGATGTCCCCTACAGGAGGGGTCATGGGCCAGACCCGTGACTCAGAAAGCCATGCTCTGCGGGCCCAGGCACCCTGGCATGTACACACACAGGTCTAGTGTGCAGAGATCTCACCCTCTCCTAGCCCCACCAAGGCCCACATGTGCATCCCCACCATACCTACAACCCTCTCACCCAACTCCAGCCTGCCCACCTTGGGGTTTCTCCCAACCTGGGACGCCCACCCATCAGCACCTGCACCTGTCATTCTCTGACACGTGTACCCAGGATCAGGGGGACAAGGGCCCCAGCCCTGGCTGTACCTGGAAGAAGCCAGGTGCCATGGGACCTGCTGCCACTGCATCGTTGGGGGCTATGCTCCCCATCACAGGGCTGGGGGCAGCTGCAGCACTCTGCAGGGTGGGGGAGACACGAGGGTGTGGTCAGGCCAGTTCTGCCCCAATGCTCCCTCAGCAAATAGCCAGTCCCACAGAACCCAAGCCACCTGACCCTCTGTCCAAGCGGGGGAAGATGCCTGGAGGGTCCTCTAGGTGACAGAGCAGCTGCCCCTGTGTCCCCACCCCAGTTTAACAACCCTGACAAGTCTACAGATTCAGATTTGTTGGGTGGCTTTGAAAGGGCTCTGCCTCTTTGCTGCACCTGAGAACCTGGAGGTGGTCAGGGCCCAACCCAGTTGAGCCCATAGCCCATGAAGAAGGTCAGGGATCCAGAGATTCCCAACCCCCTGTGTCCAGAGCCTGAGGACTATGGAGGTCTGAAAATGTCAATCACCCAGGACTGGTATGCCCTCAGTTGTCCAACACAGGCTGATTCTTTCCATCTGAATTCAACCTCCGTCTGGTAGGGGCACCATCCCTACCTAACCCAAGCCAGGCCCTTCCCAACACACCCAGTGTCGTCCTGGCTGACAAGGCAGCTTAGCTGGACCCCCAGTTCTACCTAACACACCTCAAATAAACAGACAAAAGATCATTCAACAGCTTCAAGATGAACCTCCCTCCCCAGGGTTCCTCCTCAGAGCTGCTGTGCAGACTACTCCCCCCCCCCCCCATTCCAAGAGAGAGGGGAGGAAGAGCTAGACTCCCTAGGTGCAGTCTCCAGGCCCCCAACCTCTCTTCAGATGGAGGAAGGGAGAAGGGCAGGTGCTAGAGGGGCTTGAGGGGCATTATCTTGTGGGCCAAGGGTAGAGATACAAAGGGAAGGCTGACAAGTCATTTCCTCTGCTCAGTTCCAAGTCCCAGGCTTGTCAGCTTTTGGGGCCCATAGAGCAGTGGGGGAGGAGGGATGGAGGGCTAGTCTATAGGGCAGAGGGGACACATCAAAGGAGAGGGAAAGGCATCGAGTTAGAGAGCACTTTTCTGGGGGCCCCTCCACTCCTGTCTGTCACCCACCCTCCACACCTACCCCACCAGGCCCCAGGAGGAAAGGGATAGTCTTCATCACAGCTGTTTCTGAGGCTGGCATAAGCCAGCACCAGGGGTGATCAGGAATGTGTGGAACTGCAGCCACTTGGGCTCAGGGGAGTTAAGCAGTAGCCCAGTCACATTTCCTGCCCTACAGGAGTGGGGCAAGGGGCTCCTGAAGACACTCTTCCCTAAGCGAAACTGTAGTCTGACACCCTTCCTGCTCCTTCTCAAAGGTCTGCCTCCAAAGGACTCCTGCCCAGGCCCCAAGCTGGGGGTACTGGTGGGAGCCCCCACAGGCCTACAGTGGCTGAGAGCATTCCCAAGTCCCAGCACAGGTCATCTGAAAGTCTAATCAACCCTGGGGGGTGAGGAGGACAAAGCTCTCAGCCCCTGGGTGCCCACTGTCTCTACCTCACTACAAAACAAACACAGTCTGATGGCCAGTAGCAGCTACTCTGGCAGGAGCCTGCTTCAGTGGCTGGAGCGGGACACATTCTGAGCCCTGGGTCTGTCCACCCCACACTGCCTACCCCATAGGAAGGGAAGCAGCCCCCCTTCATAGCCACAGCAGGTGCCAGAGAGTTTCCTGGTCAAGGAGGAGAGGGTGGTGGTAGGGAAGGCTGCAAGCAGAGCTCAGGACCATGAAGGGGCGATATAGGGTACCCCTCACTTCTGTGGCTCCTCAACTCTAGGCCCTGAAGGGGTAATGCACAGCCTCCTCTGGACCCCCACGTCAATCATCCACTCAAAAGCACCCACCCAGAGTTGCCATGATAATGGCCTAGGCGCTGGCATTTTTTCGAGATGCCCAAGTGGCCTGGAGGGGAGGGGGTTAGAGGAGGGCCGCAGCCCCCCTGGGAGGGTGGGGAAGGTTCTCTCAACTAGAGTGGGGGCTGCAGGGACCCATCACCCTGTGCACCCCCATCACTGTGCCTGCGCTGTGCCCAGGCCCTCTGCTGCCATGGTAACTGGTGCACACAAGGAAGCACGCTCACACCAATGTGGAACCCTAGTTCCTTGCCCTCCCAGGAGGCACCAGAAGCTGTCAGACCCAGGTGGGGGCTGGGGTGCTTTGGGGCCACGGGGGAGACACTGGAGAGGCACAAGGAGGAACAAAGCTCCAGACACCCCTGGGCCCCGGGTCTGGTGGAACTGGGACACAGGGACAACAAATGCACAGAGGGATCTGATGGGGGAAAACAGCAGGGACCCTGGCTTCCATGTAGTGCACGTGTGTGTGGCAACTTCAGGTACATGGCAAACCCCTGCCCCTGCTGCACCCTGGCCCTGCAGAGGCCTGAGTTCAGGTGCCATTACAAAGAGAGAGGTGGGGGCAGCTGTGCCCTGGGAGGCCTGAGGGGAAGAGGTGAGGGCACCAGCTGGAGGACAGTGAGGGCAAAGGGTGGAGGGGGTAGAAAGGGGGAAATTGCCTGGAGCTGTACCTTCCCCAGTAGCTGGCTGAGTTGCTGCCTGGCCCTCAGGCCCACAGCCTAGGGTCCTCAAGCCCTCCCTGGTCTGCCCCTGATCTGAGGGGCCAGGGTGAAGAAGATAAAGGCAGGGGGCTGCCATCTGCACCCCATGACAAGATGCCACCCATCTCCTCATGTCTCTCTCTCACACTCACTCACACACACACACTCCTCTCTCCAAACAGGCCTCTGGTGCCGTCCCTCCTCATCAATCAAGAGGGAAACTGAGGCCAAAGAGGTAAGTCAGCAACCCCAGTCATAGAGAAAGTCATAGGTGCTGTCAGCTGAACTTCTGAAATCCTGGCTGGGCTCCTACCCCAGGAGGCTCAGAAAGGCTGGGTTGGCAGGGGACAGGTAGTAGTGGAGGTAGGAGCTACAGTCTGTCTAGCTTGGATCAGGGGCTCAAGTGAAGGGGAAAAAGAGGAGCCAGCCTCAGGAAGGTGCTGGGGTTGCGGTGCAGTGAAATGAGCCTCCCTGTAAGTGACCTGGGGCCCAGTGGAGGGCACAGGGACGCAGGCACCCAGCCCTCCTAAGCCAAGCACAGGCCACACAGCCACCCCCCACCACCCCACCCCCCTCCACCCCCACACCAGGCCCCAGGCCCACCACCTTGCCCATGCCGGGTCCCTAGGGCGGGACTCACGTAGTCCTGGAAGGCCTTGGCCTCACTTGAGTGCTCGCATGCCTCTCTGCGGTCAGGCGCTGCACAGTACAAGTCCCAGAACACGCTGTGGGTGGCAGGGAGAGTTGATGATTTCCCCAAGTACCCCCCACCCAGCCCCCTCCATAGCCTGCCCACACCAGCCCCACACGCACCACCACCAGGAATGCAGGAAGCCTGGGGGCTCCCCCAGTGTGATGTTCTTCTCCCATCGGATCTGCACAGGAGAAGGAAGGCAGGTGAGGAGCCACTGCCCAGTCTGCTGGATCCCCATCCCCCCTCAGGCAGGGAACATGGGGCAGGGACCAGG
The DNA here is from genome assembly GCF_054644295.1 of Miniopterus natalensis. Lineage (NCBI taxonomy): Eukaryota > Metazoa > Chordata > Mammalia > Chiroptera > Miniopteridae > Miniopterus > Miniopterus natalensis. Next base: position 71,995,607 of record NC_142084.1, on the reverse strand, counting down.
GGACCTTGCAAGGTAGCCAGGAGGGGACAAATGGGTAAGCACAAGGGCAGAGGATTGCAACAGATCCTCAGATGGACAGAGAAAAGCCTCTATGCCAGCTTTGGGTCCTGACCCACCCCAGCCCTTAGTTCCTAGGGCCTTCAGAGGGGCCATCTGACACAACCACTGGAGCCCCAACAGAAACTGGGAGGAGAGGGACCCTGGGGTAAGGGTAGAGAGGCCAGCCCAGCTTACCTCGGACAGAAAGGTCTGAGCTGACTTCTGGGCACCAATGTGCAGCAGGTACTCATACACATACAGCGCCAACCTGAGGGTGGGGCGGAAGTGGCTCAGGCTCTCAGGAGGCCTGGGATCAGGTCAGCCTCAAACCTGTCCCCAAGGGTCCCAGGCCAGGCACCTGCCTTCAGATGGGCAGGTGGAGACGAGGGGCATGGGGCCCACAATGGGCCCTCACTGCACCACCTCTAGCCTCACTCACTGTATGCCCTGGTCCCCCAAACCCCCATCTCCCCCACTCCTCACAGGAGATGGCCTCCTCCCTAGCTGCTCAGTCTTGCTAAGTCCTACACATCCATCAACACCCAGCCTGCAGGTCCCTCCTCTAGGCAACACTGCCAGCAGTCCCCAACCCCCTATTTCCAGACCAAATTCTAGTCAATTCAACACCCTCTTGTGGACTAAGTCCTAGCGCCATCCTGCTGATGCCAGGACCGCAGAGCAACCTTGGCCCCGGAGAGGTCTTCTGCCTAGAGAAAAGGCTCCTAGGTATCACTCCTGACTGTATGCTACATGACGTCTCTAAGCAGGCATCTTGAGCCATGCACCCAGCACCAGCACTTCATTCACTCCCAGCCTTGCCTGATGAGGAAGGAAAGGGCCCTCCTCTCCTCCCTGAGGCCTTCCTCCTCCAGGTGTCCCTGGGCCCCATCCTCTTCCTGGGGATCAGTGCCTGCCAACTCTCTGTACCAGCCCTCAGGGAGTCTGGGACAGTGTGGGTGGGTGAGGGGAGATGGGGCCAGCAGTTCTACTCGGCTGCCAAACGCCCACAGTGCCTGGTACACCCCCCCTCAAACTCAGCAGCAGCCCACCCCAAGAGTATGGGACACCAGCCAACCAGCAGCGCCTTCTTTGGGCCACACAGGAAGGTCTGCCCATCCACACAGCCTCCCAGGCCTCTCCATCCTTTGCCTCCACCTCTGCTTCCCCTCCCATCTATCTTCTACACCAGCTGGCGGAGGGACAAGATCCAGCCCCCTAGCCATTCTGAAGCCACCCACTCCACTGACACAGACCCCTCTGGATGCCTCAGGATCCTCCTACTGCCCAGTGAGGACTGAGGTGGGCTTGGGGGGGAGGGGGTCTGGATCCAAGACTGGAGGATCCCCGAGGGCAGGCCTGAGGCTATGCCTCCAACTTAACTGGCCACTCTCGGGAGGCTGACAACCCCATCTAAAAATAAACTTGCTTTGACTCACCCTCCTGCTCTCCCGCCCTTCCCAGCCAGGCTCCTCATTCCTCACATCCCAGCCCCTGAACCCATCAGACACCCCTGCCAGCTCCAGCCCTCTGTCCTGCCCCCACTACCAGCCCCACGGATCTGCCCTTACACTGGATCCTCTTCCTTCCTTCATCCACCTGCCCATTCTTTCATTCATTCATTCAACAAACATTGGCCCAGGGCCTCCTTGTGTAATGAACACACAGACCCCTGTCCCCCTGGAGGCTACCTGCTTGTGAGAAGGAACAATGGAGCAACAATACAAGAAGGCAAGCTATATGGTGAATTGGGAGGCAGTGTGTACTACGGAAGGACAAGAGGGGGATGTTGGGGGTTCTGAGAGGCAGCCATCTCAGGGTGAGGTGTGTACATGGTTCACACTGCACCACGTGACCTGTGACAGCCACCCAAGGGACAGGGATGGGGCACAGAGGAGTAGGGCTCATGGCAGTCACACAGCTCCAAGTGTGTGTGTCCCCCAAGACTGGCCACAGTCCACACCATGTCATCACACCCCTCTTGGCAGTGCCTCCAGCCCAGGACCCCCAGATTCTGATGTTGCACCCCCCCAGCAGTCTCCAGCATCTGCCCCTCTCCAGCGCAGTCACCTTCCCTGCCCCCTGGACTCCAAGCTCATCTGTCCAGCTCACTCCTGTGATACCTCCCTTTCTAGAGGCTTCCTGAGCTTTCTCAGGTGACCTGCATCCCCAGGCCCATATCCATTGGTGAAAGAATGGACATGAAAAGCCCAGACCTGTTCACCACCCCATCCTCTGGGCAAAGAGAGAAGCTAAGGGTTCCAGCCAGCCCCTTGCCCACTTTGGGGGTCAGTGCAGGGAGCAGGAAAGACTGGAGGAATGAGAAACCAGAGACAGGTAGCAAGATGGAGTTGGGGGTTCAGGATGGGGGAGGGCACGGGCTACACTCTGGCCATACACCCCCGGGGCAGAAGACCCTTTTCAGGGGACCCTAAACCTCCTGAAGAAGTGGCCCTTGCCTGGCCAGGCATAGCTCAGAGGTTGAGCATTGACCTAGGATCCAGGGGATCGAGGTTTGATTCCTGGTCAGGGCACATGCCTGGGTTGCCGGCTCTATTCCCAGTGCATGAGGCAGCCAATCAGTGATGACTCTCATCATTGATGTTTCTATCTCTCTCTCCTCCTCCCCATTCCTCTCTCTGAAATCAATAAAGATATATTAAAAATAAAATTTAAAAAAGTCATCCTTGGCCCCACCACATCCACCAAGGACTCCATGCTGCCAGCCTACCAGGTCCTTCTCCATCTCCTGTGGCCCTGGACTGTCCATGGTGGCATCTGACCTAGACACAAGTCTAGGAGCCCATGCCTGCCTGCTCTACTCTCTATCAGTCTAGGCCTCTCCTTTCCTCTCTCTAGGCAACCTCCCTCCTGCTCTGATGACATCTTCACACAACTGCACACAGGGTGCTCCAGCCTGGCCTTCCCAAAACTGGGGTCCACCATCCATCTGGCATCTAAAGGCCCAACCTCAACTTGCCCCCACCATAGCTTCTCCCCAACCTCACCCCCGTCTCCCATCCCACACCTGTGTGGTCCAACCTTGGTGGTCTGGCCTTGACTCACAGAGGTGTGGTGCATGTTGTCCCCCAAGATTGAGATCACTACACTTATTAAATTCGGGTAAAATATATTTTTAAAAATATATCTTTATTGCTTTTCAGAGAGGAAGAGAGAGAGCTGAAACATCAATGATGAGAGAGTCATTGATCGGCTGCCTCCTGCATGCCCCCAACTGGGGATCAAGCCTGCAACCCGGGCATGTGCCCTGACTGGGAATTGAACCCCGATCTCCTGGATCCTAGGTCGATGTTCAACCACTGAGCCACGCCCGGCCAGGCAGGGTAAAACCTTAAGGAGAAAGTTCTCTCCTGCCATTTCCACCACACACCTGGTCCAGGTCACCATCTCTCTTACCTGAATTTTGACAGTACCCTTCCAATGGCTGCTCTCTCCCAGCCCCTAGACTCTCCACACCTCCTTGACAGCATTCTTCGCTAGACCTTCCACTGCCCCCAACACACATACTGGCCACCCTCCACGCTGCGCCTTTGCACAAGCTGTTTCCCTGCCTGGGGCACTTCCACCTAGAGACCTCCATGTCACCTGTCAGAGGCTTCCCTGTTACACCTACTCCCCACTCCCCTGCGCCCAATTGCTCCGTATCATCTTATTTATTCCCAGTTGACACGTCTTTGCTCACTGTCTGCAGCCCCCACTGAAATGTAGTTGGGAGGGCAGAGATTTGGTCTCTTTCCCTCCCTGCTGAGCTCACAAGACCATCCTGGGCCCCTAGCCACCCAGATCCCCTCCTGAGATGTCAGGACAACTACCTGAAGTGGTTGGTGAGCACTGTTTCGATGTTAAGGATTTGGGGGTTTACCCCAAGAGCAAAGAGAAGCTGGAGAAGATTCTCAGTTTTGCTGACTTTTCTTATGTGTTGACACTTTAATTTTCACCAGGATTCAGTCACAGGGAGGAATTCTGGGCTGTTTCTCTTGTTTTGGGTAAAAAGTTTTATAGCCAGGACATTGGGTCAGGTTGTTTTGGGACCTCTAGGGAGGACTTAGGCCTCTGATCATCCAGGCTGTGAGCTCGGTTACAGGGGAGAGCAGGGCTCTGGAGCCAAATCCCAGGGAAGCAAATGACTTGCAGAACAAAGAGCCCACCCAGTGGAGGGGCTCCTGCTACAAGAAGGCAGGTGGTTGGCAGGGAGCGTGGGATGACTCCACCATAATTATCAAGAATTACTATAATTACCAGGAATTAGGGTAACGAGTGCTCCCTGCCCAGTACCCTCCTACCCCTTGAGGCCCATGGATGCACACACTGCTGGGGACAGGGAGAGGCCATCTACTCACAACCTTGTTTCACCACCTGACCCCATCTTATTGACCAGCCAGTTCCCAGTGATGCCCCCCAAATGGACTCTCCAGCCCACACATTTCCTCCCTCCTATCTGCCACCCTCAAGGCCAGGACTTCAGCTATCTCTTGCCAGGATGGTGGCCAACCTCCTCATCAACCTCCTGGCAGCCTCTGCTGCTTACAGCTTTTCTCCCACCCAGTGGCCAGTGATAACCCCCCTCACAAATTCCACCCCCACCTTCCCCCTCCTCCCATTCTCTTCCCAGGTGCCTCCTCTTCTCAGGCCCTTCCCCAGAGGCTTCCCTGTGTCCACTGACACTGTTCAGCCTCCAGGACTCAGCCTAGGGGTTCCTTCCTCAAGAATCTCTTACCCATGCCCTCACCAACAAGGATGCCCATGGTCAAACCTGGAAGCAGGGATAGACACACAGGTGACTGTCTCACCTGCTGGGCTATAAACAAACTCTCCGTGGCTAAGTGCCATTCTCAAAACCAATCCCAGGAGAAAAACACAAGTTGCTCAGTAACACCAACCATCGTTGCCATTTATGGATCTATTCTAAATCCACTTGGCAACACAAAAGTGCTCAAGGAGATACACACATACAGCAGATATTTAGACCTCTCCCCCCAATTCAAAGGCAGAGCCTCTGAGACAGAAATAGAGCAATACAAAGGGCACAAAGGGTCCTCCAACTGTCCCTGTCACCTTCATCCCTAAGTTAAAAAGACCCAAGCCCTGGCCTGTGTGGCTCAGTTGGTTGAGCACTGTCCCATGCACCAAAAGGTTGGCAGTTCGATTCCCAGTCAGGGCCCATGCCCAGGTTGCAGGCTCTATCCCAGGTCAGGGTGTGCAAGAGGCAGCCAATTGATGTTTCTCTCTCCCTCTCCCTTCCTCTCTCTCTAAAATAATTTTTTTTTTTTTAAATTTTAAAATAAATAAATAAATAATAAAAAGACCTAAAACCAACAACAAATGCAAACTAGTTAGTTCTGGGTGGCAGTCACTCATGGGCTTCCCCATAGCCTCAGCGTATTTACTATTTACAGGAGAGGCTGTGCCTTGATTCAGGCAGTCCATTAGGACCCCAGCCTCCCTTTCGCCCTCCATGCCACCCCATCACTGTACTCCCTAAGCTTCGCTGTGCATCCCTGCTAGGCAGGAACCCTCAATCAGTGTACCCAGCAGCCACTCTGTTTCTGAGGCAGTCTGGCCCAGACCCCACATTGAGATGGGGGGTCAGAAGGGCTCAGGAGAAAGAGAGGAAAACACAGTCCAGGAGAGCCAAGGACTTGAGCAGTGCAACTCCTTCACTCCATTTCACAGAGAAGGAAACTGAAGCTCAGAGACAGGAAGTGGCTCAGTTGGTGGCTACCTGCAGCCTCTCAGGCAGTCCTTTCGAGAACCCTGCAAGGCTGTCAGGCCACATTTCAGATAGCGAAACAGAGCAGTCAGCCTACCTCTCTAGTGCTCTCCGTGAGCTTAACAGGTCACTTCCTCTCTGGGCATCCCCTTTGGAGAAATGGGGGATGTAACCATATGGTATTTTATAAACTTCCTTTAGCAGCAGAACCCCATCTCCAAACCAACATTCTTCCAGGACCCTCTACAGGAAACAGATGAGCACAGGATGACTCTGGCCAAAAAGGAGACTGGAGAGCAGGTGACATGGCATCTCTAGCCTCCACAGGACATGTTTCTGCAAATTCCCCCATCCTCTGAGACCCTCTGCTGGACAGGCTAGGGAGTGAGGGGATGATGGGGGAAGTGGCCAGGATTCAGATAACCCCCTTTCCAGCCCTGGCCAAGAGCCAAGGCCAGGTTCAAAGAATCAAATCTCTGCTGGAATGTCTGATGGAATTGAAACCCAACTCCCAACCCCACTACCCTCAGCTCAAATCCCTGATTCTCTACCTTCTTTGCTCTCCACAGCCACATCTAAGCTGCCATCATCAGCTCTTACCCAGATCATTGTGCCCACCTCCCCTAAATCCCTTGGCCTCCACTCCCCACCCCCTATAAGCCCCACTCCACATGGGAGCTAGAGTGCACTTTGACACACAAGCCTCTCTGGCCCACAGTCCTCATGGGCAGCCCTTCCCCCATCCAGGGCACCAGCCCGAGATCCTTTGCCAGGCCTCATCCCAGGGCCTTTGCACTTGCTGTGCCCTCAACCACCTGCTATTCCTCCAGGTCTCTGCACACCTGACAGCCCCCTTATACTTCACTATTACCCACTTCCCCACTTCGCTTTCTTCATAGAGTATCTTGAGATCATCTTTCCGCTTGGCCTCCCATTTATTTGCCTTGACACCTGACTCCTTGCTAGAATGTGGGATTCTTCAGGACTGAGACCTGCCTTCCCAACCACCACACTCCACCCAGGCCTAGAAACCAGTGTAAGAGGACGACTCGGGGACACACCAGGACCCCCAGGTATGGGTTGACAATGCCAGACATGCCCTGCTTCCAACCTGGGCAGGAGCCAGATGCCAGTTTCGAAAAGTCTTTGTGCTTAAGGGTACTTGAAAATGGAACCCAACCTCAAAACTGTGCAGATGGGAAAGGGAGGCCTGAAAGGGCAGTTATTTGCCTAGCATCTTCTGGCCAGAAGAATCTCTTCTCCAAAATGACCCTAAAGCTGGGTAGAGAACAGACACTTGTCCTTGTGGAGGAGAAGGAAGTCCCACTGTTAGCACAGGTAGAAGAGTCAGGACAAGAGAGGGGTGAAACAAGCCCACATCCAGGGCTCCTCTTTACTGCCAAGACATACAAGTCCTCACTGGCCTGGCCCTCAAGGAGCTTCATCAAGGAATTCTGCAGAATGACCCAGCTTCCTCTCTGTTCTTGCAGTCTGTTTCCCACCCAGGCCACTCTAAGTGGCTGGACTTCTTAGGATCCTGCGAATAGGCCACTGGCTATCAGACAAGGAAAGCTGTCCCTCCTGCAGGCACCTTTCCCTGGCACTTTAACAAAACTGCAAGCTGCTGGGTGCCCTTGCTGTGAGAAGGTCGCAGCTCCCAGCACCTTTCAAGTTCTCCCGCATCCTAAGAAATGGCACTGATATTACGTTTGCATTTCTCTGGAAAGAAAAATGAGCCTAGGAAAGGGGCACTCCCTTGCCTAATGCCACAGAGAAGGTAAGCGGCAGTGCCAGCTTCAGGCTGCCACCCCGCCCCAGACCAAACCCCCACTTCTGAGGGCCCCAGCCCCAATCTGCAGGGTCTGTGCGTTAGATACTGTTCTCCTACCAGCTCAAGGACACCTAGTACCCACTGCCCAGCGCCACGCCCAAAATAAGAGGAGGGGCTTCTGGGCTCCAACACCCAGAGGCCCGCGCTACAGGACTGAGCCTTGTGGCGTCCCCAGGGGTCCCATACGGCTGCCCAGAGGACAAGTGGCCTCTTTCAAGCTCTTCATGCAGCGCGAGGGTCCAGAAAGGCCAGGCTCACCCGCCCTGGAAACTCCCCTGAAGAATGCGTGAAGCAGCCGGGATCGCGATCCCGCACCCACGCGCGTCCGCAACCTCACTCACTCAAGGTTTGACCGTCAAGGAGGTCTCGCGACCCTCAAGTCCTGCTCGGATCTCGCGCCCTGGTGTCTCACGCGTTCCCACAAATCTCCCAACCCCTCAAGCCTCTAGGGTGTCTCACGCCCCTGCAGTGTGGCGCGCCCCCGTTATCTTACACCCCTTTAACTCTGAGGATCTCGAGATGCCCCCTCAAACCTGACAACTCCTTGCGCCCCTCACGCCCCGAGTCCCGCGCGCCCCCTCAAATCTCGCGCCCCTCTGGTCTCGCACTCCCCCTCAAGTCTCGCGGCCCCTCAAGCGCACTCGGGTCCCGCACGCCGGGCACCCCGCGCCCACGTGCCCCTCGCGGAGCGCGCCGGCGTTGGGGCCCACGGAATCCGCGCCGCCGCCGAGCTCCGCCCCCGGTCCCCAACTCACTTCTCCCGGGCCTGACTGTCGGAGGGCACGGCCGAGCCCTTGCCCCCTTTGGCGTACATAATGCTCCGAGCCGCCGCCGCCCCGGCCCACACCTGTCAGGCGGCGCGGCTGGCGGCGCTCGTCGTCTCCATAGCTACCCCTCGCCCAGGGCCTCACCGCCCCGAGCCCTGCGCAGGCACCGCGGGCATCATCCGCGCGGGGGAGCTCCACACGGCGGCGGCGGCGGCGGCGGCGGCGGCGGCGGCGGCGGCGGCGGCGGCGGCGGCGGCGGCGGCGGCAGCGGCAGGGGCGGCCGCTCCAGCTTAAACCGCGGGTTTATTTTCTTCCTCTCTTCCCACAGCGCGGGCTGTTCCGGGAAGCGCGCGCCCCCTCCTCCCGCCGCGCGCGCCCCCGCCGGCCTCCCTGTCGCCCGCGGGCGCCGCTCTTAAAGGGGCGATGGCGGGCGTGCGGGTGGGTCCCGCTGCTGGAACCCTGGGCTGGGCGCGCACGCGCAGGGTTCTTCCCCCCACCCCGCGCGCGCGCGCGCGCGTGTGTGTGTGTGTGATGGCCACATACACGCAGGGCATGAGTGGAGACGGCCACCTTGGGACGCACAGTGGGACACAGCTGATCAAGGCTGTACACACACACCTCGGATAGGACCAGCCCCCCAAATTGCACACCCAGGAACACAACCACCCACTCAGTTGCAAATACAATCTCACATCCAGGATACACGTTAAGTCCGAACAGACCCTGGAACAACTACTGCTACGGGCGGTCACACTGGATGTATCATTCCCCAGAGCTCCCCACACCCAGCTCACCTAGGAACACACTATTACACACACACAGGTATATACAAAGCCCCAATAGTGGCTGTCACGGAACAGCGAGACACAGCTCATAGCTCACGTAGGCACACAGCCGCACAGAGACTCGCATATGCACAGCCATGCCACAGCTTCCCACGGCAGCTACTCTCCATCCCTCTGGAGCACTCTGTTGAAGCTTCCTGAGAGCTGGGTACATGGACCTGGAGTCTCACCAAGCCTGTGGACACCCACAGCCACACACACAACACAAAGACACATCACATGGACAAAAAACTCGTGGGTACCCAGGCCAAACCCTGGAAGCCACCATGCACGGCTTCACAGTCACACCCTGCGTTAACAGTATGTGCTGGGTGACTGTTGACTGGGTAACCCCTGGTTGGCTAGGCCTCTCAGCCTCAGTGCTGCCAGCTGTAAATGAGGCTCGAACCACCTTTAATTGTGCCTCTGCAGGAATCAAGGGTGCAGACAGTGGGTGCCCCATTCCTCCTCCTGGGGCCCTTCTGCCCCAAGGGGGCATGCAGAAGAGATGGGGACACTGAGACAAGGACACCACAGGGCAGGAGTGCCTGGGCCCAGTGGAGGCCTGTGTGCAAGGGTATCTGTGGGCTGTGTTAGCAGACATGTGTGGGCTGGGGGTGGGGGCAGGGCGATATGGTCCAGTTATGTGACTCCAGGTCTGGATGTTCCAATGACTGTTTGCCATGCGTATTCTTTTTTTTGCCCTAAGGAACAACCGCGAGTGTGTGTTCCTGTTCCTGCGTGAGCTCACGTGTGCGCTGTGGCTCTGCGGCAGTATTCTGTTCCACGGTTGTGCTGGGCACAGTGACGCAGTGTTAGGTTGTGTGCACGTGGGGGAGGCGCGCGCATGCGCGTATGCCTCCACGCGTGGGCGGATTGGCCCTGTGTTGTGTGGTTGTGCACTCAGGTTTCCTGTGTCATATGTTTGTCTTGCTGGGGACGCCCCCTCCCGCTACCTGCGGAACCCCCATCATGCCTCCCTCTTTGAGGCTGCCCCCCAGTATAGGATTCCGCCACCACCACTCAGGCCTGCATGCAGGCAGGAAGTGGGGAGCCGCTGGGGCTCCAGACGCAGGAAGAGGAAGGGAAGGGCCAGGCGGGCCCCAGTCCCGCCTCCATCCCAAGGGGCCCGGGTCAGGGGAGGGGGGAGGCGCTAGCCCTACCCACTTCCTGTCCAACTGCCTGTCCCCTCCCCCAACTTCCTCTCCCGCTGGCCTCCGCGGCCCCGCTGGCGCGGAGGAGGGGCACGCGCTACTAACTAATGGGGGCGCAGCCAACGTTCTTGCCTGGAGATGGGGACTGTCTAGCTCCCGGAGGGCCACCGGAGGTCGTGTGTGTCAAGGACACCCTCATCCTAATGCCTGCTTCCAACAAGGCACACAGAGAGTGTCGCTCACTCGAGTCACACAGCGTATGGTGACAGCTGGTACTTCGGGGCCCCGCAACCCCCCCCGTTTATCTCCCAAGGCTCCGTAGATCCCCAGGATTGTGTGCCATGGGTAGGTCCCTGTCCTTTCCGAGCATCGGTTCCCTTAGTCGATGGGAGTCTTCCCACATTTATTGAGCGCCTGTTGTGTACCGGGCTCGGGGACCCAGTCGGAGCACATTACTGCTCGGGGAGCACAGGGTATGATGGGGAAAGGGAATGGTCAAAAGCTGGCGAGTCGGTAGGATAACTTCACGGGGTGCCACGTGCCAGGCAGAGGGAGGGGTCTCCGGCGGAGGGGACAAGAAGATGGCAGGGTCAGCGCGGCTTCCGGAAGAGGGCGAGGAGAGAGAGGCGGAGGAAACCGCCGCCCCGCGAGCTGCAAAGGGAAAGGTGGGCCGGGGCTACCAGCGCAGTTCTCATGGCAACCAGGACGGATGTCCAAACACAGCTTCGGCGCCGGCGGAAAACTCCTGGAACAGCGGGCGTTGGGCCCCACGCGGCGTCTGGGAGGCTGAGCTGCGCGCACATCCAACCGTGGTGCACGCATTGCTAGAGCATAACCCACAGAAAGAGCCCCCCACCCATGTGAGGGTGGGCATGAGGAAAAACATTTTTTTAATAAGGGGAGGGGTGGATTTGAAAGATCTGTTCACACTGTAGGCACAGCAATGCTAAGGCCCTGAGGTGGGCACAGGGTTCAGATGTTGGAGGCAGAGAGGAGGGCTGTGTAGCTTAGCTGGAGCAGGGGAAAGAGGAGGGAGTGCAGAGGGGCCGGACCACTCGGCGGGGGGACGGGTTGGGATTTGTTCTAAAAGCAAGCTGTGGAGCTCGTAGGGATGGGATCTGCGTCCAGGTTTTAAGAAGCTTCATGGAGTTGCGGGGTACGTCGGGAAGGCTTGGAGGAAGCAGGGAGGTTGCTCCGGGAAGAGGCCCAGGTAGGCAGGGGCCATGGGCCAAGTCAGGGGCCTAGGATCGGAGGGGTAAGCGAGGAGGTGAAGGGTCAAGACCTGCGACCTTTCGCCGGCTCTGGCCCACCCCCGTGTGGCTGCGCACGGGGACTGCAGCCCTGAGCTGGGTCTGTCTCTAGGGACCGACGACCCCAAACTCCATCACGCGGAGTCCGGGGGAGTGCCTTGAGTGGGGACAAAGCAGGTTCTGCTTGTGGGGTTTGGGGATGCCTAGAGGAGGGGCCGCCCCTCCCCTCGCTCACTCCCTTCCAGCCCTTCCATTTTAAGACTCTTCAAGGGCCCACCTCCGGGCCTTTGTACTGGCTGCTCTTGCTGCCTGGAGCTCTCTTTCTCGGGCGCTAGGCCTATTCTGGCTCCTCCTTTGGTCTTTGACCCCCCAGTTCCTCCTTGTCCGCTCCCTTCCCTCTCCTCCTTGCCTTTCATGGCCACATCCGCCATATTACTGGTTCTACGCCAGCCTGGATCGGATTTGTCACTGTGATGATAAAATAATGCATCAAGTAGTCTGTTGGCAGCTCTGCCTCTCTCTGGATGGGCCCTCCCTACAGACCCAGATGTCTGGCTGTGAATATGTTATGCAAGAGTACTTGGGAAGGCTGGTTCTGGTTTTCCTGATAATGGTTTTTCCTCTCCACAGGAGATGGAAGCAGCCCCCTTCTCATTAAAGTGGGGGGCTTTGGAAGGGGTCAGGATCCTGGCTGGCGGCCCCTGTAGTCTTCCCCAGCTCTGCGTCTGAGGGGGCCACAGCTGGGAGCAGGGTCTGCGCCAGGAGACATTTCCTCTCAGAGCTGTAATTATGGGTAATTTTCTAACTGCAGCACAAAAATTAAAACCCAAACAACACCAGGAAGGAAGAAGCCACAGCAGCTGGTGAGCACTGGTGGGGGGAGGGGGGAGTGCTGGGGCTCTGGGTAGGGATTCCAGCCTGGACAGGGTGGGAGCAGGGCCCCCCAGAGTGGGAAGGGGCACAGGGGGAGGGTTGTTCAGACAGCATGGACTCCTTGGAAAGCCAGCAACCACTTGGAGTCTCAGGTTTCTGAAATGGGGATTATACCCCAAGGCTCGTCACCTAGAGGCAGAAATCCCCAATGGAGGATCTGGGCCCGAGCTTGTACCCTGGCTCTGTCCTGTCCTGTGAGCAAGAGCTGACTGAATCTCAGCCCAGCCCCATGTCCATCCTCCACAAAGCTCAACCCAAGCTAGTACATTGCCCTGCTTTCAGCACCTTCTGTGGTTCATACTGCACACAAATTAAGTCCCTGCCCCTCTGCCCTGCTCTTGAACTTTAGAGTCAAACCAATCATTAGCAACCTGTACACCCAGCACCTCATGAGAGAGGCAGCATTTCTCTTCCCCATGTTACAGATGGGGAAACTGATGCTCAGAGAGGCACCAAGGGAGTCACATGAACAACCCAGAGGCAGCACTCCACCCACTGAAGTGCCCCCAGCTCCCTACCTAGGTCTGGGACACTCACTCTGGGAAATTAGAGACATTTTTTTATGAACCTCAGGCCTGGAGGAAGGGGCAGGGAAGGGAGAAATGGAGGTGGGGGAGTCTAGCAGCTGCCAACAAAGTTCTGCAGATAAAACAGGCTGAGCAGGGAAGCAACTTGCCCCAGGATGCACAGCAGAAAGTAGAGGTACTAGGTCCCACTTTGGGGTGTGCTGGCAGTGCCCCTCCCTCACCTTATCTCTCTCTCCAGAGCCCAGGCCTCTCTTGTGGTGGAGGAAAGCATTTCCATGGTACCCTAAGGTTGCATTCTCTCTCTGTGTGATACAGGGGGAGGAATCTTTTCTGCCCCTTTAAGGTCCCTCAGCTTAAAACAGTGAGGAGTAGATACTTGCTAAGCACCAGAAACTAGGCATTTTTTGTCCATGATCCTGTTGCATGCACCCAAACAGGCCTTTGCACAGCCCATTTTCCCTGCCTGGGACACCCTTCCCCCACCCCTCCCTCATAGATGGCTTCTCCTCCTCCAGGCCTCAGCTCTAGTGATGTCTCCTCAGAGAGGCCCTCTAGTGTCCTGGTGTTGGATTTGCCTGAAATCTTCTTTTTGCATATTGATTGCTCATGTCCCCAGTAATCCATGAGTTTCATGAGCAGAGAATTCTTTTTTTCAAGAATATGTTCTTACTGATTTTAGAGAGAGGAAGGGAGAGGGTGAGATAGAAACATCAATGATTAGTCATTGGTTGACTGCCTCCTGCACGCCCCCTACTGGAGATGGAGGCCAAAACCCAGCCATGTGCCCTGACTGGAATTAAACCATTACCTCCTGGTTCATAGGTCCATGCTCAACCACTGAACCACTCCAGCTGGGCAGCAGCAGAGAATTCTAATGTTTTGTTCAATGCTGTGTCCATAGCCCTGAGAACAAGGCTTGGCACACAGTAGGTAGGCATTCAATAAATATGTGTTAATGAACTAAAGATTACAAATGTCCCCTGATTGCTCCAGGGTCCTCAGAGATCTCAGCCTAAGGGCCACACAGACTGTCACCACCCTCTTGTGGCCGCGGTGGGGTGTGGGGGTTGGAAGGGAGGAACCAATTTTCTACCGCGCCTGCAATCCCGATCATGACCACACGAGGGAAGCAGAGACTCGCAGGTCCAGTTCCTGAGGGTCCCATCAGGCCCCGCCCTGACACCCCTCTGGAGCAACTCGAGATCCAGAGTTTCAAGCTTGGAATCCATTAGGCTTCTCTGACTGCCTATGTCTCCAACTGGGCTTCCAAATATATGTCTACATATTTAGGAATTGAATAATTCCATAGCAAAAAAAGGAGGAAAATATTTTAAAAATCACCTAGTTGTCCCACCACCACCCCAAAAAAACCTTGTTGCCATTTAGAACTCTTTCCTGCAAATCTTTTCATTTTGTTTTTTATTCCTTTTTGTCCTTTTTTTCCTCTCGCAAGAGGCCTTCCTTGACTAACACTCAAAGTGTCAACTGCCCTATTTGTCAGAATGCCCCACACTCAGTTGTTGTTTTCTCATTAGTGCTATTTTCTAACCTCCTTTGAATTTGCTAGTTTACAATTCATCTCCCTCACAGGAATGTCAGCTCCCCAAGGGCAGGAGTTTTGCTGCATGCATCGAGTAGGCAATCAGTAAGTATCTGTGGAATGAACAAAATCTTACCAAAAATACAATGAATAAAACCTAGCACACAAAGCTAAATACCCTTATTAGTCCCCACACCCAAGCAGTTGCTGCCATCTGTGCATCCACAGGCTTCCTGGAGAGACACTGTGTATTGTGCACACCCTGCCAGGTGGACACATACAAATGCAGCTTGTTTCTGAGCAGTGTAGCCTAGTAGTCAAACACACAGATTCAGGGCTGCCCCTCAGCAACTGTAGAGCCTTGGGCAAGCTACTTAAACACTGTGCCTCAGTTTCGCCTGCTGTAAAATGGCAGTTCCAATTTCAAGGGACTATTGTGAAGATTATACCACTTAATGCCAATTAAGTAGCCAGTGCCTGGATGCTGCTATTTATAATTAAATATAACAATTACATATTATAATAAACATTTATTTATAAATATTTGATTATATATTATGTTAATATTTATATTTATATGTAATCAAAATGTTTTAAAAGTCTAACTGCTGTATAGCATTCCTTTTTAAATTGTGAGATAAATGATTATTGTTAAATTTTTTGTTCCCTTCCCCCCAACTCCCTCCCCTTTGACAACCATCAACCTGTTCTATATATCTATAATTCTGTTTCTGTTTTGTTTTTTTCATTTACTTTGTTTTTTTTAGATTTCACATATAAGCCCTGGCAAGGTAGCTCAGTTGGTTAGAGCATTGTACCGACATGCCAAGCTTGCAGGTTCAATCCCTGGTCAGGGCACCAAAAAAAAATTGTACATATTAAGGTGTACAACTTGATGTTTGATACAGAGTGTGAGATAATCATTGCAGTCAAGTTAATGTGCATATCCATTGCCTAGATTCCACATATAAGTGAGATCATAAGGTATTCCCTTATCGCACTTCACCTACCTTAATTTGGGGTCCCCAAGAAGCAGCCCCTATGATCGGAATTCAAGAGCATAATTATTTGGGAGGTCTCTCCAGGAAGCCCTCGTCTCAGTGAGGAGAGAAGGCGCGCTGCAGAGGGTGTGGGTGAGTGGGCTCCCCTAAAGCTGGGTTCCCAGGGAGCCCTCAGGGAAACAGCATAGTTCATGCCCCTCAGAGGAGCTGGGGGGTTTATAATCAACTTCCTTCCGTCTGTGTTTCAGGGCTGCTCCTTGGAGAACCCTGTGGGCCAGCAGAGTGGCCTCCTGTGGCCAGAGCAGGGAAATGCCATCTGGCAGGTGGCCTGCTCTTGCTGACCACAGTCACCTCAGTTCCACATTTTGTTTGCCCAACCCCCTCCCAAAAATATTCAGTGGCTTCTCAAATTTTACTATGACCAACAAGGCCATGTGACCTCAAATAAGGTCTTTCTGCATCATTACAAATCAAGGTTTACCTTCTCAGTTAGATTTTGTGTGTGTTCGTGGACCATCATTTACTCCTCCATGAGACACTTGTCTAGTATATTGGTCGCTCATGTCTCCAGTGCCACGCTCATGCTAACATTCATGTCTGTCTCCCAGCCTTTCACAGCCACCCTACACAGTGGTTGTTACTGTCCTTGTTTTAAGAGGAGAAAGCCATCTGAGGCACAGGGAGGTTAAGGTACTGGCTGAAGGTCGCACAGCAATGAAGTGGCCAGGCAGACCTCAGCCATGTTTGCTGAGTGAATGCAGAGAGGTCTGGGGTCACTCACGTTCCAGGTGGGTGGGTTTACCCCTAATCGGCCTCAGTGCCCCAGTCCAGCCCTTGGTCATTATACCTGTCTTCTCGCCTGACTTGCTGGCTCCAGAGCCCCGAAGATGCCTGAAGATCCCCAGGCCCCCTAAGTGGCCTCTGCTGCTGTTGTGTCAGTCTGCCCTCTCCCCTCCTCTAGGGGAAACTGGACTCTAAGGGCGGGGTGGGATTTCAAAGACTGTCAGGAGGGAATGGAGATGGCAGGAAGCCAGGAAGGGGGGTGGGCCAGAAAGCTGAGGGGCTCCCAGGGGCAGGGCCCAGCTTGAGGCCTCACCCAGCTCAGGGTGGGTACAGGGCATCAGAGGGTGTTGAGTGTCTCTGAAGGTCTCTGTGGGTCTCTGAGGGTCTCTGGAGCTCTTTGTGCTGAAGTGATGGGCTGGCCCTGCCTGGAACTCAGGCCCAGGACCTGCTTTAGTTCGTGTCAGGTGGGCAGGAAAGGGAGTATGAAGATGTGCCCTTCAGAAGCTTCCGTCTCCCCTCAGGCAGGGTGGGGGCCAGTGGAGCCCACAGCTTCCCCTCTTCCACAGACCTGGGCATGGCCAGCTGGGACTGCAGCAGGAACTCAGACCCAGGCCTATCAAACCCCTGACATGCTCCAGACCCCAGGACCCCCCAAATGCCAGGAATTTTCAGACACACAAGCCCCAGAACCTAAGCCTCCCAAACTCCAGGACACCCAGGTATACCAGATCCCCCAGACCCACTATCCCAGGCACCAGGTCTGCCTGTCCCCTTCTCCCCCAGAGCCTCAGTGTCTGGTGCTTCCTCCTTTGCTCATTTCCTCTTATTCTAAGTGCTGGACACCACCAACTCCTGACAGGATGTGGTATGTGGGAGATGGCCCACCTGCACCCAGGCCAGCTGGCTCCCCTCCGTCCCTCTCAACCTGAAAGCCTGAGTGTCTTGTGTGTGCTTGCTGGTTAATTTTAATTGAATGTACGATTTGTATTCACATCGTAAAATAAAAAATATTAACGTACATGCTGAGGTTCTCCCTCCCATCTGCCTGCCACTAAGAGGTAATTATGGATTTTTTTTTCGTGTTTCATCCAAAGTTTCTTTAGGCAAATGAAATCTAGAAAATTATTATTATTATTCTTTGCTTTTTTTCAGTTAACATTTTCTCTTGGAGACATCTGCTCTCACCCAGGCCAGCTTCTACCCCAGGGCCTTTGCGTAGGCTTTTCCATACATTGGATGCCCTTCTCCCATCTCCTTATTCAATAAGTTCCTTTATCCTTCTCAATAGGGCTCTCTTGATCATCCTATTAAAAAGGTGCCACCCTAGCCCTGACTGGGTAGCTCAGTTGATTAGAGCATCTTCCTAATACACCAAGGTTGTGGGTTCAGTCCCCAGTCGGAGCATATACAAGAATCAACCAATGAATGCATAAATAAGTGGAACAACAAATCAATGTTGTTTTCTCTCTCTCCTTTCTTCTCTCTCTAAAATCAGTCAATCAGTAAATTAAATATATTTTTAAAAGTTACGATCCTCCCTGATTGAGTCTCACCCTTATTTTTCTCTGTATCACTTTCCACCACCCATTACATATTTTCCTAATGGATCCTGCTTGTCGCCTGTCTCTCTGACTGCTACAAGAACCCTACCGGGACAGGCATTTTATTTGTTTTGTTCATGGCTGTATCCACAGCTTCTAGACTATTGCCTGGCACACAGTAGGAGCTTAATAAAGGTTTGTGGAGAAAATTCTTTCCTTGTTGGTTTATAAAGATCTATAATTTTGTTTTCATGACCCTGTGGCACCTTCCCAGGATAGATAAACTATTTTTGATCTAACCAATCCCTTAAGTTGTTTACAATTTTTTTCATATAACAAACATTGCTGCAACAAATCATCTCATTGTCATGTCATCTTTTTGTCTTCTCTTTTTATTGTGCAAAATACACAACATAAAATGTACCATTTTAACCATTTTAAAGTGAACAATTCAGTGGCATTTTAGTGCATTCATGATGTTGTACAACAATCACCTCTAGTTCCAGAACATTTCCATCACCCCAAAAGGAGACCTCATCCCCATTAGTAGTCACTCCCCATTACCCCACCCCTACCCCCACCCCCGTCCAGTCCCTGGCAACCACTAATCTACTTCCTTTTTTTTAATATGCCTTTCTTGGTTTCAGAGAGAAGAAGGGAGAGGGAGAGAGAGAGATAAATACATCAATGATGAGAGAGTCATTGATCGGCTGCCTCCTGCACGCCCCCCACTGGGGATTGAGCCTAACCGGGAATGGAACCATGATCTCCTGGATCCTAGGTCGATGCTCAACTGCTGAGCCACACTGGCCAGGCAACATGTGGCCTTTTGTGTCTGGCTTCTTTTACTTGACATGTTTTTCAGGTTTATCCACATTTTAGCATGTGTCAGTGCTTCACTTCTTTTTATGGCTGAGTAATATTCCACTGTGTAGATGGACAATGTTGTGTTCATCCTTCATCAGTTCATGTCCCTGTCATTTTACAAACATGTAGATATTTACAGGAGTCCCAGGGTGGGATTGCTGGGTCAGTGGGCACATGTGCTCATGATTCTGGTGGCCTGTACCAGGGTGCCTTTCATGGGGGTGGTACTATGGATGTTCCCCCAGCAATGTGTGAGATTGCCTGTTTCCCCACAGCCCAATCAGCACAGGTGTATCGCACTTTTGAATTCTTTCCAATCTGATAGGTGAAAACAAACGATAGCTCAGAGTTGTGATTTACATTTTCTTATTAGGAGTATCTTTGGGTGTGTTGAAGAACAATTTGCAACCCTTTCTGAAAAGACTCAATTCAAAACCTTCGAATCCTCAGAGTTTGGAAATGGGAAGGAGCAAGGTCTGAGGAGAGGGAAAGTACAGGGAGTGGACTGCAGCCTCCCAGAATCTAGAAGGCTCTTAGCACTTATCCCATTTTACAGACGTGGAAACTGAGACACAGAGCAGTTAAGGTTGCCCAGTGAGTCAGGGGCTAGAATGGAATTGAACCCAGTCTGCCAGATATATCAGGACCCCAGTGAAGCTGAGACCTTCTCCCAGCCCACCTTTGTCCACTCCCTCCTCAATCTCACTTTTGTCACTATCCTTCAGGTCTAACTCAGGCCCCCCTCTCCCTCTGGGACACGAGCCTCCTCCCTAGGTTCTACCACCAGACCCCTGTCTCACTCCAGATGTATGTCTTGACACAATGTCCCTCCCTAGCTCACACATCTGCTTTGGCTTCCCATGGCCCTGGGAATAAAGCCCCATTCCTCAGCCTACTTTGAGGCCTGTGCCGCTTACCCCTTTACACACACACACACACACACACACACTCTGCCAGTTTCTCCTCTTAGCATGTCCATCCCAGCCACTCTACTCCTAACCTCCAGTCCCAGGGCCCATGCTTTGAGCCCAGGGCCCAGGGCCTTTGCCCTTGCTGTGCCTTCTGCCTAGAATCTGCAAATGCATTTGTCTCTGCCTGCCACTGCCTGTCACTGCCACTTATCCCCCAAGCCCCAGACTCAGTGTCCCCTAACCCAGGGAACCCCCTCACCACCCCCTCAAGGTGGAGGCCTCTTTGTATATAAGCAAGAGTGCTGAGTCTGTGGGGAAGGCTAGGAGCTTGGAGGTTTTAGGAATCCTCAGCAAACTTCTGTTCACTTGTTGAAGCCCCAATTTTAATGTCTCTTCCTCCAGAAGCCTTCCACGACCGTGTCCCTCCCTCTAGCCCTGTCCTGACTCTATGGGACTAGGGGCATCTGTGTCCAACTGTTTTCACCCAAGACTGGGTGTTCCTCCAGAACTTGGACAGGGCTGATGCCTTTTGGGGGCCCGTGGATGATGTCTGTTGAATAAATGAATGCAAGGGTTGGGAGTCAACTGAGCTGACATCAGGAAGTGAGTTGATGAGGTAGTATTGGGTTATTAATGGGGGTTGACTGGGATCCAGCAAGAGGGAAGCGGGCGCCCCTCCCCCTCTCGTGAGAATCCTGGGCCTGGAGGCCTTGCAGAGGGGCGGGTCTTCTCTGAGTCGTCTTCATTCTTGTCCTCTGCACTCTACTCCGACACCAGTTCCTCTTCCCCTGCGTCGCTGGGTGCAGACTCTGAGGAGCGCCAGAGACCACAGGGGATCTGAGAGGGGGCCGGCAACCGTGGCCCTGGGTGCAGGTGATCGACCACGAAGTTCCTCCTTGCGTGAGCTCTCCAGCACCGCCCAGGTAAAGGCGTGGCAATGGGACCGCAAAGGTAGGACAGAGACTAGAAGGAGGTTTGTGCAGGGGCTGCAAATCAGAGCTGGGCAGCCCCCACCCCACCTGCCCCAGCCCAGGCTCCCAGCCGCTGGACTTCGAGGCCGGACCTTTTGCCCGGCAACCCTCATTTGCATATAGTGCAGTCTTAGCCAATGGGGCCGCCCGAAATGTTGGGGGCCAAGCCCAGGGAACTCGTCTGGGAAAAGGGGAAGGGGATGCCGGGACTGGCACCCAGGTTATGTACCCATTCCCCGGAGGGAAGAGACTGAGGCTGGAGGCCAGGGCCAAACAATGAGGGGGCGACAAGTGAGGGGCTGCCTATTACCTAAAGCGTCCTGAGCTATTTAAAAAAAAATCAAGATAAACTAATAATAAACCCAAGTGTAGAGGGTGAGGGAGACCACAAGCGGAGGTTGGGGCTTGGATTCCGGTGTCTCTGCCTAGGTTGCTTGAATGGGGCGCGCCCTTGCGTGGGCACTGTGGTTGCTGCTGCTACTGCAGGATCCATGCAGCCTGGGATTGTCCTGCGACGTGTCCTCGGGGGACGTGGACTGGACTACGGAGTTCACAGCAACATGCTTGAACTTTAGCGGTAAAGGCCTGAACCTGCCCTGGAACAGGTCTCTGCAGGCCAGCAGCGTGTTCCTCCTCGACCTGTCTGGAAATGGCCTTCGAGAGCTCCCGTCACCCTTCTTTGCTCACCTGGGGAAGCTGAAGGTCCTGGATGTGACAAACAACCCCCTGGACCATGTAGATACAGTGCTGGCAGAACGCTGTGACCTTGACTTGAAGGCTGACTGCCGCTGTATCCTAGCCTCCTGGCACAAGGTCCGACAGGACAACTGCTCTGGCCAGCTGCCTCTGCAGTGCCTGGATGCAGGCACCTGGCACAACCTCTCCACCTTCTTGGAGGTCAGCTGCTCCCCTGGCCTGGCACCCACAACCATTGGGGCACTGGCAGCCATTGGAAGCCTGCTCCTTGGGCTCTCCATAGCTGGCCCATTGCTGGTCTGGAGACTCCGGGCACGCTGGGCACCCAGTAGCCAGAGCCAGGACAAAACATGGGCTGCTCCAGGTGGTTCCAGACCCAGCTCAGGCTGGCAGCCAAAATACAGTAGCCGGAGCTTCAGCCCTAAGCAACCAGAGGCCACCCTACCCAGACCCCCCACGCCTGACTATGAGAATGTGTTCATTGACCAGCCACCTTCCAGGCACCAGTCGGCCAAACATGGGTGAGTGACCCACACACATCTGCCTGCAAGACTCTGGAGCCAGACAGCTAGGGTTCAAATCCCAGCTCTGCCTCTTGCAGGCTGTGTGATCTCAAGCAATTAGTTTTTCCCTCTCTGGGCCTGTTTCCTCATCTGTAAAATGGGGATAGTAGTGGCCCTCACCTCATGGAGTTGAAGTAGCCCCCACCTCAAGAATGAAGTGAGTTTATATAGATGGGACAAGCTCCCACTTCATGACCTACAAACCCAGTTTCTAGCTGCCAAGGGCAGGGAGAGAGGAGGCAAGTGCTCCAGACAGAGTGGGGACTCTGTGGTAGTGGTCAACAGCCTGGGTGCAGATCTCGTGTAGCCCAGAGCTGTCTCTGAACCACTGTTTCCCTTTCTGTGTAATGGGGACAGCCCTCCCCCATCTCCCTTTGACACATGAGAGATGCTAAGAAAGACATCTGTGCCCATCTCCCCCTACAAAGCCCCAACACTTCTAGTTAAGGCTGGGGATAGGTAGGTTCAACTTTTTCAGATTGGATGAGAAGTGGAGGGAATTTCAGGGGGAGGCACCAGCAGAAACACATGTCAGTAGATGGGAGAGAACAGAGAATCTGCTGTCAGTAGGTTTGGAGACAGTAAGACATTAGAGCTGAGGCTGAAGGGGTTGGGAGGATCCAAGCAAGAAGGGAACAGGGTCCTGGCTGGGTTTCAGTAGTGAGGTCCAGATGTGGAAAGACCAGTAGGAGCCTACTCATGAGAAATGAGAGAATTTGCAAAGCAGATGAAAATATGGCTTAAAAGCAGAAGTGATCTGCAATAGGGATTTGAAGGAACTAGACCTGCTAAGGCAGCTTGTGCTCTGATGCTCGCCTCTGCTTTGCTGTCACTAAGGGCTCAGGGCCAGTCTCTTCTAAAAAGATTTAGGATTGGATGTGTCATTCCCACTCTACATTTTACAGTTGGAGAAAGGTAGGCTCTGGGAGGAAGGGGAATGACTTGCCCAAGGTCACACAGTGAGTCAGAAGCAGAGGTCGGAAACCTCTGACTCTCAGTCCTGTCCATCCCTGTACAACCATATATGTGTTTGGAGTAATTCATACTGAAGTGTGAATGAGTGACAGACACCACTTACCCAAAGTGGCCTTTGTTACAAGAGGACCCAGGGTGGGATTAGGATGTTCTGGAGGCAGGAAAGCTCTTCTCTGGGAGTATTGCCTACCATAGCTAAACATTCCTAAGAAGCAACCTCCTCCCTAACTAACTTTATGGATGCAAAAGCTGAGCCTCAGAGACTTATTTTTATATTGCAGTCATGAAGTCTGCTGCTTCAGGGACTGTGGAAACATTTCCCATCTATAGGGGCAGACACTGGCTCCAGCCACTTGTGTTCATGGGGCTGGTGTGACCAGAGCTTCCAATTTTTTGAGAAGAAACTGAAGTCTAGATTTTAATGCAAAAAAATGGGCAACTACCTCAACTTTAAGGAAGAAGAAAAAATGCTACAATAGCTTAAGGTTCTCAGACTGCAGCATTACAATGCTGAATCCACAGAAATTTCCTAGACTCACTGACTCTGACTTCCTTTCCCGGGAAAGTTACAGGTTGGGAAAACAGTGCCCCTTGCTTCAGTTTCTTGATATGTAAATATCAGTAGACTCGGTCACTGAACTTTCTCAAAGCTGATGTGCCTGTTCACTGAGTCCTCCTTCCCACCCATCTGTCCCCACAGGGCTCACCCATCAGAGGATAGCGACTTCTACATGAACTATGAGGACTTCCACCAGGCCTCCCAGCCCATTTACGGCAACCTGCAGTTCCTGGGCGAGGCCCCAGCAGTCGAAGAGGAGTATGTGATCCCAGGGCACTGAACCTGAACTCCAGCATACCCCCTTCTAGGTGATTTGGGTCATTCCAGATCCCCCCTGGCCTGTTTCCCAGTCTGAGGAATGGGGACAGGGAAGAACTGTCCTTGCAGCCCTCTCTCCAGCCCCCACTCTGCTTTTCAGCCGCCTCGGCTGCTAGGAAGGGAAGAGGAAAGATCCCAACACAGACATAGGAAGTTCAAGGTGTAAACTCCATTGTCACCTTCCTCTTAGTGTGCAGATGGTGCTCAATAAACACTGTGGGGCTGATGAGGCTGCTGGCTTAGGGGGAGAAGGTTCGTTTCAATGGAGACTTCCTGAGCTCTTAAGACTAGGTCTCAGACTCCTGAATTTCTCCCCAGTCCCTCCCCCCTGTCCTTCTCAGGCCCCCTTTCCAGGCACCTGGCATCCAGACTCAGCCCCCAGGACAGCCCACGCTAACCCCAGAGGGATTTTTATAACTCATGAATTGGAACTGTGTCCCTTCCCTGCTCTCACACCCTCCATGGCACCCCATTGTCCCTGGATCCTCAGCCTGGTACTTGAGGACTGCATGATCCAACCTTGTCCACCTCACCACCCTTTCCCATACCTCTGACCTTCTGGTCTGGGTGTTATCCCCACCTAGTCCACCTCCCTCCTGAAGTTTCATTTCCTTAAGTCATTTACCCATACCACTCCTTTTGCCAGAATGCCATCCCCTTCCTCTTTTTCTTACTTGTAAACATCTTAATACAAATGCAGAACTATAGCTGGGGCGTCAGGAGGCATGGGTCCAAGTCCTAACTCTGCCATTAACTTCGCCGCTCTTAGTTCCCCCATCTGTAAAACGCGGTGTTAGAATTGGTCTCTGTTTTAGCTCTAATATACTGATATCTTAACTCACCCAGAAACAGAAGTACTGAGAGTTGAGGAGACTGAGAGCCAGAGAAACGGAGCTAGACAAGCATGGAGACAGCGGGGTGTGCCAGGCTGCCCCTGAAGCCGTTACAAGCACCATTCAATCGCCTGTCAGCTACAAGAACACCCGGCTGCCCGCTCGCTGAATCCTTCCACTCACCCCTGTATTAGGTCCCCTGTGGGAACTGAGGCCAGGTAGGGGCAAGCTCTTCCCGAGATCCCCAGCTCCACTGGGCATCACAGGAGTCAGGTCAGACAGATTCATCTTTATTACCAGACTTTAAATAAATGCACACCCTGCTGTACCAGCCGTCCCCAGCCCTCCGGTGCTCAGGCCGATAACCCCAATAAATTAATAATAAATATCAACTTATAAATAGAGCGGTTTGGGCGGCAGCCACAGACAGCAGTGGTTAGGATACTTCAGGTGCCACGAACCCATTCCATTCAACAGGCAGGGACTGAGGTCACCTCCACTGTGCACGTGCCGCCAGCGGAGTCCTAGGTCCACTCATAAGCAGTGGCAGTCGTTGGCCACGAGGTCGTCGTAGGGCGTGAGTGACACGCGGCCCTCGCTGTCCCGGTGCAGGAGCACCACCGGCTCGTAGCTGGCGGGCACGCAGCACGGCGCCGGAGCGCCCTCAGGCTTCAGGCGGTGCAGACGCGCCAGCATCTGCGCATGCCTGTTAGCCGACCGGAACTGGCTCGGGCACGCACCGCTGCACATGCGCACATCCAGCTCGCGCGGCGCCATTACCCAGTCGGCCCAGCCCAAGTCGTCGAGCGAAGCGCGCAGGCTCAGCAGGCGGCAGCAGCGCCCTTCCCCCAGCGGGCAGCCGTCCGGAGCGCGCGCATGCGTGCTGCGGCGCCCCCTGCGGGCACGTGGCTGCCAGTGCAGCTCCAAGCGGAGCGGTGAGGAAGTTGCCGCCAACAACTGATCAGATGGCTGCAGCAGATGCAGGCGCAGTGCGGGCTCCCGGAAGATACCGACGCCGATCTGACGCTGCATGGGTCGCGTCACATCCCATGAGCCCGAGTGCGGCGGAGACAGCCTGAGCAGGGCCCGATGCAGGCGGGAGGCTGCGGGGAACCCCTTAGTCAGGTTGGCCCGGGGGATGCCCAGGTGCAGGTGGCCGCCTGGCCCGAGTCTCACTATGGGGGAGAGAGAGGAAGGTCAGTCACCGGGTGTGAGTGAGGGTGCGCATGTCCTTCCACAGGCCAGGTTGGACCCCCACCTCAGGGCCCTTGTATAAACCGCTTCCTCTACCAGCCACACTCTTGCCCTGAATCCCTCCAGCCTGTCTAAAATAGGCACCACCCAATTTTCTTTAGTTGTATATAATTTCATTGTGTGGAGGAAGAGGGGCCACATGCTAAACCTGACAAGGTCAGGGAAGCCTGCATGGTGGCCTTGCAAACTCAGAGACCTAAAATAAGCACAAAAGATGGTCTGAAATTAAAACTTTTTAACTAAAAAGCAGTTTATGGTGAGTAGTCATGTCCTAGGTTGGTATCTTCCCTGACAAAGGTGAATCTTTACCTTCACTAAGCCTATTGATTGTCCTTTTGTATCTACAATAACATATCCTTGGAATGTCAAAATAATTCTCCTTTTCCCAGACCCCTCAAAGCACAGGCACCGCTCTGCGGAGACCGTAAATCCCCTCATTGTTATAGAGTTAATTGTTGACTGTTAACTAAAAGAAGTGTGTCCATCATTTTACTTTTTATCCAATCCCAGAGGTTTCCCCGCCCTGCTTTCTCCCACCTCCCTAATCTATCACCAATGGATTTCAAGTAACTCACGTCTCCTCATTTGATTGTAATGTATAAAACAAAGTGCAAAACTGCCATTCTCCGGAGCATTATCTCAATCCGTTGAGGTTTTGGCCTCCTGGCAGTTGTCGACAGTTTGCCTCAAATAAACTCACAAAAACTCTTTACAGGTTTGAATGATTTCTTATGTCAACAATCGGATTTCTTACATTAACAATCACCCCTACTAGAATCTCAGCAGGGATTTCTGTCTGCCTGGTCACCTGTGCCTGGCACACAGTAGGTGCTTAGTCAATACTTGCCTGATATTCATATGCTGATTCTGCCTCCTGCTGGCAGTCAAAAACATTTTCATTGAAGGCCTGTCCTACTAAATGCCTGGGGCTGGGGTTTCAACAATGCAGACACCGTATTTTCAACTCCTTGGGTCTCGGTTTCCTATCAGAGAAATGAAGGGTTCCAGGCTCCCCGGTACTCGCAGGCCCCCAGGCTGGTACAGGTCTTGGGGATACTACTGGGACCTGGCGTTTGAGTTGTTGCATGACCACCACCAGTTTGTTAGGCTGAGAGAGGGCAAGAGGTTTACCTGAGTCTCACACCACCAGTGGGGTTAGGGTGGGATGATATCACTCCTCCTGGTTTGACACCCTCTCCCCAAACCCTCCCAGTTACTAGCGCAGCCCAGATCTTTTGCCTCTGTGGAGAGCATGAAAATATTCCCCTCCTTTCAAGGCACCTGTCACGTGGGACTATAGCAGTGCCTACTAGCTGGATTGCATCAGATTCGGAACCAGTCCGTGTCGGTTCTGCCCATTCCTTTGCAGCGCTAAGTCCCGTCTACTCCCCCTCTCATCCCCCCCCACCTGCCCCTACATTCAAGGACAGGGACCGCGCCCCCTGCCCGACCTCTTCTCAGGGCTCTCCAGGCTCTGAGCCTTCAAGAGAGTCTGTGGCTTCTCTTGGCCTCAGTTTCCCTATTTGCTATCGGAGGAGATGTAACCCTCCTCTCCCAGTTTGGCTAAGCCTCGCTTGTCCTCGCTCAAACAGGGACGCCAGCTCCCCGATCAGTCCGGAGGGGGGACATTCTTGTCCCGGTCACAGATGGGGAAACTGAGGCTCAGCATCATGCTCCATGACTCAGACCCACTGGTTAGATGATAGAAGCTGCTTGGGTGGGGGGTGAGGGTGTGTATCTGAGATTTCACTCACGCTTTGGGGTAAGTATCTGGACTTGAGTGACAGGGATGAGGTCGGGGTTCGAGTCTTCCCAGGTCTGGTTTGCGCGAAGCCTGCTCAGCAAATCTTCGTAGCGTTTCCGCAACTCCCGGAGTCTGGAGACATTCGGACTGGAGTGTGCATCTGAGTGTCCTGGGAGGACCGGGACGCGCTCCTGGGCCAGAGATAGGGCGCCTCCCGATGGCAGCCACGAGAGCGTCAGCAGCACAAGCAGCATCGCAGGGCAGCACGGCGTTGGGTCCCTTCCCATTTACAGCTATGCTCCTTGTGCTCAAAGCTGAGACTGACTGGACGCTGCTGGCCAGACCTTTATATTCCCCGGACTTTGTCCGCCCCCGCCTGCCTGGACCAGGCCGCCAGGGGTGCACAGTAAACACTACAGGGACCACAGCTGGGCAGGGTCTGTGGCTGCTTTTCAGGGGAAGATATTTGGGGGGTGCTCCTGGGGAAGCTGGTGAACCCCACCACCACCACCCAGGAGTGCCCTGAGCCCTAGTAGTATCTTCTGTGAAATGGGGACATCATCCCAGCTTGGTGGGCTGATGGGAAGAATTACTTTCCAAAAAAAACCATTATTATGTGCTAGACTCCATAGCAAGAGCTTAAGAAGTGGCCTTTTTCCTGGATGGTGTTTCCTCTCTTCCCTCTCTGGTTAGAGCCAAAGGCTGAGAATGTTGAAAAACAAAGCAGAGGAGAAAGAGCCAGAAAGAGCCAAAAAGTGTTACCTGAGGCAAGTCATTCATCTCCATCACACCTCTGTTTCTTCATCTGGGAAATAAGGACTGAGACTTTCACTGGAGAGGTTATGTGATGTATAAAGGTCAAGCCCAGGAATATAATAGGTGCTTCATACACTGGGTGGTTTTTGCAGTTACTCAGGGGCAAGTATAAAGCTACCCTGGGCACCAATTCCTTGGCTGGACCCAGAGAGTAGGTGGCAAAGAATTGGAGTAGTGCAGTTTAGAGCAGGGAAGGTCAGTGTCAGGTCCAGCCACCAGATGGTGAAGGGGCAGCAGGTGCCCCAGGAACACCCTTCCCCTTGGTCATGCAGACCTTTTTCCACTGCTCAGGACTCCTGGCCCTGGGCACTGGCCCCTGTGCCATGGAGAAGACGGGCAGCTATGTGAGGCAGATGGTGGAAGTATGTAAAGTGTGATAGGATTGTGTAGGCAAGAAGTACAAGGATCATTGGGGGCCACACAGCTGTGCTCCCATGGGGAGAATGGAGCTCAGCCTTCTTTCCCAGCACACATACACAGGCTGTGCAAGGCCAGTCAAGCCTAGCCCCCTCCCCATCCTCCATTCTCAGCCTCAGCTCTGTGCAGTGGGGTTATACCAGGCGACTGGAAAGTCTTGAGCCTCCCAGATAATCTGCAGGTGCTCAGTAAACACATGTGCTCACCCTACCATCCTGATTACAGCAGGTTGGGAGGCTGGGCCTCTTGCCCCACCAGCTTAGCACAAAGTTAAGTGCTCAATAGAGGATGTGGGGTTGACTAGGCAAGGAACTAGGGCTCCCTCCACAGCCACCACGACACACAACAGCAGAGACCAGGCCCCAGAGTTACTCCAGAGTGCTGAGTCATCCTCACATGGCAGGGAAAGGTCAGCAAGGGCCGTGGAGGCTATGGCTGACCTGGGGGTGGGCCAGGCAAAGGGGGTGCTGTCTGAGGTGGCAGTCTGCAGATCAATAACAATGAGACTGCAATATTCACTGGACTTCAAGCGGCAGGCACCATTCACACACATTTCCATGAATGGATAAGGGAACCAAACCCCAGTGGCACAAGTAGATAAATAGGTTTTAGAGGGTGACTCCATAATGGGAACCTCCCATGTGTCCAGCCTTCCACTGGACGATCTGTTTCCCTGGCATTTCTTTTTTCTTTTTTTTTTAAATATATCTTTATTGATTTCAGAGAGAGGAAAGGAGAGGGAGAGAGAGAGAAACAGCAGTGATGAGAGAGTCATTGATCAGCTGCCTCCTGCACGCCCCTGACTGGGGATCGAACCCACAACCCGGGCATGTGCCCTGACCGGGAATTAAACCCTGATCGCTTGTATCCTAGGTCGACGCTCAACTGCTGAGCCACTCCCGGCCGGTCTCCCCAGCATTTCTAGGCCTGGGATGGGACTCTGAAGTTCCCTCTGTCTGTTTATGGTTTTTCCCGAATGTAAAAGTTTCCAAGAGTTTGCCCTGATCTGGTCCCAACAGCCTAGACATCTATCAGCTCCAAAGAAGCCAGCCTGGATTCACATTCCCACCCCTCTTCTCCCTGGCTGTGGCACATGGGACAAGGGGCTTCGACTGGCAGAGCCTCAGTTTCCCCACCTGTAAAAGGTGGTAACAGATCTTGTGTCAGGAGGGGGACACAGGGAATGGGGGTTTTACACATGCTGGGGGTTAACACAATCATAATTCAAATTTCAGCACCACCCCTTTGCTATGTGACCGAGAGGGTCTGTGCTTGGATCTGTCTGGCCCAGACTGGGGGTTCCTGGAAGGCTGGGGCAAGGATAAAGCCACTCTGGGCTCCAGTCCCTTGGCTGGGCCCAGAGAGGAGGTGGCAAGGAAGTGGGGTGTTGAGGTTTGGGGCAGAAAGGGCTGGTGTCAGGACTAGCCACCAGATGGTGAAGGGGCGTGGAGTGCTCCAGGAACCCTTCCCCCTGGGTCACCCAAACCTTCCTCCACTGCTCAGGACTCCTGGCCCCAGGTACTGGCCCCCATGCCATGGAGAAGATGGGCAGATGGTAGGTGAAAGGTTAAGGTCAGTGGTGCCATCTCAGGCTGTAAATTAAGAAAAAAATGAATTTATTTAGGGAAAAGGGGTTAAAGATATCCAAAGGGAAGGGCTACATAGCACTGAGTCGAAGGGTACTGGGTCCACGATGGCAGCAAAAATATACTTAGGACAGTGAAACAAGAAAAGCCATAGAAGAAGCAACAGGAGAGCCGAGGCAGGGCTGCTTTGGCTCACTGAGAAGTCAGAGAGAGAAGGGGGCCTTGGAGACAGGTTCCGGGGGTAAGCCCGGGACAAGCTGCCACTGCCCATTGCTCCTCTCATTGCCAATCTCATGGGGTCCCCTTGGAGGGAAGAAGGGGGAAGGAGATGGCGCTGGCGTGCTCCCCTGGTGGGGAGCCCGCACTGGGTCCTTTGTCCTGAGCATATTAATCTCTTTCTTTCTTTTTAAAATCCTCACCTGAGGATGTTTTCATTGAGAGAGAGAGAGGGAGAAAGAGAGAGAGAGAAACACTGATGTGTGAGAGGGCGGGGGATCAAACCTACAACCTAGGTATGTGCTCTGACCGGGAAGTGAACCTGCAGCCTTTCAGTGCACAGGATGATGCTCCTACTGACTGAACCACTCTAACCAGGGCCTCCATATACTTTCTTGGTTTGGGGAAATGAGCAAGCTATCTTTCAAACTGTCCAACCTTCTTCCTAAATCTTCATGGGCTTCTGCTGGGCCCTCCCCCTAATCAATCCCTTTCCTGGATCATTCCGCATTCTGCACCCTCACCCAATCTGATCCTTTCCCCAGATTTTTCCAGGCTAGACTTTGCCCCTTTATGTACCTCCTTTGGCTCCCACTGCACTTGCCTCAAATTCTGCTGTGTCATCTGGTTTCTCCTGTGCATGTGCTTACCTCCCCCTGTGCCATCTAGGCTTCTACTGTGCATGCGACTAGCAAAGGACTTCCCCTGCTGTTTTATCCCTGCTCCTGGGTAATCCAGGCTAAGGACGGGTAGCTTCTTCCTGCCCGCTTGGGGGATTAGGTCCCCTCAGCAGAGGATGTGGCAGTCCCCTCGTGAGCCTGTAAATACTGTGGCTCCTAGTGAATGAGGCTTAATGTACAATTCAGCTCCCTAGTGGATTAGGCTTAGTGTCTGATTTCATTTGCTCCTTTCCCTTATTAATACTAAATAGCTACATAACTAATAATATCACACATGTAACTGGAAACACATAATATGTGGCCATTTGTGTCTGTCTTCTCCCTCTCAGCCTGTTTTAAAGGTTCATCCACACTGTAGCATGTGTCAGTGCTACATTCCTTTTTATGGCTGAGTAATATTCCATTGTATGAATACATCTCATTTTGCTTATCCATTCATCCATTGGTGGCCATTTGGGTTGTTTCCAGCTTTTGGCATTTGTGGATGGGGCTGCTATGAACATTCATATACAATATTTGAGCACCTGTTTTCATTTTTTGTGAGGATACACCCAGAAGTGGAATTGCTGGGTTATACCATCATTCTATGTTTTACTTTTTGAGGAGTCTCCAGAACGTATCCCACAGCCTCTGCCTTTTCATTGTTAAGCTTTGATTGAGATACAAATTTCATAAGGAAAAAGGACTAATCTTAATTTCAGCTCAGTGACATTTTACAATGATATGGCCAGGGGACTGCTTCCTGAATGAGGCTCCAGAACATTCCCAGTCTAGGAGTACCCTGGGCTCTCTCCCATCACTCTCCCCACCCCTGGATACCAGCCTTGCCCACCTCTGTTACCATGGATGTGTTTGCCTTTTCCCCATGATGTAAAGAAACCAGCAGTGCATTCTTTTCTAGTGGCATCTTTCACTCAACATCACTTCCACGAATGTTCTTTGTTATCTGCTGGGTGGTTTGTATTTTTCCTTGCTATATAGTATTCCACCGTGCGTATTCAGGAGTGAAGCTGCTGACTCATGAGTGGGAATCTCTCACTTTACAATCACGACCAGTAATCAGTGTCAATGTAAGAGACATCCGAACCTGTAGAGAATTTTGTAAATTTATTTGAGCAAAACTGACGACAGTTGCCAGAAAGTAAAATCTCAAATGATTGAGAAAATACTCAGGAAAATGGTACTTTTGCAGTTTATTTTATACATTATAATCAAAGGAGGAGACGTAAGGCGGGTTACATGAAACCCATTAGTGGTAGATTGGGGAGGTGGGAGAAAGCAAAGCAGAGAAATCTCAGATTGGGTAAAGAGTAAAATGGAGAAACAAATACTTCTTTTACATTGGTGGGTACAGGATAGTTAACAATTAACATTCACAGCACATACAGATGGTATGTGGGGAGCAAGGTAACAATGAGGGGTCCTGTGGTCTCTTGCTCTGGTGAGAGATTGTACCCTGAA